>NC_059430.1:16770860-17065860 GCF_021028975.2 Sphaerodactylus townsendi
AAGATCTTCAAAATGGCACAGTGTAGTTGTAACATGTAGATATAATGAAAAAAAATCAGGAACTTATAATGATTTCCCCTCTTTGCTGATCTTAGCCTTCTCCCCACCCCCCCACCCCCATTTGTGCATATGTTTATGGCTGGCTTTTATGTCCAGGACTGCTTTATGCTACTTGTTTTATTAACAACTTGTTTCAACCCATATACTGAGATGGGTTTATCGCTGTATTTTACCGAATAATATTTTCAAAGTTTTATTGATGTATTACTTTGAATTTGCAATTTTATTGTCCTATTCTCTTATGCTGGCCACCCCAAACAGATATCAAGGGAGAGGGGAGAGTACAGATGACCTAAGAGCATAAACACTGAGGAAAAAATTGAAACATCTAACAGCATCTTGGTTGTGGTGGGTTTTCCGGGCTGTGTGGCCGTGGTCTGGTGGATCTTGTTCCTGACGTTTCGCCTGCATCTGTGGCTGGCATCTTCAGAGGTATATCACACAGGGAAGTCTGTTACACAATGTGTCCTGAAGATGCCAGCCACAGATGCAGGCAAGACCAGAGGTGGGATCCAGAAGGTTCTCACAGGTTCCCGAGAGTAGGTTACTAATTATTTGTGTGTGCCGAGAGGGGGTTACTAATTGGTGATTTTGCCACGTGATTTTTGCCTTAGTTACGCCCCTCCTCTCAGCAGTAGTACGCAGAACTTGAAGCAGTCTAGCAGGCGGTGCACTGGTGTGCGTGGCAGCCTGTGCCTGCGTGCATTCGTTTCCCACCCAAGGACCGGCGCAGCAGCTGCATCCTTGCCACAGCCCTGCCCAGGAATGCCCAGCCCCAGAATGCCCAGCCACACCCCCGTCATACCCCGCCCAGCCCCATTGGCACTACGTCACAGTTTGAATCCCACCACCATGGAAACCTGTTGCTAAAATTTTTGGATCCCACCACTGGGTGACACGTTAGGAACAAGATCCACCAGGCCACGGCCACACAGCCCGGAAAACCCACAACAACCTGTTGAATCTGGCCGTGAAAGCCTTCAACAATAACAGCATCTTGTTTGGTGGCAAATGAATTCTGGGTATGGAAGGATAGGCCTGCTGTGTTGGAGCAAAGATCCATCTAGCACAGGATTCTATTCACTTTAATTCATAAGCTTGCAAGAAGCCCACAAAAAGTATAAGATGACACTGGTCCACCTTAGCTGTTTATCCCAATAGGCAAATCAAATGGTATCGAGAGGACCAGAGACATCAAGACTTAGCAGATGTATGATGCCCCTGTAGGATTTTCAAGGTTAGAGACGAACGGAGGCTGTTTTTGAAACTGACAAAAAGTCTTGCCTAAAAGTCTTGCTTTTTGGGTGATGGGTTTGTTTGTTTTTAAGTAGGATATGAAAGGTTTTAGAAATGCAAAAAAGAAAAAAAAGTCAGTGTTCAATGCCAAAAGTTAAATCTGGGACAATCCTTGAAACTCAAACCCAACATTCTTCTGATGACCAGTAGTGAAACCGACTATAAAGGGCTAATCCATAAATGCACTCATGTATGTGCAGTATATTTTTATTTGATTATTATTTATTTCATTAGGTTTAGATACTGCCCCTCCCTATGTAGTTCCCTAGTTTTCTCTGTAGGAGACACACAACCTGTTAATGGAAGACTCATGTCAGAGAATCACTGGCAATCGTAACGTCCTGGAGACCCCGCATAATGAGGTATAGGTTTCTTTCCTTTATGCAGAACTGCAGCAAACAATAGCCAAACACCACTGTACCTCTGATGCTACCCTGTTTTCCCGAAAATAAGACATCCCCTGAGAATAAGACGTAGTAGAGGTTTTGCTGAAGTGCTAAATATAAAGCATCCCCCGAAAGTAAGACATAGCAAAGTTTTTGTTTGGAAGCATGCCCATCGAATAGAACACTAGAGCATGCAGCTGTGGAGTGGAAAAATAAGACATCCCCTGAAAATAAGACATAGTGCATCTTTGGGAGCAAAAATGAATATAAGACACTGTCTTATTTTTGGGGAAACGCGGTACATAAAGAGTAAACAGCTTCTTAATATTATTTTGCTATTTCCAAGTTGGGAAACTCCTAGAGATTTGGGTGGTGGAACCTCAGTCAGATGTGATGCCACATTGTCTACCCTACCATCTGGCTCTCCAGATGTTCATGAACGACAAATCCCATCAGCCCCTGCCAGCATGGCCAATTGGCCATGGGAATTGTAGTCCATGAACATCTGGAGAGCCACAGGTTGCAGACCTCTGTTCTAGTGGATCCCACCTGGAGACTGGTATTGAGTCCTTTTAGTCAAACTGAGGCTAACAATTCTAGGGAGAATTCAGGTTTGATTTGATCTAGAACTCACTTGTTTGTCTTTTTGCTGGTCTATGGTATCGGTAAAACACCACATTTCAAATTAACTTGCTATAAACAGATTGTTTTCTTGACTGTCAGAGGCACACTTTACCGAAATGTCTGGTTTCAGCAAGGCCGAAAAACCCACAACATTGATTATATAATTCAGGAGGAGACCAAGGATAGCCATTCCCAGCCTGGGCTGTTTGCTGTGATTTCCAGCTTTGCTTAAGCATTTTAAAGACTCTGGTGGATCTTTATTTCCCCCCCCCCTTTCCTTCCGAGCTGCCAGCTGTAGCCTAGGAATTATGGTAATACGCCAGTTCTGAGCCCTCGGCAGGATTTGCAACAGAGAAATCACATCAGTCTATGCTGATTAACAATTCCATTCCATCCAGAGATTTATATAAAAAAAACTATCTTACATTTTGCTTTTTAATAAGAATGATCGCTATCTCAAATTGAGTCCCAGCAAATTTTAATAAAGGCCCAAGGTTGAGTGGCATTTTGCATGCTGATTTAGCTGTGATTGCCGGCTTTTGATGAGAACCAGGCAGCCGTGTATTGCTTTCCTCATAGCAGGTTCCCCCTGTCTTTTTTTTTTTAAAAAGAGACCAATAGTAAGGAAAAGGGAATAAAAATAAAAACTTCCAACTGAAATTTGAAGTCTTTTCTCCGTACGATTGATTACTGAATAAATACCTACACACCTTTCCACCTTCAGCTCGCAAGCGACAATCCCCAATAGAAAAGGAAATGACAAATTCAGAAGTCCTTTCCAATACTTTTTCGGTAAAAAAAAAAAATTGGCCTCCGCCAGAAGTCCACAATTTTTTTGTTTTCACTTTTCGCCAGCAGAAAAGCCCCTTTTCCATTCTTTTTCAGCAGTTGTGTTAAAATGATTTCCATGTTCAAGAAATTGACCTCTTTTACCCTTTCTGAAAGAAGCAGGGAGCCAAATCTGATTGGCTACATACTTTCTGACATCATTGTGTTCACTAGATGATCCCTGATTGGCTACGCTAATCGGTACAGCTAATCTGGGAAAAAGTTTCCATTACTCTAAACTGATTCGATTTCCCTTATTGACATCAGCATATAGACAAATCTGGTTGGTTAAATATCATCATGCTGACTCCACCCAACACTTTCAATACAATGTCTCAGATTGGCTGGAAGCAGTTGCACAAGTAATCCCAGAAGGAGAAAATAGATCTAACTCGAACAAAATTGTGCCAAAATAATATCAACCAGGGAGCAAAAAACAGAACCAACAAGACTAGGAAAAAAATGAATAGCCTTTTAGTGTTTATGGAAGGGCGATTTCCATTGTGTAATGGTGGGTTAAGTGCTGCCATGTTGTTTATGACATAGTGACCCTAAACATTAATGATGTCCAAAACATCCTATGATTGACAGCCTTCCTCAGGTCTTGCAAACTGAAAGTTGTGGCTTCTTTCATTGAGTCAATCCATCTCATGTTGGGTCCTCTTTTCCTGTTGCCTTCCACTTTTGTGACTCTTGTCTTCTCATAATTTCCTTCCTATCTCAGGCAGACCTGGCCACTATGATCGATGCAACGGTCACCTCCAGGCTTGACTATTGTAACTCGCTCTACGCGGGCCTTCCCTTGCGTTTGATTCGGAAACTGAAACTGGTCCAACATGCAGCGGCGCACTTGCTCACAGGGGGTGCCTTCCGTGATCATATTCAACCTGTGTTGCGCCAGCTGCATTGACTCCCAGTGGAATTCCGAATCATCTTCAAGGTGTGGGTTTTGACCTTTAAGGCCTTCACGCTGCCTGGGGACCCCTCGTTATTCCTGAGAGACTGTCATACCCCACATGCCCCTACTCGGCCTCTGCGGTCAGCAGAGGCAAATTTGCTGGTGGTTCCTGGCCCCTCAATGATGTGGCTGGCCTCCACAAGGGCCAGGAGCTTTACGGCCCTGGCCCCAGCCTGGTGGAACACTCTTCCTCCAGCTGTCCGGGCCCTGCGGGACCTTGGTGAGTTCCGCAGGGCCTGTAAGACTGAGTTGTTCCGCCGGGCCTTTGGAGTGTCCAGTCGCTGAGTGGTCCCCCCCCCCTCATGCTTTATGCATTCTTTTACCATCTGAATTTTGGTTATCTATGTTACCCTCCTAGAGAGGAGTCTGGCCTCTCCTTCTTCTTTTTGGGGATATTTTAATGAACTGGGCTATAGGACGCCTGTCATTGATGTGTCAACCGCTGTTTTAATAGTTTTTAATGGATTTTAGTTATATACTGATTGTTGTGTGGTCACTATTGTGAACCTTATTTAATTGTATATATATATCAATGTTGTGCACCGCCCAGAGCCCCTTGGGGATGGGGCGGTTTATAAATCGAATAAATAAATAAATAAATAAATAAAATAATTTGACCAAAGTATGACAGCCTCAGTTTAACCATTTTAGCTTCTAGGCAGAGTTCAGGCTTGATTTGAGCTACATCCCTCCGGTTTGTCTTTTTTGGCAGCCCACGGTATCCGTCAAACTCTTCTCCAGCACGACACCAACAGCAAAACCAGTCAGGAGAACGAAACATGCCAAAACCCCACAGAAGAAGGGAAGAGAGCGGGTCCAATGTAACAAGAAGGGCAAATTTCCCTCAAGAGTAAAATACTTAAATGTTGCATCATTTGCGGGATCGCCAATTGTCTTTTTGGCTGTCCACGGTTTTCAGAAAACTCTCCTCCAGCACCATATTTCAAATTAGCATGCATGGGCACTTCAAACAGATCTACAGAACAAGGTTGGCAATTCGTTGGAAAAGAGCCAGTTGGTGTGGATGGAGCTGATGTCCCTTCCGCACATGCAGAAAAATGCACATTCAATCCACTTTCACAATTGTTTGAAAGTGGATTTTGCTATTCCACACAATAAAATCGAATATACATTGAACAGATAGGGAGATAGTATATATCCTTGTCTGACACTTGTGCCAACCTATATTGTCTTTATTGTCTTAACAATAACCTCTTGCTCTGAGTACAGATTATGCATCAAAAAACCCAGATGTTGTGGCACGCCCATTTCCTTTAAGACCAACCAAAGTTTCCCACGATCCACACAGTCAAAAGCTTCCCTGAAATCTATGAAACAAGAGCTTATTTTCTTCTGATTTCCATTGTACCCAGAGTAACTTAGAAGGAGCATTGCCCAACTCAAAATGGATTTCAATTTGGGCCCAACAATACTTTCAATATAAAACATCATCAGTCTATTTCACTTCCTGTGTTGTCAGTTCAGTTTAATCCAGGTAGAACGAGATGTTATGAGAGATATGAGACTTCCATTGAAATCGATAGCTCCTTGGCCTAGTTCTCCACTTCTCCAGGATTGGAAACTGAAAAATTGATGTGGCAATGCCATCCCACTGCTGCCAAGTTGCAGCCAATGATACAGAGACAACGAGAATTTCAAAATGTGATGATATCCAGCAATACGGTTCCCTTGAACTGGAAGGGCTGTCATTACATCTGGTTCTGACATCAGAAGCAAGAGTTAAGGAAAGCAAGCTAGAAAAAGTTTAGTGATCGATCAAACAAGTCAGTTAAAGCTTCTTTCCCATCTCAGTTGTAAAACATATTTTCTGAGAAGTGGAGCCTCTGCTGACAAAAAACCCAAAGATGCCACTGAGGCTTCAGAAAATCTCTCCTCCCTTTCCTCTCTAAAGGCATTCTGACCGCAAACAGGAAACTGTGTGGTGGCTAGTAATATAGCAATGAATAATCTATCTGTATTTTAAGATATTGAAATAAAGCACTTTATTTATAAAAAGTATATGTTTAATAAAACTTCAGCTTATTTGAGTTTGTGCTGTATTCCTTCAAAGTTAAATAACTTATTCCATATACCAGGGGTCTGCAACCTGTGGCTCTCCAGATGTTCATGAACTACAATTCCCATCAGCCCCTGCCAATTGACCATGCTGGCAGAAGCTGATGGGAATTGTAGTTCATGAACATCTGGAGAGCCACAGGTTGCAGACCCCTGCCATATACGTTTGTGAAAACTCATACAAACTGATGTAACCTTTTATTAAATATACCTATTTTTGTACATTAAGTGCTTTATTTCAGTATCATCAGATACAGATAGATTAATCATCATTGTATTACTACCCACCACAGGGTTTTCTGTTTGTAGTTGTAATATATACATATTCTATGCTGTTCTCTTTTGCTGTTGCTATTCAAGCCATTCGTAATTTTCCTCTATCATCATTCTCATCATAAATGTCAACAGAGATAAATGCAAGATGCTACACTGAAAAAATGAAATACTCAGATATGGGATGGGTGACACCTGGCTTGAAAACAGTACATGTGAAAGGACCTGGAAGTCCTGGTAGATGAAAGATTGAACATGAGTCAGCAGTGTGATGCAGCAGCCAGAAAAGCCAATGTGATTCTCAACCACATCAACAGTATAGAGTCCAGATCGAGGGACATCATAGTACCACTCTATTCTGCATTGGACAGACCTCGCTTGGAATGCTGTGTCCAGTTCTGGGCTTCACAATTCATGAAGGATACTGACAAGCTGGGATGGGTCCAGAGGAGGGCAACTCAAATGATAAAAGGTCTGGATTTACATGTCCCATGAGGAAAGACTTAAGGAGCTGAGTATGTTTAGTCCAGAGAAGAGAAGGTGACATGATAGCCATGTTTGATTATTTGAAGCAATGTCATGTTGAAGATAGAGCAAGCTTGTTTTCTGCTGCTCCAGAGACTAGGACAACGAATACTGGATTCAAAGTACAGGAAAAGAGATTCCATCTAAACATTAGGAAGAACTTCTTAACAGTAAGGGCTGTTTGACAGTGGAATACATTGCCTCACAGGGTGGTGTAGTCTCCTTCTTTGGAGGTTTTTGAACAGTGGCTGGGTGGCCATCTGTCAAGAGCAGGGGTCTGCAACCTGCAGCTCTCCAGATGTTCATGAACTATAATTCCCATCAGTCCCTGCCAGCATGCTGGCAGGGGCTGATGGGAATTGTAGTTCATGAACATCTGGAGAGCCGCAGGTTGCAAATCCCTGGTCAAGAGTGTTTGATTGTGTATTCTTGCATTGCAGGGTGTTGGACTTGATAGCCCTTGTGACCTTTTCCAACTCTATGACCCCTTCCGCAGATGCAGAATAATGCACATTCAATCCACTTTCACAGTTGTTTGAAAGTGGATTTTGCTATTCCACACAGTAAAATCCAGCATTGAAAGTGGATTGAAAGTGCATTATTCTGCATGTGCAGAAGTGGGCTGTGATTCTATTCCATACCCTAGCCTAGTCGGCCCAGGCTAGCCTGATATGGCCAGATCTTGAAAGTTAAGCAGGATAATCCCTGGTTAATAATTGGGTAGGAGACCACCAAGGAATACCAGGGTTGCTATGCAGGGGAAGGCAATAGCGAATCACCTCTGCTAGTCTCTTACTTTGATAACCCCAATTGGTTGCAATTTGATGGCACTTTATACCCACATATCATCCTTCACAAATGTATAAAACGCTACTCATGTTTTAAAAAAAAACTGTCCCATTTCCCTGTTCCAAACCAGTGTTCTGGAAAAGGCATGAAGGTTTCAGTGTATTTAACCATCAGTCAGCATTAGAAATAATGATGATCCTTTGCACATCAAAATACACTAAGTCAGGGGTAATCCTCAGTGAGTTGTGCTCGCCTGTTTCTCTGTGGATGGATTTACAAATTGTATTTCTTTTTTTAAAAAAATAGCAGGGAAAAATCATGAAAAGCGTATCAGGATATTGAGACCACTTATATTTCCAGGCCAAGACCTGCTAAAATAAAAGAAGTGTCACGCAGAATGAGAATGACACAGCGAGGCAAACTTTTAAGAACTTTCAACCCACCGAGTAAAGATCAGAGTCTGTGAGACAGAGACCTGTAAGACAGAGCTGTTCAGCCTGGCATAGTGTTAAGGCAGCTGTGTCTTCTTCCCCATCTCAGCCTCCCCTTCCTTCCTCTTCCATCTTTTCCCACCCTCTTTCCTTCAGTGGGTGTAGCATTGTACATTAATGAACTGCCACCATTGATGGATGAAAGGCAGAGGTGGGATCCAGCAGGTTCTCACAGGTTCCGGAGAGTAGGTTACTAATTATTTGTGTGTGCCGAGAGGGGGTTACTAATTGGTGATTTTGCCACGTGATTTTTGCCTTAGTTACGCCCCTCCTCCGCTCCTCAGCAGTAGCGCGAAGAACTTGAAGCAGTCTAGCAGGAGGTGCACCGGCGTGTGTGGCAGCCTGCACCTGCGTGCATTCGTTTCCCTGCCCAGCAATGCCCCGCCCCCGTCGTGCCCCGCCCAGCCCCATTGGCGCTACGCCACTGTTTGAATCCCACCACCTTGGGAACCTGTTACTAAAATTTTTGGATCCCACCACTGATGAAAGGGGTTAATATGTTGCTTTATGTTGCACCAGTGACATTCCTAATACAGTTATGCCTTCCACATCGCGACTTTCCCTATCACTGTTTTGATAAATTGTGGGTCAACAAAAGAAATTAAAGGGGAATTTTGGAGAGCTTTGCGTAAGCCGCAGATGACACGTGAAGGCCAGCAGAAGACACAGAAAAGTTTAGAAACTCAGAAATGCGTAAATTTTAAATTGACGTTGTATAAAACGTTGGAAGCAGCCCTGAGCCCACGAGGGGAAGGATGGCATATAAAGATGAATGGATGGATGGATGGATGGATGGATGGATGGATGGATGGATGGATGGATGGATGGATGGATGGATGGATGGATGGATGGATGGATGGATGGATGGATGGATGGATGGATGGATGGATGGATGGATGGATGGATGGATGGATGGATGGATATCACAGACATAGGCGTATCTAGGGTGGGGAAAGCCAGGGCTCATGCCCTGGCTCGGTTGGGGGGGCACGCCAGGCAGCCCAGAGCCTCATTCATTCATTCATTCATTCATTCATTCATTCATTCATTCATTCATTCGTTCGTTCATTCATTCATTCATTCATTCATTCATTCATTCATTCACCATCAAACTCCATGTTGAGTTCCAGGGCAGGGTGCGCACTCAATGTCAGGCCAGGGGTCAGCATTCAACTGCAGCCCTGTTGAGTTGAGGGAAGGTGGGGTACACATTTCACAGCTGAGCCAAAAGAATCCACAGCCTATCAATATTCAAGAAAAATGCCAAATATAGCCTCTGCATATTCTATTATATCTGCTTAGAGCAATGTTGCACCAGTGACATTCCTAATACAGTCATACCTTCCACATCGCGACTTTCCCTATCACAGTTTTGATAAATTGTGGGTCAGCAAAAGAAATTAAAGGGGGATTTTTGAGAGCTTTGCGTAAGCCGCAGATGATACAGAAAAGTTTAGAAACTCAGAAATGCCTAAAATATATGTATGGTACAATATCAACCCATTCTATCTTTTAATGCCATAAATATACACCATTTCTTTTTGAAAGTTAAAAGAAAAGAAAAAGAAAAAAGAGTTTTTTGGTACAGAGGGGGTGGGGGGCAAAAATGTTTGTGCAGATTTCCAGATCATGGGAGAACCGGGCTCCTAACCCCAGGGCTGTGGAAGGGATAACGGTATTTCTAAAACATGCTTTTTCAAAAAATCAAGAACAAAAAACAATTCTGCTCATCTTCTTTCGGATACCATTTTCACGACCAGAAGAATTAATCCTGTGTCCAACTTTTTTTTTAATTAGTACATTCTGAACGAGTTTCCTCACTTGGCTTTATGAGGAGAATGAAAATAATTGCCTCACCACTCGACTGCTTCTTGCAGTGAGCATGCCATGTTCCCTGGGTGGGTATTCCCCATCGTTCCATGGAGAACCCTCCCACCGAGACTGATGAGAACAATCTACAGGAACGAAGACCACCTATCAACTTCTGCGGATAATAAGAGAAATATCAAAGGAGATGAGATGCATCAAGCACTGCAAATATGAATTTGAGTTAATGCATTTGTTTTGACTTATTTTTCCAACCCTGAAACAAATCTAAGGCCCTTTCCGCAAGGGCCAAATACAGCGCCCTGGGGACAGCAAAAACACCGTCCCCAGGGAGCTGTTCGCATGGGGGGTGCAGCTGCTTCGCAGCCGCGCCACCCTCGCTCCTCCCCAGCGGCGCAAAGCCACCATTTTCCCACCTCGCTCCCCGAGCAAGGTTTTTGGAAAACGGTGGCTTCCAGCTGCTGCTGTGCGAATGGCAGCGGCTGGAAGGCACCACCCCTCCCCCCTTTGCCCGATCAACCTACCTTCTCTGCAACCGTCCGGCGCATCGCCGAGGCCTGGGGACCCTGGCCTCAGCGACGCGCAGGACGGTCGCAGAGAAGGTAGGTAGATCGGACGGCGCTCCGCAGCCCCGTCTTCCCGTTCGTTACCAGGACCGTTCATACGAACTGTCCCAGGGTGGTTGGGTCGGCGTCATGTACACCAACCCAACCCCCAGCGTGGCTGTGCAGAAACGGCCTAAGCTTCTGTAACTGTCAAATGAAAACCATAGCTACTCATCAACAATTCACAAAGCTTTGGAGGGTAGACTCTATGGCACTGTATCTCAATGTAGACCCTGTTCTCCCCACACTTGATCCCCAAATCTCCTAGCTACTGGCCATAGTGACTAACAGGAATCTCCACATTAAGAGTCAATCAATCTATGAATATCAGTGCAAGAGGCAGGATCAATGGCAGGCCTCGGCTTTTACCCCTCGCTTGTTGGACTTTCAGAACAACTGGCCCCTGTGTGAGACAGAATGCTGGACTAAAGGGACCCCTGGTGTGATCCAGCAGAGCTCTTCTTATGTGCTTAAGATTCGGACTAGATGGACTACTGGTGTGATCCAGCAGGGCTCTTCTTACGTCCTTAGGATGCAGGACTAGATGGACCACTGGTCTGATCCAGCAGGATTCTTCTGATTTCTTTGGGATGTTGGGCTAGATGGACCACTGGTCTGATCCAGCAGGATTCTTCTGATTTCTTTGGGATGTTGGGCTAGATGGACCACTGGTCTGATCCAGCAGGGTTCTTCTTATGTTCTTAGGATGTTGGACTACTGGTCTGATCCAGCAGGGCTCTTCTGGTCTGAACCAGCAGGGCTCTTCTTCTGGTCTGATCCAGCAGGGCTCTTCAGAAGGACTAAATGGACCCTTGGTCTCATACTATAGGGCTCTTATGTTCTTAGGATGCTGGAATAGATGGACCAGTGGTCTGATCTAGCAGGGCTCTTCTTCTGTTCTTAGGATGCAGGACTAAATGGATCCCTGGTCTCATAGTGCAGGGTTCTTATGTTCTTAGGATGCTGGAATAGATGGACCACTATCTGATCCAGCAGGACTCTTCTTATATCCTTAAAATGATGAATTAGATCAGGGTTCTTCAAACTATGGCCCTCCAGATGTTCATAGACTACAGTTTCCATGAGCCCTACCACTTGGCCATGCTTGCAGGGGCTGATGGGAATTGTAGTCCATGAACATCTGGAGGGCCATAGTTTGAAGACCCCTGAATTAGATGAACCGCTGGTCTGATCCAGCAGGGCTCTTCCTAGGCTCTTAGGATGCAGGACAAGAGAGACCCCTATCTAGGATTGCCAGCGGGGCTCTTCTGTTTTTACTCTGCTTTCAATGGCATCCCCACATTACCCCTCCCCTCTAATTCTGACCTCAAACATGCGCCTAAAAATGTACAGTGTGAAGAGGCCCTTAGAAGCGGCATTGAAGAGCACTTAGCTTCTTCTTTCTTCCAGAGTAAGATGCCAACCTGTAACACTGGCAAAAGCTGCCTCCGTGTGAGCGATAAAGTCTCAGCACGTTACCTCCCAAGGACGTGGGGCTTAATTAATTAATCTTTTTCTCGGCGCTTTGAAATCTGCAGATGAAAAGCGTTACGGCAGCACAGAGCACGCATTCGTATTCCTGTTGCATAACGCGCTTGGATACCTTCGCGCTGCAAAGCATCACCCGGCCATTTCAGCCTGCTGAGTCCCTGAGTCAGTACAGATGTGCAGCCAGCTGCTCCTTTCCCTCTCCACAATTCCCCCCAGGGCTGAACAAAGATGCCCGTTTCTCCTCTTCTTCGGTTCTGCGTGTTGTCATGATGAGTCGATGAATTTCCGCCATCGCTGCTGCTGCTGGAAACCCCCTCGCCCTGATTTGTTTGCTTCGTTCATTCCATTTTGACAGTACAGCTATCACCTTTGTTGATTTATCTCTTGCTTTTCTCCCCGGTTTGGAACTCAAAGAGGCTTGGAAAATAATTCCACCCTCTTCCATTCTTTCATGAAAACCGCCTTTTAAGGTAAGGCCGCCTGCTCCGGCTTGGGAAATTCCTGCAGATTTGGGGGTGGAGCTTGAGGAGGAACTTCAATGATGTAAAATGCCCTGTAGTGCCCACCCTCTGGTGGTGAGAAGTACCATCAAGTTGCAGTTGATTTATGACAGTGATAGCGAACCTTTTCGAGACCGAGTGCCCAAATTGCAACCCCAAACCCACTTATTTCTCACAAAGTGCCAACACGGCAACTTAACCTGAATACTGAGGTTTTAGTTTAGGAAAAACGGTTGGCTCCAAGGCGTGCGTTACTCAGGAGTAAGCTTGGTGGTGGTGGCTTTGCTTTGAAGCAACCGTGCAACTCTTCCAATGGGTGAATCATGACCCTAGGAGGGTTTACTCAGAAGCAAGCCCCACTGCCAGCAACTGAGCTTACTCCCAGGTAAAGGATCGCGTTTTAGTTCTTCCCATTAAAATCAGTGGGGTTTCACAGCGCTTAACCTACACTGCTTCCCCAAAACTAGGTCTTAGGTTTAATGCTAATAACCAAGCCCAGCGGCCCAGACCAGCCTAGATGTGGCGGATGGGTGGAGGTGACTCTGTTTGTGCGTGCCCACAGAGAGGGCTCTGAGTGCCACCTCTAGCACCCGTGCCATAGGTTCGCCATCACTGATTTATGATGACCACACAGAGTTTTCACACACCGGAAACATTCAGATGCAGCTTCTGTGTAGCAGCCCTAGTCTTCCTTGATAGTCCCCCATCCAAATGCTAACCAGGACCAATTCACTTAACTTCCAAGATCTGACAAGAGCAGGCTACTCTCAGATATCCAAGTCAAGTATCCACCCTCTAGAGTGTGTGGTATAGTGGTTGAGAGCAGGTGGATTCTAATCTGGAGAACCGGGTTTGATTCCCCACTCCTCCACCTGAGTGGCAGAGGCTTAACTGGTGGACCAGATGTGTTTCCACACTCCTATTTTCCTGCTGGGTGACCTTGGGCTAGTCACAGTTCTCTCAGGACTCTCTCAGCTCCACCTACCTCACAAGGTGTCTGTTGTGGGGAGAGGAAGGGAAAGGAGCTTGTAAGCCACCTTGAGTCTCCTTACAGGAAAGAGAGGTGGGGTGTAAATCCAAACTGTTCTTCTTAGAGCAGCCATTTTCTCCAGAGGAAGTGGTTTCAAGATCTGTTGTAATTTCAGAAGATCTCCAGCCCCCCTCCTCAACCTGGAGGTTGGCAACCCTAGAATGAGAAAGGCAGGCTGAGAGTTGGCAACATCCCTCAGATCTCTCAGAGAGCTTCCATGATCCAAGTTGGAAGTCAAACCCAGATCTCCCAAGATCCTAGTCCAGTGCTCTATCCAGTTTGCCACACCTGCTCTTTTGGCAGCTCACAAAATAAAACATGAAAACGAAACATTGGTAGTTATTAGTTCAAGTTAAAACCCAACATTTAAGCATTTAAACAAAAAACAACAGGCTAATGAGCAGCATAAAATAAGTTTTCAGACTCAATTGGTGTTAGAAGACCAAGCTCTTCATTAGAAACCTGAGTGGACAAACATGTTTGGCCTGGCACCTATAACAGAGCTATGGAGCTGCCAGCCAGACCTCCGAAGAATGCCATTTTATAAGGAAGGTTGCCAGTACCCAAAAGTCCTGTATCTAGGTGTTACTTGTCTCAACTCTTCAGGTGACGCAGGGAAACATCAGCCCACTGAAGGTAGTGTTGTGGCCCTTCCGGACACACGAGTCGACTCGGGTTTGACTCGTGGTCGGGCGGAGTCTTACCTTGACTCGAGTCCTCCCGTTCCTCTGCACAGCAGCCGACTCGTGTTCCTCGAGTCGAGCTCAGAGGGCGGGACCACCTCCCTATGTTGCTTTCCGATTGGTTGTTGAGCCTCGACTCAGCTTAACGCAGCTGAGCCGAGCTCAGAGGGCGGGACCACCTCCGCGCGACGCTTTCCACTCCTCATCTCCGATTGGCAATGCCGCTCTATGGCGGAAAGCGCGAAGTCACGCTGCTTTTGTTTTTCCGTTTGCCAAGCAGGAGCTACGTTGCTACGGGCTGCACGGAAGCGCGGAGGCGCCGCTGCAGAGGAGCTTTCCTTGAGCATGCGCCAACATACTAATAAGTTGGATTGGCTGGATGGCCGCATCGAGTCGGCAGAGATTCTCGCGATTCCGCCCGGCCTCGAAGCTCGTGAAGCAAGCAACCTCGAAGTCCGCCGGCTCCACTCGACTCTCCCCAGCAGGGTCGAGAAAATCAACGACGAGAGGGAGGTGAGTCGAGTCAGACACGAGTCCGACGCTACGTCTGTGCGGAGGACTCGGGTCGGACTCTAGTCGATCTCAGGTCGACCACGACAATGCGGAAGCACCCTGGGCATCCTCCAGGTGGAGACTATTCCAAATAATCTCTAGACTAGAGAGCTCAGTTCTCCAGAGGGCAGCCATCACACACCTGCAAAACTCCCTCCTCTCTCTAAACTCTACCATACCCAATCTTTCCCCCTAAATCTTCAGGAATTTGCCAAGCCAGAGTTGGCAACCTTAATTGGCCAGGTCCATGTACATGCAGTGAGACCGCTGCTGAGGGCAGGGGATCATTCAGTTTTGGGACCGTACCCTGGTACTGTTCAGCAGGTCAGCAGGGGTCTTAAAACAAGACCTGGGTTTTGACATCTCGGGAATGATGACTTCACTTCTGGAAGTGACATCATCACACCGGGTATGGCAAAAGTAGCTTCTACCAGACATTTTCGCCAGAGCATCTCCCATGATGTCCCCAACATGATGATGTCACTTCAGGAAGTGAGGTAATTATGTCTGGGGCATCAAGGCCTAGGTCTCATTTTAATCCAGGTTTAGACCCATCTCCCCCACCGGTTGCTAAGGGGAACCTGGCAACCCTACCGTGTTACCAAGCTGTTGATTCACATCCTACCTCTTTCCTGGATAAAGTTTAAATACTTCCTCCATCGGAGGAAAGATTGACATTTTGGTGAGCGGTAGGATCCGAGCCAGTCCACATGGAATGCTCCAAACATAAAATGTACCATATAAATGTGAAATATTGCCCATAGAGGATGACTATGCCATTCCAGGTGCACAGCTGGAAAGCAAAAAAAGAAAGGTAATGGGTAATGACTGTTTTGGTTTCTTTTCAGTTTCCTCGCAATTACACCTCTTAATTGAAACCACTTCTTGGAAGTACCAGGCTGCTTTCTTTCCATGCTATTAAAGCGCAGGTGCTCCACCTTGGCAGGAAGCTGGTGAGGAAACACGCATTTCCACCACTTTACCTGTCCAATGCATGTGTCAATTCATAGTGCCACAATTTCCAAAATCTGGTCCCTTTATTGGGTTATGATACATTTTCTTTTCAGGGCCTTCCCTAATCATTTTTAACTACCTGTTTGCCTTTCGCACAGTCACAGTCCTCAGACAGTCGCTGTATTCATAGCACGGTGCCGAGAGCAAGTGTGATGTAGTGGTTAAGAACTGCAGGCTCTCCTTTGGAGAACCAAGTTTGATTCCCCACTCCTCCCCAGCTGACCAAAATCCAATGCAAACTTAGCCTGACCCTAAAGAAATAATAAATCAATGTATGTGGGCATTTGATGTGGGCAATGGATAATTTATTGAACATATATTTTCCCCCTGACATTAGATAGAACAATATTCTGTTGGGATATTTTATTGTGGATATTTTATGGTTTTTATATGTTGGGTTTTTTTTTAAAGGAGTCTGGCGTTCCCTTTGGGGAGGAAGCGTGGGTTTGAATTCTTAAAGAAATCAATAGATTGATTTGAATCCTGTCATCATGGTGTCATACATGATAAAGCCTATGGATTCTTTATTGTGTGTACTGAAGAAGAAGAAGAAGAAGAAGAAGAAGAAGAAGAAGAAGAAGAAGAAGAAGAAGAAGAAGAAGAAGAAGAAGAAGAAGAAGAAGAAGAAGAAGAAGAAGAAGAAGAAGAAGAAGAAGAAGAAGAAGAAGAAGAGCAGCAGCAGCAGCAGCAGCTTGGATTTAAAATCCACCCACCCATCCTTTCTCTCCTGTAAGAAGAGTCAAAGGGGCTCACAAACTCCCTCCCTTCCTCTCCCCACAACAGACACTTTGTGAGGTAGGTGGGGCAGAGAGTTCTGAGAGCAACTGGCCCAAGCTCACCCAGCAGGCTTCATGTATAAGAGCAGGGAAACAAATCCAGTTCACCAAATAAAAGTCCGCCGCTCAGATGAAGGCGTGGGGAATCGAACCTGGTTCTCCAGATTCGAGTTCACCTGCTCTTAACCTCGACACCACTCTGGCTTTGGGATTAACTGACTGGGCAATGCAACACCCTCCCCACCCCCTGCTGCCCTGTTGCAAAATTCTCTTTGCTAACCGAGGATTTCAGCAGCAATCCCCACGGGGGTGGGGGGGGGGGGGGGTGGGGGGGGGGGGGGGTGGGGGGGGGGGGGGGTGGGGGGGGGGGGGGGTGGGGGGGGGGGGGGGTGGGGGGGGGGGGGGGTGGGGGGGGGGGGGGGTGGGGGGGGGGGGGGGTGGGGGGGGGGGGGGGTGGGGGGGGGGGGGGGTGGGGGGGGGGGGGGGTGGGGGGGGGGGGGGGTGGGGGGGGGGGGGGGTGGGGGGGGGGGGGGGTGGGGGGGGGGGGGGGTGGGGGGGGGGGGGGGTGGGGGGGGGGGGGGGTGGGGGGGGGGGGGGGTGGGGGGGGGGGGGGGTGGGGGGGGGGGGGGGTGGGGGGGGGGGGGGGTGGGGGGGGGGGGGGGTGGGGGGGGGGGGGGGTGGGGGGGGGGGGGGGTGGGGGGGGGGGGGGGTGGGGGGGGGGGGGGGTGGGGGGGGGGGGGGGTGGGGGGGGGGGGGGGTGGGGGGGGGGGGGGGTGGGGGGGGGGGGGGGTGGGGGGGGGGGGGGGTGGGGGGGGGGGGGGGTGGGGGGGGGGGGGGGTGGGGGGGGGGGGGGGTGGGGGGGGGGGGGGGTGGGGGGGGGGGGGGGTGGGGGGGGGGGGGGGTGGGGGGGGGGGGGGGTGGGGGGGGGGGGGGGTGGGGGGGGGGGGGGGTGGGGGGGGGGGGGGGTGGGGGGGGGGGGGGGTGGGGGGGGGGGGGGGTGGGGGGGGGGGGGGGTGGGGGGGGGGGGGGGTGGGGGGGGGGGGGGGTGGGGGGGGGGGGGGGTGGGGGGGGGGGGGGGTGGGGGGGGGGGGGGGTGGGGGGGGGGGGGGGTGGGGGGGGGGGGGGGTGGGGGGGGGGGGGGGTGGGGGGGGGGGGGGGTGGGGGGGGGGGGGGGTGGGGGGGGGGGGGGGTGGGGGGGGGGGGGGGTGGGGGGGGGGGGGGGTGGGGGGGGGGGGGGGTGGGGGGGGGGGGGGGTGGGGGGGGGGGGGGGTGGGGGGGGGGGGGGGTGGGGGGGGGGGGGGGTGGGGGGGGGGGGGGGTGGGGGGGGGGGGGGGTGGGGGGGGGGGGGGGTGGGGGGGGGGGGGGGTGGGGGGGGGGGGGGGTGGGGGGGGGGGGGGGTGGGGGGGGGGGGGGGTGGGGGGGGGGGGGGGTGGGGGGGGGGGGGGGTGGGGGGGGGGGGGGGTGGGGGGGGGGGGGGGTGGGGGGGGGGGGGGGTGGGGGGGGGGGGGGGTGGGGGGGGGGGGGGGTGGGGGGGGGGGGGGGTGGGGGGGGGGGGGGGTGGGGGGGGGGGGGGGTGGGGGGGGGGGGGGGTGGGGGGGGGGGGGGGTGGGGGGGGGGGGGGGTGGGGGGGGGGGGGGGTGGGGGGGGGGGGGGGTGGGGGGGGGGGGGGGTGGGGGGGGGGGGGGGTGGGGGGGGGGGGGGGTGGGGGGGGGGGGGGGTGGGGGGGGGGGGGGGTGGGGGGGGGGGGGGGTGGGGGGGGGGGGGGGTGGGGGGGGGGGGGGGTGGGGGGGGGGGGGGGTGGGGGGGGGGGGGGGTGGGGGGGGGGGGGGGTGGGGGGGGGGGGGGGTGGGGGGGGGGGGGGGTGGGGGGGGGGGGGGGTGGGGGGGGGGGGGGGTGGGGGGGGGGGGGGGTGGGGGGGGGGGGGGGTGGGGGGGGGGGGGGGTGGGGGGGGGGGGGGGTGGGGGGGGGGGGGGGTGGGGGGGGGGGGGGGTGGGGGGGGGGGGGGGTGGGGGGGGGGGGGGGTGGGGGGGGGGGGGGGTGGGGGGGGGGGGGGGTGGGGGGGGGGGGGGGTGGGGGGGGGGGGGGGTGGGGGGGGGGGGGGGTGGGGGGGGGGGGGGGTGGGGGGGGGGGGGGGTGGGGGGGGGGGGGGGTGGGGGGGGGGGGGGGTGGGGGGGGGGGGGGGTGGGGGGGGGGGGGGGTGGGGGGGGGGGGGGGTGGGGGGGGGGGGGGGTGGGGGGGGGGGGGGGTGGGGGGGGGGGGGGGTGGGGGGGGGGGGGGGTGGGGGGGGGGGGGGGTGGGGGGGGGGGGGGGTGGGGGGGGGGGGGGGTGGGGGGGGGGGGGGGTGGGGGGGGGGGGGGGTGGGGGGGGGGGGGGGTGGGGGGGGGGGGGGGTGGGGGGGGGGGGGGGTGGGGGGGGGGGGGGGTGGGGGGGGGGGGGGGTGGGGGGGGGGGGGGGTGGGGGGGGGGGGGGGTGGGGGGGGGGGGGGGTGGGGGGGGGGGGGGGTGGGGGGGGGGGGGGGTGGGGGGGGGGGGGGGTGGGGGGGGGGGGGGGTGGGGGGGGGGGGGGGTGGGGGGGGGGGGGGGTGGGGGGGGGGGGGGGTGGGGGGGGGGGGGGGTGGGGGGGGGGGGGGGTGGGGGGGGGGGGGGGTGGGGGGGGGGGGGGGTGGGGGGGGGGGGGGGTGGGGGGGGGGGGGGGTGGGGGGGGGGGGGGGTGGGGGGGGGGGGGGGTGGGGGGGGGGGGGGGTGGGGGGGGGGGGGGGTGGGGGGGGGGGGGGGTGGGGGGGGGGGGGGGTGGGGGGGGGGGGGGGTGGGGGGGGGGGGGGGTGGGGGGGGGGGGGGGTGGGGGGGGGGGGGGGTGGGGGGGGGGGGGGGTGGGGGGGGGGGGGGGTGGGGGGGGGGGGGGGTGGGGGGGGGGGGGGGTGGGGGGGGGGGGGGGTGGGGGGGGGGGGGGGTGGGGGGGGGGGGGGGTGGGGGGGGGGGGGGGTGGGGGGGGGGGGGGGTGGGGGGGGGGGGGGGTGGGGGGGGGGGGGGGTGGGGGGGGGGGGGGGTGGGGGGGGGGGGGGGTGGGGGGGGGGGGGGGTGGGGGGGGGGGGGGGTGGGGGGGGGGGGGGGTGGGGGGGGGGGGGGGTGGGGGGGGGGGGGGGTGGGGGGGGGGGGGGGTGGGGGGGGGGGGGGGTGGGGGGGGGGGGGGGTGGGGGGGGGGGGGGGTGGGGGGGGGGGGGGGTGGGGGGGGGGGGGGGTGGGGGGGGGGGGGGGTGGGGGGGGGGGGGGGTGGGGGGGGGGGGGGGTGGGGGGGGGGGGGGGTGGGGGGGGGGGGGGGTGGGGGGGGGGGGGGGTGGGGGGGGGGGGGGGTGGGGGGGGGGGGGGGTGGGGGGGGGGGGGGGTGGGGGGGGGGGGGGGTGGGGGGGGGGGGGGGTGGGGGGGGGGGGGGGTGGGGGGGGGGGGGGGTGGGGGGGGGGGGGGGTGGGGGGGGGGGGGGGTGGGGGGGGGGGGGGGTGGGGGGGGGGGGGGGTGGGGGGGGGGGGGGGTGGGGGGGGGGGGGGGTGGGGGGGGGGGGGGGTGGGGGGGGGGGGGGGTGGGGGGGGGGGGGGGTGGGGGGGGGGGGGGGTGGGGGGGGGGGGGGGTGGGGGGGGGGGGGGGTGGGGGGGGGGGGGGGTGGGGGGGGGGGGGGGTGGGGGGGGGGGGGGGTGGGGGGGGGGGGGGGTGGGGGGGGGGGGGGGTGGGGGGGGGGGGGGGTGGGGGGGGGGGGGGGTGGGGGGGGGGGGGGGTGGGGGGGGGGGGGGGTGGGGGGGGGGGGGGGTGGGGGGGGGGGGGGGTGGGGGGGGGGGGGGGTGGGGGGGGGGGGGGGTGGGGGGGGGGGGGGGTGGGGGGGGGGGGGGGTGGGGGGGGGGGGGGGTGGGGGGGGGGGGGGGTGGGGGGGGGGGGGGGTGGGGGGGGGGGGGGGTGGGGGGGGGGGGGGGTGGGGGGGGGGGGGGGTGGGGGGGGGGGGGGGTGGGGGGGGGGGGGGGTGGGGGGGGGGGGGGGTGGGGGGGGGGGGGGGTGGGGGGGGGGGGGGGTGGGGGGGGGGGGGGGTGGGGGGGGGGGGGGGTGGGGGGGGGGGGGGGTGGGGGGGGGGGGGGGTGGGGGGGGGGGGGGGTGGGGGGGGGGGGGGGTGGGGGGGGGGGGGGGTGGGGGGGGGGGGGGGTGGGGGGGGGGGGGGGTGGGGGGGGGGGGGGGTGGGGGGGGGGGGGGGTGGGGGGGGGGGGGGGTGGGGGGGGGGGGGGGTGGGGGGGGGGGGGGGTGGGGGGGGGGGGGGGTGGGGGGGGGGGGGGGTGGGGGGGGGGGGGGGTGGGGGGGGGGGGGGGTGGGGGGGGGGGGGGGTGGGGGGGGGGGGGGGTGGGGGGGGGGGGGGGTGGGGGGGGGGGGGGGTGGGGGGGGGGGGGGGTGGGGGGGGGGGGGGGTGGGGGGGGGGGGGGGTGGGGGGGGGGGGGGGTGGGGGGGGGGGGGGGTGGGGGGGGGGGGGGGTGGGGGGGGGGGGGGGTGGGGGGGGGGGGGGGTGGGGGGGGGGGGGGGTGGGGGGGGGGGGGGGTGGGGGGGGGGGGGGGTGGGGGGGGGGGGGGGTGGGGGGGGGGGGGGGTGGGGGGGGGGGGGGGTGGGGGGGGGGGGGGGTGGGGGGGGGGGGGGGTGGGGGGGGGGGGGGGTGGGGGGGGGGGGGGGTGGGGGGGGGGGGGGGTGGGGGGGGGGGGGGGTGGGGGGGGGGGGGGGTGGGGGGGGGGGGGGGTGGGGGG
Source organism: Sphaerodactylus townsendi (assembly GCF_021028975.2). Taxonomy (NCBI): domain Eukaryota; kingdom Metazoa; phylum Chordata; class Lepidosauria; order Squamata; family Sphaerodactylidae; genus Sphaerodactylus; species Sphaerodactylus townsendi. The sequence continues at coordinate 16,792,410 of NC_059430.1, forward strand.
GGGGGGGGGTGGGGGGGGGGGGGGGTGGGGGGGGGGGGGGGTGGGGGGGGGGGGGGGTGGGGGGGGGGGGGGGTGGGGGGGGGGGGGGGTGGGGGGGGGGGGGGGTGGGGGGGGGGGGGGGTGGGGGGGGGGGGGGGTGGGGGGGGGGGGGGGTGGGGGGGGGGGGGGGTGGGGGGGGGGGGGGGTGGGGGGGGGGGGGGGTGGGGGGGGGGGGGGGTGGGGGGGGGGGGGGGTGGGGGGGGGGGGGGGTGGGGGGGGGGGGGGGTGGGGGGGGGGGGGGGTGGGGGGGGGGGGGGGTGGGGGGGGGGGGGGGTGGGGGGGGGGGGGGGTGGGGGGGGGGGGGGGTGGGGGGGGGGGGGGGTGGGGGGGGGGGGGGGTGGGGGGGGGGGGGGGTGGGGGGGGGGGGGGGTGGGGGGGGGGGGGGGTGGGGGGGGGGGGGGGTGGGGGGGGGGGGGGGTGGGGGGGGGGGGGGGTGGGGGGGGGGGGGGGTGGGGGGGGGGGGGGGTGGGGGGGGGGGGGGGTGGGGGGGGGGGGGGGTGGGGGGGGGGGGGGGTGGGGGGGGGGGGGGGTGGGGGGGGGGGGGGGTGGGGGGGGGGGGGGGTGGGGGGGGGGGGGGGTGGGGGGGGGGGGGGGTGGGGGGGGGGGGGGGTGGGGGGGGGGGGGGGTGGGGGGGGGGGGGGGTGGGGGGGGGGGGGGGTGGGGGGGGGGGGGGGTGGGGGGGGGGGGGGGTGGGGGGGGGGGGGGGTGGGGGGGGGGGGGGGTGGGGGGGGGGGGGGGTGGGGGGGGGGGGGGGTGGGGGGGGGGGGGGGTGGGGGGGGGGGGGGGTGGGGGGGGGGGGGGGTGGGGGGGGGGGGGGGTGGGGGGGGGGGGGGGTGGGGGGGGGGGGGGGTGGGGGGGGGGGGGGGTGGGGGGGGGGGGGGGTGGGGGGGGGGGGGGGTGGGGGGGGGGGGGGGTGGGGGGGGGGGGGGGTGGGGGGGGGGGGGGGTGGGGGGGGGGGGGGGTGGGGGGGGGGGGGGGTGGGGGGGGGGGGGGGTGGGGGGGGGGGGGGGTGGGGGGGGGGGGGGGTGGGGGGGGGGGGGGGTGGGGGGGGGGGGGGGTGGGGGGGGGGGGGGGTGGGGGGGGGGGGGGGTGGGGGGGGGGGGGGGTGGGGGGGGGGGGGGGTGGGGGGGGGGGGGGGTGGGGGGGGGGGGGGGTGGGGGGGGGGGGGGGTGGGGGGGGGGGGGGGTGGGGGGGGGGGGGGGTGGGGGGGGGGGGGGGTGGGGGGGGGGGGGGGTGGGGGGGGGGGGGGGTGGGGGGGGGGGGGGGTGGGGGGGGGGGGGGGTGGGGGGGGGGGGGGGTGGGGGGGGGGGGGGGTGGGGGGGGGGGGGGGTGGGGGGGGGGGGGGGTGGGGGGGGGGGGGGGTGGGGGGGGGGGGGGGTGGGGGGGGGGGGGGGTGGGGGGGGGGGGGGGTGGGGGGGGGGGGGGGTGGGGGGGGGGGGGGGTGGGGGGGGGGGGGGGTGGGGGGGGGGGGGGGTGGGGGGGGGGGGGGGTGGGGGGGGGGGGGGGTGGGGGGGGGGGGGGGTGGGGGGGGGGGGGGGTGGGGGGGGGGGGGGGTGGGGGGGGGGGGGGGTGGGGGGGGGGGGGGGTGGGGGGGGGGGGGGGTGGGGGGGGGGGGGGGTGGGGGGGGGGGGGGGTGGGGGGGGGGGGGGGTGGGGGGGGGGGGGGGTGGGGGGGGGGGGGGGTGGGGGGGGGGGGGGGTGGGGGGGGGGGGGGGTGGGGGGGGGGGGGGGTGGGGGGGGGGGGGGGTGGGGGGGGGGGGGGGTGGGGGGGGGGGGGGGTGGGGGGGGGGGGGGGTGGGGGGGGGGGGGGGTGGGGGGGGGGGGGGGTGGGGGGGGGGGGGGGTGGGGGGGGGGGGGGGTGGGGGGGGGGGGGGGTGGGGGGGGGGGGGGGTGGGGGGGGGGGGGGGTGGGGGGGGGGGGGGGTGGGGGGGGGGGGGGGTGGGGGGGGGGGGGGGTGGGGGGGGGGGGGGGTGGGGGGGGGGGGGGGTGGGGGGGGGGGGGGGTGGGGGGGGGGGGGGGTGGGGGGGGGGGGGGGTGGGGGGGGGGGGGGGTGGGGGGGGGGGGGGGTGGGGGGGGGGGGGGGTGGGGGGGGGGGGGGGTGGGGGGGGGGGGGGGTGGGGGGGGGGGGGGGTGGGGGGGGGGGGGGGTGGGGGGGGGGGGGGGTGGGGGGGGGGGGGGGTGGGGGGGGGGGGGGGTGGGGGGGGGGGGGGGTGGGGGGGGGGGGGGGTGGGGGGGGGGGGGGGTGGGGGGGGGGGGGGGTGGGGGGGGGGGGGGGTGGGGGGGGGGGGGGGTGGGGGGGGGGGGGGGTGGGGGGGGGGGGGGGTGGGGGGGGGGGGGGGTGGGGGGGGGGGGGGGTGGGGGGGGGGGGGGGTGGGGGGGGGGGGGGGTGGGGGGGGGGGGGGGTGGGGGGGGGGGGGGGTGGGGGGGGGGGGGGGTGGGGGGGGGGGGGGGTGGGGGGGGGGGGGGGTGGGGGGGGGGGGGGGTGGGGGGGGGGGGGGGTGGGGGGGGGGGGGGGTGGGGGGGGGGGGGGGTGGGGGGGGGGGGGGGTGGGGGGGGGGGGGGGTGGGGGGGGGGGGGGGTGGGGGGGGGGGGGGGTGGGGGGGGGGGGGGGTGGGGGGGGGGGGGGGTGGGGGGGGGGGGGGGTGGGGGGGGGGGGGGGTGGGGGGGGGGGGGGGTGGGGGGGGGGGGGGGTGGGGGGGGGGGGGGGTGGGGGGGGGGGGGGGTGGGGGGGGGGGGGGGTGGGGGGGGGGGGGGGTGGGGGGGGGGGGGGGTGGGGGGGGGGGGGGGTGGGGGGGGGGGGGGGTGGGGGGGGGGGGGGGTGGGGGGGGGGGGGGGTGGGGGGGGGGGGGGGTGGGGGGGGGGGGGGGTGGGGGGGGGGGGGGGTGGGGGGGGGGGGGGGTGGGGGGGGGGGGGGGTGGGGGGGGGGGGGGGTGGGGGGGGGGGGGGGTGGGGGGGGGGGGGGGTGGGGGGGGGGGGGGGTGGGGGGGGGGGGGGGTGGGGGGGGGGGGGGGTGGGGGGGGGGGGGGGTGGGGGGGGGGGGGGGTGGGGGGGGGGGGGGGTGGGGGGGGGGGGGGGTGGGGGGGGGGGGGGGTGGGGGGGGGGGGGGGTGGGGGGGGGGGGGGGTGGGGGGGGGGGGGGGTGGGGGGGGGGGGGGGTGGGGGGGGGGGGGGGTGGGGGGGGGGGGGGGTGGGGGGGGGGGGGGGTGGGGGGGGGGGGGGGTGGGGGGGGGGGGGGGTGGGGGGGGGGGGGGGTGGGGGGGGGGGGGGGTGGGGGGGGGGGGGGGTGGGGGGGGGGGGGGGTGGGGGGGGGGGGGGGTGGGGGGGGGGGGGGGTGGGGGGGGGGGGGGGTGGGGGGGGGGGGGGGTGGGGGGGGGGGGGGGTGGGGGGGGGGGGGGGTGGGGGGGGGGGGGGGTGGGGGGGGGGGGGGGTGGGGGGGGGGGGGGGTGGGGGGGGGGGGGGGTGGGGGGGGGGGGGGGTGGGGGGGGGGGGGGGTGGGGGGGGGGGGGGGTGGGGGGGGGGGGGGGTGGGGGGGGGGGGGGGTGGGGGGGGGGGGGGGTGGGGGGGGGGGGGGGTGGGGGGGGGGGGGGGTGGGGGGGGGGGGGGGTGGGGGGGGGGGGGGGTGGGGGGGGGGGGGGGTGGGGGGGGGGGGGGGTGGGGGGGGGGGGGGGTGGGGGGGGGGGGGGGTGGGGGGGGGGGGGGGTGGGGGGGGGGGGGGGTGGGGGGGGGGGGGGGTGGGGGGGGGGGGGGGTGGGGGGGGGGGGGGGTGGGGGGGGGGGGGGGTGGGGGGGGGGGGGGGTGGGGGGGGGGGGGGGTGGGGGGGGGGGGGGGTGGGGGGGGGGGGGGGTGGGGGGGGGGGGGGGTGGGGGGGGGGGGGGGTGGGGGGGGGGGGGGGTGGGGGGGGGGGGGGGTGGGGGGGGGGGGGGGTGGGGGGGGGGGGGGGTGGGGGGGGGGGGGGGTGGGGGGGGGGGGGGGTGGGGGGGGGGGGGGGTGGGGGGGGGGGGGGGTGGGGGGGGGGGGGGGTGGGGGGGGGGGGGGGTGGGGGGGGGGGGGGGTGGGGGGGGGGGGGGGTGGGGGGGGGGGGGGGTGGGGGGGGGGGGGGGTGGGGGGGGGGGGGGGTGGGGGGGGGGGGGGGTGGGGGGGGGGGGGGGTGGGGGGGGGGGGGGGTGGGGGGGGGGGGGGGTGGGGGGGGGGGGGGGTGGGGGGGGGGGGGGGTGGGGGGGGGGGGGGGTGGGGGGGGGGGGGGGTGGGGGGGGGGGGGGGTGGGGGGGGGGGGGGGTGGGGGGGGGGGGGGGTGGGGGGGGGGGGGGGTGGGGGGGGGGGGGGGTGGGGGGGGGGGGGGGTGGGGGGGGGGGGGGGTGGGGGGGGGGGGGGGTGGGGGGGGGGGGGGGTGGGGGGGGGGGGGGGTGGGGGGGGGGGGGGGTGGGGGGGGGGGGGGGTGGGGGGGGGGGGGGGTGGGGGGGGGGGGGGGTGGGGGGGGGGGGGGGTGGGGGGGGGGGGGGGTGGGGGGGGGGGGGGGTGGGGGGGGGGGGGGGTGGGGGGGGGGGGGGGTGGGGGGGGGGGGGGGTGGGGGGGGGGGGGGGTGGGGGGGGGGGGGGGTGGGGGGGGGGGGGGGTGGGGGGGGGGGGGGGTGGGGGGGGGGGGGGGTGGGGGGGGGGGGGGGTGGGGGGGGGGGGGGGTGGGGGGGGGGGGGGGTGGGGGGGGGGGGGGGTGGGGGGGGGGGGGGGTGGGGGGGGGGGGGGGTGGGGGGGGGGGGGGGTGGGGGGGGGGGGGGGTGGGGGGGGGGGGGGGTGGGGGGGGGGGGGGGTGGGGGGGGGGGGGGGTGGGGGGGGGGGGGGGTGGGGGGGGGGGGGGGTGGGGGGGGGGGGGGGTGGGGGGGGGGGGGGGTGGGGGGGGGGGGGGGTGGGGGGGGGGGGGGGTGGGGGGGGGGGGGGGTGGGGGGGGGGGGGGGTGGGGGGGGGGGGGGGTGGGGGGGGGGGGGGGTGGGGGGGGGGGGGGGTGGGGGGGGGGGGGGGTGGGGGGGGGGGGGGGTGGGGGGGGGGGGGGGTGGGGGGGGGGGGGGGTGGGGGGGGGGGGGGGTGGGGGGGGGGGGGGGTGGGGGGGGGGGGGGGTGGGGGGGGGGGGGGGTGGGGGGGGGGGGGGGTGGGGGGGGGGGGGGGTGGGGGGGGGGGGGGGTGGGGGGGGGGGGGGGTGGGGGGGGGGGGGGGTGGGGGGGGGGGGGGGTGGGGGGGGGGGGGGGTGGGGGGGGGGGGGGGTGGGGGGGGGGGGGGGTGGGGGGGGGGGGGGGTGGGGGGGGGGGGGGGTGGGGGGGGGGGGGGGTGGGGGGGGGGGGGGGTGGGGGGGGGGGGGGGTGGGGGGGGGGGGGGGTGGGGGGGGGGGGGGGTGGGGGGGGGGGGGGGTGGGGGGGGGGGGGGGTGGGGGGGGGGGGGGGTGGGGGGGGGGGGGGGTGGGGGGGGGGGGGGGTGGGGGGGGGGGGGGGTGGGGGGGGGGGGGGGTGGGGGGGGGGGGGGGTGGGGGGGGGGGGGGGTGGGGGGGGGGGGGGGTGGGGGGGGGGGGGGGTGGGGGGGGGGGGGGGTGGGGGGGGGGGGGGGTGGGGGGGGGGGGGGGTGGGGGGGGGGGGGGGTGGGGGGGGGGGGGGGTGGGGGGGGGGGGGGGTGGGGGGGGGGGGGGGTGGGGGGGGGGGGGGGTGGGGGGGGGGGGGGGTGGGGGGGGGGGGGGGTGGGGGGGGGGGGGGGTGGGGGGGGGGGGGGGTGGGGGGGGGGGGGGGTGGGGGGGGGGGGGGGTGGGGGGGGGGGGGGGTGGGGGGGGGGGGGGGTGGGGGGGGGGGGGGGTGGGGGGGGGGGGGGGTGGGGGGGGGGGGGGGTGGGGGGGGGGGGGGGTGGGGGGGGGGGGGGGTGGGGGGGGGGGGGGGTGGGGGGGGGGGGGGGTGGGGGGGGGGGGGGGTGGGGGGGGGGGGGGGTGGGGGGGGGGGGGGGTGGGGGGGGGGGGGGGTGGGGGGGGGGGGGGGTGGGGGGGGGGGGGGGTGGGGGGGGGGGGGGGTGGGGGGGGGGGGGGGTGGGGGGGGGGGGGGGTGGGGGGGGGGGGGGGTGGGGGGGGGGGGGGGTGGGGGGGGGGGGGGGTGGGGGGGGGGGGGGGTGGGGGGGGGGGGGGGTGGGGGGGGGGGGGGGTGGGGGGGGGGGGGGGTGGGGGGGGGGGGGGGTGGGGGGGGGGGGGGGTGGGGGGGGGGGGGGGTGGGGGGGGGGGGGGGTGGGGGGGGGGGGGGGTGGGGGGGGGGGGGGGTGGGGGGGGGGGGGGGTGGGGGGGGGGGGGGGTGGGGGGGGGGGGGGGTGGGGGGGGGGGGGGGTGGGGGGGGGGGGGGGTGGGGGGGGGGGGGGGTGGGGGGGGGGGGGGGTGGGGGGGGGGGGGGGTGGGGGGGGGGGGGGGTGGGGGGGGGGGGGGGTGGGGGGGGGGGGGGGTGGGGGGGGGGGGGGGTGGGGGGGGGGGGGGGTGGGGGGGGGGGGGGGTGGGGGGGGGGGGGGGTGGGGGGGGGGGGGGGTGGGGGGGGGGGGGGGTGGGGGGGGGGGGGGGTGGGGGGGGGGGGGGGTGGGGGGGGGGGGGGGTGGGGGGGGGGGGGGGTGGGGGGGGGGGGGGGTGGGGGGGGGGGGGGGTGGGGGGGGGGGGGGGTGGGGGGGGGGGGGGGTGGGGGGGGGGGGGGGTGGGGGGGGGGGGGGGTGGGGGGGGGGGGGGGTGGGGGGGGGGGGGGGTGGGGGGGGGGGGGGGTGGGGGGGGGGGGGGGTGGGGGGGGGGGGGGGTGGGGGGGGGGGGGGGTGGGGGGGGGGGGGGGTGGGGGGGGGGGGGGGTGGGGGGGGGGGGGGGTGGGGGGGGGGGGGGGTGGGGGGGGGGGGGGGTGGGGGGGGGGGGGGGTGGGGGGGGGGGGGGGTGGGGGGGGGGGGGGGTGGGGGGGGGGGGGGGTGGGGGGGGGGGGGGGTGGGGGGGGGGGGGGGTGGGGGGGGGGGGGGGTGGGGGGGGGGGGGGGTGGGGGGGGGGGGGGGTGGGGGGGGGGGGGGGTGGGGGGGGGGGGGGGTGGGGGGGGGGGGGGGTGGGGGGGGGGGGGGGTGGGGGGGGGGGGGGGTGGGGGGGGGGGGGGGTGGGGGGGGGGGGGGGTGGGGGGGGGGGGGGGTGGGGGGGGGGGGGGGTGGGGGGGGGGGGGGGTGGGGGGGGGGGGGGGTGGGGGGGGGGGGGGGTGGGGGGGGGGGGGGGTGGGGGGGGGGGGGGGTGGGGGGGGGGGGGGGTGGGGGGGGGGGGGGGTGGGGGGGGGGGGGGGTGGGGGGGGGGGGGGGTGGGGGGGGGGGGGGGTGGGGGGGGGGGGGGGTGGGGGGGGGGGGGGGTGGGGGGGGGGGGGGGTGGGGGGGGGGGGGGGTGGGGGGGGGGGGGGGTGGGGGGGGGGGGGGGTGGGGGGGGGGGGGGGTGGGGGGGGGGGGGGGTGGGGGGGGGGGGGGGTGGGGGGGGGGGGGGGTGGGGGGGGGGGGGGGTGGGGGGGGGGGGGGGTGGGGGGGGGGGGGGGTGGGGGGGGGGGGGGGTGGGGGGGGGGGGGGGTGGGGGGGGGGGGGGGTGGGGGGGGGGGGGGGTGGGGGGGGGGGGGGGTGGGGGGGGGGGGGGGTGGGGGGGGGGGGGGGTGGGGGGGGGGGGGGGTGGGGGGGGGGGGGGGTGGGGGGGGGGGGGGGTGGGGGGGGGGGGGGGTGGGGGGGGGGGGGGGTGGGGGGGGGGGGGGGTGGGGGGGGGGGGGGGTGGGGGGGGGGGGGGGTGGGGGGGGGGGGGGGTGGGGGGGGGGGGGGGTGGGGGGGGGGGGGGGTGGGGGGGGGGGGGGGTGGGGGGGGGGGGGGGTGGGGGGGGGGGGGGGTGGGGGGGGGGGGGGGTGGGGGGGGGGGGGGGTGGGGGGGGGGGGGGGTGGGGGGGGGGGGGGGTGGGGGGGGGGGGGGGTGGGGGGGGGGGGGGGTGGGGGGGGGGGGGGGTGGGGGGGGGGGGGGGTGGGGGGGGGGGGGGGTGGGGGGGGGGGGGGGTGGGGGGGGGGGGGGGTGGGGGGGGGGGGGGGTGGGGGGGGGGGGGGGTGGGGGGGGGGGGGGGTGGGGGGGGGGGGGGGTGGGGGGGGGGGGGGGTGGGGGGGGGGGGGGGTGGGGGGGGGGGGGGGTGGGGGGGGGGGGGGGTGGGGGGGGGGGGGGGTGGGGGGGGGGGGGGGTGGGGGGGGGGGGGGGTGGGGGGGGGGGGGGGTGGGGGGGGGGGGGGGTGGGGGGGGGGGGGGGTGGGGGGGGGGGGGGGTGGGGGGGGGGGGGGGTGGGGGGGGGGGGGGGTGGGGGGGGGGGGGGGTGGGGGGGGGGGGGGGTGGGGGGGGGGGGGGGTGGGGGGGGGGGGGGGTGGGGGGGGGGGGGGGTGGGGGGGGGGGGGGGTGGGGGGGGGGGGGGGTGGGGGGGGGGGGGGGTGGGGGGGGGGGGGGGTGGGGGGGGGGGGGGGTGGGGGGGGGGGGGGGTGGGGGGGGGGGGGGGTGGGGGGGGGGGGGGGTGGGGGGGGGGGGGGGTGGGGGGGGGGGGGGGTGGGGGGGGGGGGGGGTGGGGGGGGGGGGGGGTGGGGGGGGGGGGGGGTGGGGGGGGGGGGGGGTGGGGGGGGGGGGGGGTGGGGGGGGGGGGGGGTGGGGGGGGGGGGGGGTGGGGGGGGGGGGGGGTGGGGGGGGGGGGGGGTGGGGGGGGGGGGGGGTGGGGGGGGGGGGGGGTGGGGGGGGGGGGGGGTGGGGGGGGGGGGGGGTGGGGGGGGGGGGGGGTGGGGGGGGGGGGGGGTGGGGGGGGGGGGGGGTGGGGGGGGGGGGGGGTGGGGGGGGGGGGGGGTGGGGGGGGGGGGGGGTGGGGGGGGGGGGGGGTGGGGGGGGGGGGGGGTGGGGGGGGGGGGGGGTGGGGGGGGGGGGGGGTGGGGGGGGGGGGGGGTGGGGGGGGGGGGGGGTGGGGGGGGGGGGGGGTGGGGGGGGGGGGGGGTGGGGGGGGGGGGGGGTGGGGGGGGGGGGGGGTGGGGGGGGGGGGGGGTGGGGGGGGGGGGGGGTGGGGGGGGGGGGGGGTGGGGGGGGGGGGGGGTGGGGGGGGGGGGGGGTGGGGGGGGGGGGGGGTGGGGGGGGGGGGGGGTGGGGGGGGGGGGGGGTGGGGGGGGGGGGGGGTGGGGGGGGGGGGGGGTGGGGGGGGGGGGGGGTGGGGGGGGGGGGGGGTGGGGGGGGGGGGGGGTGGGGGGGGGGGGGGGTGGGGGGGGGGGGGGGTGGGGGGGGGGGGGGGTGGGGGGGGGGGGGGGTGGGGGGGGGGGGGGGTGGGGGGGGGGGGGGGTGGGGGGGGGGGGGGGTGGGGGGGGGGGGGGGTGGGGGGGGGGGGGGGTGGGGGGGGGGGGGGGTGGGGGGGGGGGGGGGTGGGGGGGGGGGGGGGTGGGGGGGGGGGGGGGTGGGGGGGGGGGGGGGTGGGGGGGGGGGGGGGTGGGGGGGGGGGGGGGTGGGGGGGGGGGGGGGTGGGGGGGGGGGGGGGTGGGGGGGGGGGGGGGTGGGGGGGGGGGGGGGTGGGGGGGGGGGGGGGTGGGGGGGGGGGGGGGTGGGGGGGGGGGGGGGTGGGGGGGGGGGGGGGTGGGGGGGGGGGGGGGTGGGGGGGGGGGGGGGTGGGGGGGGGGGGGGGTGGGGGGGGGGGGGGGTGGGGGGGGGGGGGGGTGGGGGGGGGGGGGGGTGGGGGGGGGGGGGGGTGGGGGGGGGGGGGGGTGGGGGGGGGGGGGGGTGGGGGGGGGGGGGGGTGGGGGGGGGGGGGGGTGGGGGGGGGGGGGGGTGGGGGGGGGGGGGGGTGGGGGGGGGGGGGGGTGGGGGGGGGGGGGGGTGGGGGGGGGGGGGGGTGGGGGGGGGGGGGGGTGGGGGGGGGGGGGGGTGGGGGGGGGGGGGGGTGGGGGGGGGGGGGGGTGGGGGGGGGGGGGGGTGGGGGGGGGGGGGGGTGGGGGGGGGGGGGGGTGGGGGGGGGGGGGGGTGGGGGGGGGGGGGGGTGGGGGGGGGGGGGGGTGGGGGGGGGGGGGGGTGGGGGGGGGGGGGGGTGGGGGGGGGGGGGGGTGGGGGGGGGGGGGGGTGGGGGGGGGGGGGGGTGGGGGGGGGGGGGGGTGGGGGGGGGGGGGGGTGGGGGGGGGGGGGGGTGGGGGGGGGGGGGGGTGGGGGGGGGGGGGGGTGGGGGGGGGGGGGGGTGGGGGGGGGGGGGGGTGGGGGGGGGGGGGGGTGGGGGGGGGGGGGGGTGGGGGGGGGGGGGGGTGGGGGGGGGGGGGGGTGGGGGGGGGGGGGGGTGGGGGGGGGGGGGGGTGGGGGGGGGGGGGGGTGGGGGGGGGGGGGGGTGGGGGGGGGGGGGGGTGGGGGGGGGGGGGGGTGGGGGGGGGGGGGGGTGGGGGGGGGGGGGGGTGGGGGGGGGGGGGGGTGGGGGGGGGGGGGGGTGGGGGGGGGGGGGGGTGGGGGGGGGGGGGGGTGGGGGGGGGGGGGGGTGGGGGGGGGGGGGGGTGGGGGGGGGGGGGGGTGGGGGGGGGGGGGGGTGGGGGGGGGGGGGGGTGGGGGGGGGGGGGGGTGGGGGGGGGGGGGGGTGGGGGGGGGGGGGGGTGGGGGGGGGGGGGGGTGGGGGGGGGGGGGGGTGGGGGGGGGGGGGGGTGGGGGGGGGGGGGGGTGGGGGGGGGGGGGGGTGGGGGGGGGGGGGGGTGGGGGGGGGGGGGGGTGGGGGGGGGGGGGGGTGGGGGGGGGGGGGGGTGGGGGGGGGGGGGGGTGGGGGGGGGGGGGGGTGGGGGGGGGGGGGGGTGGGGGGGGGGGGGGGTGGGGGGGGGGGGGGGTGGGGGGGGGGGGGGGTGGGGGGGGGGGGGGGTGGGGGGGGGGGGGGGTGGGGGGGGGGGGGGGTGGGGGGGGGGGGGGGTGGGGGGGGGGGGGGGTGGGGGGGGGGGGGGGTGGGGGGGGGGGGGGGTGGGGGGGGGGGGGGGTGGGGGGGGGGGGGGGTGGGGGGGGGGGGGGGTGGGGGGGGGGGGGGGTGGGGGGGGGGGGGGGTGGGGGGGGGGGGGGGTGGGGGGGGGGGGGGGTGGGGGGGGGGGGGGGTGGGGGGGGGGGGGGGTGGGGGGGGGGGGGGGTGGGGGGGGGGGGGGGTGGGGGGGGGGGGGGGTGGGGGGGGGGGGGGGTGGGGGGGGGGGGGGGTGGGGGGGGGGGGGGGTGGGGGGGGGGGGGGGTGGGGGGGGGGGGGGGTGGGGGGGGGGGGGGGTGGGGGGGGGGGGGGGTGGGGGGGGGGGGGGGTGGGGGGGGGGGGGGGTGGGGGGGGGGGGGGGTGGGGGGGGGGGGGGGTGGGGGGGGGGGGGGGTGGGGGGGGGGGGGGGTGGGGGGGGGGGGGGGTGGGGGGGGGGGGGGGTGGGGGGGGGGGGGGGTGGGGGGGGGGGGGGGTGGGGGGGGGGGGGGGTGGGGGGGGGGGGGGGTGGGGGGGGGGGGGGGTGGGGGGGGGGGGGGGTGGGGGGGGGGGGGGGTGGGGGGGGGGGGGGGTGGGGGGGGGGGGGGGTGGGGGGGGGGGGGGGTGGGGGGGGGGGGGGGTGGGGGGGGGGGGGGGTGGGGGGGGGGGGGGGTGGGGGGGGGGGGGGGTGGGGGGGGGGGGGGGTGGGGGGGGGGGGGGGTGGGGGGGGGGGGGGGTGGGGGGGGGGGGGGGTGGGGGGGGGGGGGGGTGGGGGGGGGGGGGGGTGGGGGGGGGGGGGGGTGGGGGGGGGGGGGGGTGGGGGGGGGGGGGGGTGGGGGGGGGGGGGGGTGGGGGGGGGGGGGGGTGGGGGGGGGGGGGGGTGGGGGGGGGGGGGGGTGGGGGGGGGGGGGGGTGGGGGGGGGGGGGGGTGGGGGGGGGGGGGGGTGGGGGGGGGGGGGGGTGGGGGGGGGGGGGGGTGGGGGGGGGGGGGGGTGGGGGGGGGGGGGGGTGGGGGGGGGGGGGGGTGGGGGGGGGGGGGGGTGGGGGGGGGGGGGGGTGGGGGGGGGGGGGGGTGGGGGGGGGGGGGGGTGGGGGGGGGGGGGGGTGGGGGGGGGGGGGGGTGGGGGGGGGGGGGGGTGGGGGGGGGGGGGGGTGGGGGGGGGGGGGGGTGGGGGGGGGGGGGGGTGGGGGGGGGGGGGGGTGGGGGGGGGGGGGGGTGGGGGGGGGGGGGGGTGGGGGGGGGGGGGGGTGGGGGGGGGGGGGGGTGGGGGGGGGGGGGGGTGGGGGGGGGGGGGGGTGGGGGGGGGGGGGGGTGGGGGGGGGGGGGGGTGGGGGGGGGGGGGGGTGGGGGGGGGGGGGGGTGGGGGGGGGGGGGGGTGGGGGGGGGGGGGGGTGGGGGGGGGGGGGGGTGGGGGGGGGGGGGGGTGGGGGGGGGGGGGGGTGGGGGGGGGGGGGGGTGGGGGGGGGGGGGGGTGGGGGGGGGGGGGGGTGGGGGGGGGGGGGGGTGGGGGGGGGGGGGGGTGGGGGGGGGGGGGGGTGGGGGGGGGGGGGGGTGGGGGGGGGGGGGGGTGGGGGGGGGGGGGGGTGGGGGGGGGGGGGGGTGGGGGGGGGGGGGGGTGGGGGGGGGGGGGGGTGGGGGGGGGGGGGGGTGGGGGGGGGGGGGGGTGGGGGGGGGGGGGGGTGGGGGGGGGGGGGGGTGGGGGGGGGGGGGGGTGGGGGGGGGGGGGGGTGGGGGGGGGGGGGGGTGGGGGGGGGGGGGGGTGGGGGGGGGGGGGGGTGGGGGGGGGGGGGGGTGGGGGGGGGGGGGGGTGGGGGGGGGGGGGGGTGGGGGGGGGGGGGGGTGGGGGGGGGGGGGGGTGGGGGGGGGGGGGGGTGGGGGGGGGGGGGGGTGGGGGGGGGGGGGGGTGGGGGGGGGGGGGGGTGGGGGGGGGGGGGGGTGGGGGGGGGGGGGGGTGGGGGGGGGGGGGGGTGGGGGGGGGGGGGGGTGGGGGGGGGGGGGGGTGGGGGGGGGGGGGGGTGGGGGGGGGGGGGGGTGGGGGGGGGGGGGGGTGGGGGGGGGGGGGGGTGGGGGGGGGGGGGGGTGGGGGGGGGGGGGGGTGGGGGGGGGGGGGGGTGGGGGGGGGGGGGGGTGGGGGGGGGGGGGGGTGGGGGGGGGGGGGGGTGGGGGGGGGGGGGGGTGGGGGGGGGGGGGGGTGGGGGGGGGGGGGGGTGGGGGGGGGGGGGGGTGGGGGGGGGGGGGGGTGGGGGGGGGGGGGGGTGGGGGGGGGGGGGGGTGGGGGGGGGGGGGGGTGGGGGGGGGGGGGGGTGGGGGGGGGGGGGGGTGGGGGGGGGGGGGGGTGGGGGGGGGGGGGGGTGGGGGGGGGGGGGGGTGGGGGGGGGGGGGGGTGGGGGGGGGGGGGGGTGGGGGGGGGGGGGGGTGGGGGGGGGGGGGGGTGGGGGGGGGGGGGGGTGGGGGGGGGGGGGGGTGGGGGGGGGGGGGGGTGGGGGGGGGGGGGGGTGGGGGGGGGGGGGGGTGGGGGGGGGGGGGGGTGGGGGGGGGGGGGGGTGGGGGGGGGGGGGGGTGGGGGGGGGGGGGGGTGGGGGGGGGGGGGGGTGGGGGGGGGGGGGGGTGGGGGGGGGGGGGGGTGGGGGGGGGGGGGGGTGGGGGGGGGGGGGGGTGGGGGGGGGGGGGGGTGGGGGGGGGGGGGGGTGGGGGGGGGGGGGGGTGGGGGGGGGGGGGGGTGGGGGGGGGGGGGGGTGGGGGGGGGGGGGGGTGGGGGGGGGGGGGGGTGGGGGGGGGGGGGGGTGGGGGGGGGGGGGGGTGGGGGGGGGGGGGGGTGGGGGGGGGGGGGGGTGGGGGGGGGGGGGGGTGGGGGGGGGGGGGGGTGGGGGGGGGGGGGGGTGGGGGGGGGGGGGGGTGGGGGGGGGGGGGGGTGGGGGGGGGGGGGGGTGGGGGGGGGGGGGGGTGGGGGGGGGGGGGGGTGGGGGGGGGGGGGGGTGGGGGGGGGGGGGGGTGGGGGGGGGGGGGGGTGGGGGGGGGGGGGGGTGGGGGGGGGGGGGGGTGGGGGGGGGGGGGGGTGGGGGGGGGGGGGGGTGGGGGGGGGGGGGGGTGGGGGGGGGGGGGGGTGGGGGGGGGGGGGGGTGGGGGGGGGGGGGGGTGGGGGGGGGGGGGGGTGGGGGGGGGGGGGGGTGGGGGGGGGGGGGGGTGGGGGGGGGGGGGGGTGGGGGGGGGGGGGGGTGGGGGGGGGGGGGGGTGGGGGGGGGGGGGGGTGGGGGGGGGGGGGGGTGGGGGGGGGGGGGGGTGGGGGGGGGGGGGGGTGGGGGGGGGGGGGGGTGGGGGGGGGGGGGGGTGGGGGGGGGGGGGGGTGGGGGGGGGGGGGGGTGGGGGGGGGGGGGGGTGGGGGGGGGGGGGGGTGGGGGGGGGGGGGGGTGGGGGGGGGGGGGGGTGGGGGGGGGGGGGGGTGGGGGGGGGGGGGGGTGGGGGGGGGGGGGGGTGGGGGGGGGGGGGGGTGGGGGGGGGGGGGGGTGGGGGGGGGGGGGGGTGGGGGGGGGGGGGGGTGGGGGGGGGGGGGGGTGGGGGGGGGGGGGGGTGGGGGGGGGGGGGGGTGGGGGGGGGGGGGGGTGGGGGGGGGGGGGGGTGGGGGGGGGGGGGGGTGGGGGGGGGGGGGGGTGGGGGGGGGGGGGGGTGGGGGGGGGGGGGGGTGGGGGGGGGGGGGGGTGGGGGGGGGGGGGGGTGGGGGGGGGGGGGGGTGGGGGGGGGGGGGGGTGGGGGGGGGGGGGGGTGGGGGGGGGGGGGGGTGGGGGGGGGGGGGGGTGGGGGGGGGGGGGGGTGGGGGGGGGGGGGGGTGGGGGGGGGGGGGGGTGGGGGGGGGGGGGGGTGGGGGGGGGGGGGGGTGGGGGGGGGGGGGGGTGGGGGGGGGGGGGGGTGGGGGGGGGGGGGGGTGGGGGGGGGGGGGGGTGGGGGGGGGGGGGGGTGGGGGGGGGGGGGGGTGGGGGGGGGGGGGGGTGGGGGGGGGGGGGGGTGGGGGGGGGGGGGGGTGGGGGGGGGGGGGGGTGGGGGGGGGGGGGGGTGGGGGGGGGGGGGGGTGGGGGGGGGGGGGGGTGGGGGGGGGGGGGGGTGGGGGGGGGGGGGGGTGGGGGGGGGGGGGGGTGGGGGGGGGGGGGGGTGGGGGGGGGGGGGGGTGGGGGGGGGGGGGGGTGGGGGGGGGGGGGGGTGGGGGGGGGGGGGGGTGGGGGGGGGGGGGGGTGGGGGGGGGGGGGGGTGGGGGGGGGGGGGGGTGGGGGGGGGGGGGGGTGGGGGGGGGGGGGGGTGGGGGGGGGGGGGGGTGGGGGGGGGGGGGGGTGGGGGGGGGGGGGGGTGGGGGGGGGGGGGGGTGGGGGGGGGGGGGGGTGGGGGGGGGGGGGGGTGGGGGGGGGGGGGGGTGGGGGGGGGGGGGGGTGGGGGGGGGGGGGGGTGGGGGGGGGGGGGGGTGGGGGGGGGGGGGGGTGGGGGGGGGGGGGGGTGGGGGGGGGGGGGGGTGGGGGGGGGGGGGGGTGGGGGGGGGGGGGGGTGGGGGGGGGGGGGGGTGGGGGGGGGGGGGGGTGGGGGGGGGGGGGGGTGGGGGGGGGGGGGGGTGGGGGGGGGGGGGGGTGGGGGGGGGGGGGGGTGGGGGGGGGGGGGGGTGGGGGGGGGGGGGGGTGGGGGGGGGGGGGGGTGGGGGGGGGGGGGGGTGGGGGGGGGGGGGGGTGGGGGGGGGGGGGGGTGGGGGGGGGGGGGGGTGGGGGGGGGGGGGGGTGGGGGGGGGGGGGGGTGGGGGGGGGGGGGGGTGGGGGGGGGGGGGGGTGGGGGGGGGGGGGGGTGGGGGGGGGGGGGGGTGGGGGGGGGGGGGGGTGGGGGGGGGGGGGGGTGGGGGGGGGGGGGGGTGGGGGGGGGGGGGGGTGGGGGGGGGGGGGGGTGGGGGGGGGGGGGGGTGGGGGGGGGGGGGGGTGGGGGGGGGGGGGGGTGGGGGGGGGGGGGGGTGGGGGGGGGGGGGGGTGGGGGGGGGGGGGGGTGGGGGGGGGGGGGGGTGGGGGGGGGGGGGGGTGGGGGGGGGGGGGGGTGGGGGGGGGGGGGGGTGGGGGGGGGGGGGGGTGGGGGGGGGGGGGGGTGGGGGGGGGGGGGGGTGGGGGGGGGGGGGGGTGGGGGGGGGGGGGGGTGGGGGGGGGGGGGGGTGGGGGGGGGGGGGGGTGGGGGGGGGGGGGGGTGGGGGGGGGGGGGGGTGGGGGGGGGGGGGGGTGGGGGGGGGGGGGGGTGGGGGGGGGGGGGGGTGGGGGGGGGGGGGGGTGGGGGGGGGGGGGGGTGGGGGGGGGGGGGGGTGGGGGGGGGGGGGGGTGGGGGGGGGGGGGGGTGGGGGGGGGGGGGGGTGGGGGGGGGGGGGGGTGGGGGGGGGGGGGGGTGGGGGGGGGGGGGGGTGGGGGGGGGGGGGGGTGGGGGGGGGGGGGGGTGGGGGGGGGGGGGGGTGGGGGGGGGGGGGGGTGGGGGGGGGGGGGGGTGGGGGGGGGGGGGGGTGGGGGGGGGGGGGGGTGGGGGGGGGGGGGGGTGGGGGGGGGGGGGGGTGGGGGGGGGGGGGGGTGGGGGGGGGGGGGGGTGGGGGGGGGGGGGGGTGGGGGGGGGGGGGGGTGGGGGGGGGGGGGGGTGGGGGGGGGGGGGGGTGGGGGGGGGGGGGGGTGGGGGGGGGGGGGGGTGGGGGGGGGGGGGGGTGGGGGGGGGGGGGGGTGGGGGGGGGGGGGGGTGGGGGGGGGGGGGGGTGGGGGGGGGGGGGGGTGGGGGGGGGGGGGGGTGGGGGGGGGGGGGGGTGGGGGGGGGGGGGGGTGGGGGGGGGGGGGGGTGGGGGGGGGGGGGGGTGGGGGGGGGGGGGGGTGGGGGGGGGGGGGGGTGGGGGGGGGGGGGGGTGGGGGGGGGGGGGGGTGGGGGGGGGGGGGGGTGGGGGGGGGGGGGGGTGGGGGGGGGGGGGGGTGGGGGGGGGGGGGGGTGGGGGGGGGGGGGGGTGGGGGGGGGGGGGGGTGGGGGGGGGGGGGGGTGGGGGGGGGGGGGGGTGGGGGGGGGGGGGGGTGGGGGGGGGGGGGGGTGGGGGGGGGGGGGGGTGGGGGGGGGGGGGGGTGGGGGGGGGGGGGGGTGGGGGGGGGGGGGGGTGGGGGGGGGGGGGGGTGGGGGGGGGGGGGGGTGGGGGGGGGGGGGGGTGGGGGGGGGGGGGGGTGGGGGGGGGGGGGGGTGGGGGGGGGGGGGGGTGGGGGGGGGGGGGGGTGGGGGGGGGGGGGGGTGGGGGGGGGGGGGGGTGGGGGGGGGGGGGGGTGGGGGGGGGGGGGGGTGGGGGGGGGGGGGGGTGGGGGGGGGGGGGGGTGGGGGGGGGGGGGGGTGGGGGGGGGGGGGGGTGGGGGGGGGGGGGGGTGGGGGGGGGGGGGGGTGGGGGGGGGGGGGGGTGGGGGGGGGGGGGGGTGGGGGGGGGGGGGGGTGGGGGGGGGGGGGGGTGGGGGGGGGGGGGGGTGGGGGGGGGGGGGGGTGGGGGGGGGGGGGGGTGGGGGGGGGGGGGGGTGGGGGGGGGGGGGGGTGGGGGGGGGGGGGGGTGGGGGGGGGGGGGGGTGGGGGGGGGGGGGGGTGGGGGGGGGGGGGGGTGGGGGGGGGGGGGGGTGGGGGGGGGGGGGGGTGGGGGGGGGGGGGGGTGGGGGGGGGGGGGGGTGGGGGGGGGGGGGGGTGGGGGGGGGGGGGGGTGGGGGGGGGGGGGGGTGGGGGGGGGGGGGGGTGGGGGGGGGGGGGGGTGGGGGGGGGGGGGGGTGGGGGGGGGGGGGGGTGGGGGGGGGGGGGGGTGGGGGGGGGGGGGGGTGGGGGGGGGGGGGGGTGGGGGGGGGGGGGGGTGGGGGGGGGGGGGGGTGGGGGGGGGGGGGGGTGGGGGGGGGGGGGGGTGGGGGGGGGGGGGGGTGGGGGGGGGGGGGGGTGGGGGGGGGGGGGGGTGGGGGGGGGGGGGGGTGGGGGGGGGGGGGGGTGGGGGGGGGGGGGGGTGGGGGGGGGGGGGGGTGGGGGGGGGGGGGGGTGGGGGGGGGGGGGGGTGGGGGGGGGGGGGGGTGGGGGGGGGGGGGGGTGGGGGGGGGGGGGGGTGGGGGGGGGGGGGGGTGGGGGGGGGGGGGGGTGGGGGGGGGGGGGGGTGGGGGGGGGGGGGGGTGGGGGGGGGGGGGGGTGGGGGGGGGGGGGGGTGGGGGGGGGGGGGGGTGGGGGGGGGGGGGGGTGGGGGGGGGGGGGGGTGGGGGGGGGGGGGGGTGGGGGGGGGGGGGGGTGGGGGGGGGGGGGGGTGGGGGGGGGGGGGGGTGGGGGGGGGGGGGGGTGGGGGGGGGGGGGGGTGGGGGGGGGGGGGGGTGGGGGGGGGGGGGGGTGGGGGGGGGGGGGGGTGGGGGGGGGGGGGGGTGGGGGGGGGGGGGGGTGGGGGGGGGGGGGGGTGGGGGGGGGGGGGGGTGGGGGGGGGGGGGGGTGGGGGGGGGGGGGGGTGGGGGGGGGGGGGGGTGGGGGGGGGGGGGGGTGGGGGGGGGGGGGGGTGGGGGGGGGGGGGGGTGGGGGGGGGGGGGGGTGGGGGGGGGGGGGGGTGGGGGGGGGGGGGGGTGGGGGGGGGGGGGGGTGGGGGGGGGGGGGGGTGGGGGGGGGGGGGGGTGGGGGGGGGGGGGGGTGGGGGGGGGGGGGGGTGGGGGGGGGGGGGGGTGGGGGGGGGGGGGGGTGGGGGGGGGGGGGGGTGGGGGGGGGGGGGGGTGGGGGGGGGGGGGGGTGGGGGGGGGGGGGGGTGGGGGGGGGGGGGGGTGGGGGGGGGGGGGGGTGGGGGGGGGGGGGGGTGGGGGGGGGGGGGGGTGGGGGGGGGGGGGGGTGGGGGGGGGGGGGGGTGGGGGGGGGGGGGGGTGGGGGGGGGGGGGGGTGGGGGGGGGGGGGGGTGGGGGGGGGGGGGGGTGGGGGGGGGGGGGGGTGGGGGGGGGGGGGGGTGGGGGGGGGGGGGGGTGGGGGGGGGGGGGGGTGGGGGGGGGGGGGGGTGGGGGGGGGGGGGGGTGGGGGGGGGGGGGGGTGGGGGGGGGGGGGGGTGGGGGGGGGGGGGGGTGGGGGGGGGGGGGGGTGGGGGGGGGGGGGGGTGGGGGGGGGGGGGGGTGGGGGGGGGGGGGGGTGGGGGGGGGGGGGGGTGGGGGGGGGGGGGGGTGGGGGGGGGGGGGGGTGGGGGGGGGGGGGGGTGGGGGGGGGGGGGGGTGGGGGGGGGGGGGGGTGGGGGGGGGGGGGGGTGGGGGGGGGGGGGGGTGGGGGGGGGGGGGGGTGGGGGGGGGGGGGGGTGGGGGGGGGGGGGGGTGGGGGGGGGGGGGGGTGGGGGGGGGGGGGGGTGGGGGGGGGGGGGGGTGGGGGGGGGGGGGGGTGGGGGGGGGGGGGGGTGGGGGGGGGGGGGGGTGGGGGGGGGGGGGGGTGGGGGGGGGGGGGGGTGGGGGGGGGGGGGGGTGGGGGGGGGGGGGGGTGGGGGGGGGGGGGGGTGGGGGGGGGGGGGGGTGGGGGGGGGGGGGGGTGGGGGGGGGGGGGGGTGGGGGGGGGGGGGGGTGGGGGGGGGGGGGGGTGGGGGGGGGGGGGGGTGGGGGGGGGGGGGGGTGGGGGGGGGGGGGGGTGGGGGGGGGGGGGGGTGGGGGGGGGGGGGGGTGGGGGGGGGGGGGGGTGGGGGGGGGGGGGGGTGGGGGGGGGGGGGGGTGGGGGGGGGGGGGGGTGGGGGGGGGGGGGGGTGGGGGGGGGGGGGGGTGGGGGGGGGGGGGGGTGGGGGGGGGGGGGGGTGGGGGGGGGGGGGGGTGGGGGGGGGGGGGGGTGGGGGGGGGGGGGGGTGGGGGGGGGGGGGGGTGGGGGGGGGGGGGGGTGGGGGGGGGGGGGGGTGGGGGGGGGGGGGGGTGGGGGGGGGGGGGGGTGGGGGGGGGGGGGGGTGGGGGGGGGGGGGGGTGGGGGGGGGGGGGGGTGGGGGGGGGGGGGGGTGGGGGGGGGGGGGGGTGGGGGGGGGGGGGGGTGGGGGGGGGGGGGGGTGGGGGGGGGGGGGGGTGGGGGGGGGGGGGGGTGGGGGGGGGGGGGGGTGGGGGGGGGGGGGGGTGGGGGGGGGGGGGGGTGGGGGGGGGGGGGGGTGGGGGGGGGGGGGGGTGGGGGGGGGGGGGGGTGGGGGGGGGGGGGGGTGGGGGGGGGGGGGGGTGGGGGGGGGGGGGGGTGGGGGGGGGGGGGGGTGGGGGGGGGGGGGGGTGGGGGGGGGGGGGGGTGGGGGGGGGGGGGGGTGGGGGGGGGGGGGGGTGGGGGGGGGGGGGGGTGGGGGGGGGGGGGGGTGGGGGGGGGGGGGGGTGGGGGGGGGGGGGGGTGGGGGGGGGGGGGGGTGGGGGGGGGGGGGGGTGGGGGGGGGGGGGGGTGGGGGGGGGGGGGGGTGGGGGGGGGGGGGGGTGGGGGGGGGGGGGGGTGGGGGGGGGGGGGGGTGGGGGGGGGGGGGGGTGGGGGGGGGGGGGGGTGGGGGGGGGGGGGGGTGGGGGGGGGGGGGGGTGGGGGGGGGGGGGGGTGGGGGGGGGGGGGGGTGGGGGGGGGGGGGGGTGGGGGGGGGGGGGGGTGATCATTCCAAGTACTGCCCCACAGAACCCACAAGCTGAGGTTACATTTCCACACTCCTACATTCCAGCTGGGTGACCCTGGGCTAGTCACAGTTCTCTCTGAATTCTCTCAGCCCCACCTACCTCACAAGATGTCTGTTGTGGGGAGAGGAAGGGAAGGAGTTTGTAAGCCACTCTGAGACTCCTTACAGGACAGGAAACCAGGGTATAAAAACCAACTCTTCTTGTTCACTGACATTTTGTGGCTGACTCTCGCCAGTTTTTGGTTGGCTTCACCCACTTTAGCAGCCATTTTGGAAACTGCACTCAACACCCTGTGTCAGACATCCAAAGGTTCCCACAAGCTGATAAGTGTTGGGGACCCCAGCTCAGTTGATGGGTGGGACACGAGACAGGAGGTGGTCCTTCAGGCTGCCCAACCATAAATGACATAATGCATATTTTGCGTTAGTCTGAGAGGGCAGGCAGAGCTTCAAGGAAGAGGTGGGTATAGGATGGCTTGTCTGAGGGGGGGGCAGTTCCTTCCTGCCCCCCCAGGCAATCAACTTAAGCCCCGAAGCATGAGATTTGATTACAGTTTATCATTGCTTTATCTTCCGCAGTGACGAATGCCATTAAGAGTCGCGCAGCAACTTATTCACAGCGAACAATATAACAATAATACCTTACCCTGGCTAACCATGCAGCAAATGTCACTTGGAAATGATCATTTCCAATTATCCAGTATTAATTTAAGAGACGCAGTTATCAGTCTGGTTACAATATTCTTTTTCATTATATGACCTTCTGTATTCAGGAAAAGATGGTTTTCTTTCTTTACCTCAGTTGGCGGCGTGAGGGTGGGGGCGTGAGGGCAAAATGTTAATATAGATCAGTCCAGCAGTGGCGTAAGAGGTTAAGAGCTCGTGTATCTAATCTGGAGGAACCGGGTTTGATTCCCAGCTCTGCCGCCTGAGCTGTGGAGGCTTATCTGGGGAATTCAGTTTAGCCGGTGCACTCCCACACACGCCAGCTGGGTGACCTTGGGCTAGTCACAGCTTCTCGGAGCTCTCTCAGCCCCACCCACCTCACAGGGTGTTTGTTGTGAGGGAGGAAGGGCAAGGAGATTGTCAGCCCCTTTGAGTCTCCTGCAGGAGAGAAAGGGGGATATAAATCCAAACTCTTCTTCTTCTTCTTCTTCTTCTTCTTCTTCTTCTTCTTCTTCTTCTTCTTCTTCTTCTTCTTCTTCTTCTTCCGTTCTTTGCCCAGAAATAGTTTCGAGGCTCAGTCGTCTGGGCAAAATAAAAACAGAACAAGCATCCTGTTTTCAAAGCTAATGTATTACTTTCTTTTTACCAAACCTAACAACAGAAAGTGGTGGTTGGGGGGCGGGGGAGAACACAAAATAGAGACTAGAGAATAGTAATAAGTGGATCTGCACTAATTATCAATAATGCTGAAGGGATTTTAAAAAGCAAAGCAGGTTAATAATCTTCGGGTCAGGTGTATTAAAAATCATGCCTCAGATCCAGGAAATAAAGGGAAAAAAATACAAAAAGCCCTCCCAAAGGGAACACCCCAAAACATGAAAGTAAAAATAAGTGAATTTGAATAAGTGAAAGTAAAAATCTCGAGAACAGGGGAATGAAGAAACAGAGAGGCGGGTTTTAAAAGCCAAATGTCTGGGGTCTGGCACACACTTTACTGTTCCTGGGTTGCCTCAGAACTAGTGGGTCAAAGAAAAAGAAGATCCAAACCAGTTCACCAGTCGAATTAAAGGCCTCCAGAAGTTGTGGGGGAAGCTGGGACTAGACTCTCTCAGCCCTGATGCCAGCAACTGCCCATCGATTGTCCCTTTCAGTAACTTGAAGCAGAGAGCTCCCCAAATACTCGCCTGTTCTAAGCGCCATTTTCTCTGGCATATCGAAAAGAGAACAAACATCTTCCAACAGGTTGCAAGATCAGTGGTCTGGATTTTTAATGGAGTTCTTAATTTTCCCCTCATAGCAAAACGCCTGTCATTATGAAAGAATAGGGTAGGTAATACAGAAACGGTATATTGAAAAGGCCCAGCGAGGACTCAGGAAGGTTCCATGTACTCTACGAGACACATTAGCTTACTCTTTATATAGTATTTCAATTATCTTTACAAAAATAAAAATTAGAACAGTTTATTTGCTCGCCAGAGTTAGGACTAATAAAAGGAAACACTTCTTCACGCAACGGGTGATTGGTGTTTGGAATATGCTGCCACAGGAGGTGGTGATGGCCACTAACCTGGATAGCTTTAAAAGGGGCTTGGACAGATTTATGGAGGAGAAGTCGATCTATGGCTACCAATCTTGATCCTCCTTGATCTCAGATTGCAAATGCCTTAGCAGACCAGGTGCTCAGGAGCAGCAGCAGCAGAAGGCCATTGCTTTCACATCCTGCATGTGAACTCCCAAAGGTGGGCCACTGCGAGTAGCAGAGAGCTGGACTAGATGGACTCTGGTCTGATCCAGCTGGTTGTTCTTATGTTCTTATGTTCTTATTCACATGACTAATAGAGGTCCTGATTCTATTGATTTTTGTTTTTCGTTTCAGTGTTGAATAGCTGGCGTACCTAAGGCCGCTTCCACACATGCAAAATAATGCACTTTCAATCGACTTTCACAACTGTTTGCAAGTGGATTTTGCTATTCTGCACAGTAAAATCCAGCTGCAAAGTGCATTGAAAGTGGATTGAAAATGCATTATTCTGCATGTGCGGAAGGGGACTAAGAGTGCAATTCACTCAATGTTCACTGGAATCTAGGGCTTAAATACTTTCACTATAGTACTAGTTTCAATACTATTAATTTTTTTTTACGACTGATTGTAAGTCTCCTCAAGCAGGTCT
The DNA here is from genome assembly GCF_021028975.2 of Sphaerodactylus townsendi. Taxonomy (NCBI): domain Eukaryota; kingdom Metazoa; phylum Chordata; class Lepidosauria; order Squamata; family Sphaerodactylidae; genus Sphaerodactylus; species Sphaerodactylus townsendi. The sequence goes on from NC_059430.1 coordinate 16,815,808, forward strand.
CTGAAAGTGCAGCATAAAATTATGTTTAATTAATTAAGTCTGACTGCTTTTAATCATAACCGAGAGTATCAAAAATGATGATTACAATCTGACTTGGGTTTTCTGGGTAATTTAAAATAGCAGCCGAGGTGTCACAAGGTAATAACAAGAGATATTGGCTGTTATTTTAGTTTGTCTAGGGTAAGCTGAAACAAATTTGATGATAGTAGCTAATACCACCTTTTTTAAAAAAAGAATTTTGTTTTTGCAAATCTGCGGGTTACCTCAGGAGCAGCAGTGGCGTAGGAAGTTAAGAGCTCGTGTATCTAATCTGGAGGAACCGGGTTTGATTCCCAGCTCTGCCGCCTGAGCTGTGGAGGCTTATCTGGGGAATTCAGATTAGCCTGGGCACTCCCACACACGCCAGCTGGGTGACCTTGGGCTAGTCACAGCTTCTCGGAGCTCTCTCAGCCTCACCCACCTCACAGGGTGTTTGTTGTGAGTGGGGAAGGGCAAGGAGATTGTCAGCCCCTTTGAGTCTCCTACGGGAGAGAAAGGGGGGATATAAATCCAAACTCTTCTTCTTCTTCTTCTTCTTCTTCTTCTTCTTCTTCTTCTTCTTCTTCTTCTTCTTCTTCTTCTTCTTCTTCTTCTTTTAAGAAATCTAATCCTGAGCCCTGGCTGGATTCATTTTGTACCTTTCTGAATCCGCAGAAGGAGGGGTGTCAGCCATTAGAGATATTATAAAAGAAAATGCCACTGCCCTATTCATTGCTTTCAAAAGCGCTCCCAAACGATTCAGTTTTTGGTAACATCTTTTTTTATGTGGTTAATTTTTAACGGATGGAGCTTTTGATACTAGTTAGGTTTCGTTTACTTCAGAGTAACGGCTTGCTTTTATCTGCTGTGATGCAGAAGGGTGAGAAATCCACACATTAAAACAAAATCCTGTTTCGCACCGTTCAGGGCTGAGCTCTAAAATAGAAATCAGTATGGAAACTACTAAAATCCAGTAATGAGATAATATGTAGTTGTGGACTATATTCTTTCTTTCTTTCTTTCTTTCTTTCTTTCTTTCTTTCTTTCTTTCTTTCTTTCTTTCTTTCTTGGGGGAAGTGGAGGAGGTCAGGTAGATACTGAGGACGGGTTCTGCTTACAGGAGTTCATTTGTGGTTTCCGACCTTGGAACGGTTCCTCCTGCAAACACAGTCGACTTGAGTTGCAGAGACAAACCACGTGTGTGTATGTGTGTGTGTGTGTGCAGATTTCTTTTTCAGTTTGCGGCTGCCTTTGACACAAAAAAGGGAGTTAACAAAACAAAATGTGAATGACAGCATCACACCTTGGAGGAGATGAGGAAGCCAGATAAGCTGATCTGTGACAGCCATTGTAATATTGCAAAGTCAATATAAATTGTAATTAAATCCATTCAGGTTATATATAATTTCTCTGTCTCTATCTCGCCTTTCCTCTCTCCTGCTTTCTTTTTATGACAGTATTTATAGTCATTAGCTTTCTCTTGGCAGGTTCTTGAAGACTTCTGTCTCTCATTTTGTCCACCCTCACAAGCTGCCATTTCCTCCAAGAGAGCCAATTTCTTTAGTCTGAAAATGAGCTGTACGGTAATTCTAGGAGAACTCCAGGCTCCACCTGGAGATTGGCAGCCCTAACTAGTATTTGGCTAAGGGCTAGAAACTGGGATGACTGGATCTGAGGCTGAACAGCTAGTGACATCCACAGGAACAGTGAATGTAAAGTACCTTGAGATATTTTCAACTGGTAGGGGCTAAATAGGGGTTATGTGAAGTCAGAGGAAAGAACATCAAGGTCGATTCCCCACTTGAAAAACGAAACTAGATACGAACCGGTTTGAGTAGATTCGGGACCTTTTGAACACAGTTTCATGGTCCCCACCGCAGCCTGTGCCCCCTTCTCCCCAGAAACGCAGCAGCCACGCAGGAGTCCCCACTGTTGGCGGATCAAATGCGTGATCCGCTCAGGGGCTCTCCTGATTGGTTGCTGTATTGTGCTGGGGCGGGATTTTTTTAAATTTTCAAATGGATGGATCCAAGTCTCCGCAAGCATGCGCAGAACAACCCTATGCGGGAACGGATCCATGTCTTTCTGACCATGCACGGGAATGTTTTTAAGTGAATGCAAGGTAGACACAAACACACTGCCCCCTCCCCCTCCCCACAAAGTAAAAGTGTCCAAAGGTGGGCATTTATGCTTGAAACCATGAGTGTGGCGCACAAAGGACTGGACTTTCTCAAGCAGTTTCAGGGGCTAAAATAAAATGAAATGAAATAAAAACAGCTTCCTTGCCCCTGGCTGGGCTCAACCTACCAACCTTTTGGCCATTAGGTGAGCACTCAATCAATTCTGCCCAGAGACACCACTGTTTTAAGGTTGGGGGAAACACAACTTAAGTCTTCTCTCAAAACTATGCCATGTTGCCTCAAATTGACGTAGATCTCGGCACCGGGAAATTTTAAAAAAGGGGCTGCGCGCAATGATTGGATGGGAGGCTCCACGTCACTTGCAAGGGCAGGTAATTCGAATCTGGAATCACCCCCTGGGAAATGTAGTTCCCACCAGAACAGGAAGGCATGTTCTGCAGCCTGCTCGGTTTCCTAAAATAAGTGGGGAGGTGCCACGGGGGGAGGGGGAGGGGCAGGGGGAATTTTGCGCCCCCCACGTGACCGAAATCTGTGTCCCTGGTGCATGGCGCACCCCCCTCTGTCCCCTGGGAGCTTCGCCACTGAGTTCCGAAACTAGTGCTGGTAAACCTAGGTGTTATGAGTCTGTTAAGTGCCATCAAGTTGCTTCCAACTCATGGTGACCCTATGAATCAATGTCCTTCAAATGTTCTCCAAAGTCTTGCTCAGCTCTGCAATACAAATGAATGAAGGGGTGAAAGAATGAAAATACTCTTGCAGCACTTTAAAGTCTAACACATCCCAGAGCAGCTGCACATTTTGTGAGATCACAACCCAACGAAAAAGGTTTCCCTTCTTGGAAGCGCCAATCCATTTGACAGCAGCTGTTAGTTAAAATGCTCTCTTGCCTTCTTTCGGAAAGGAAAATCGAGAAAACCAAAATGGTTGCCAATTCAGCCATTTCACCTTTCCACTTAGAAGACTTGGCAAGGCCTGAAAGAGTGCGACCAAGGTATAGGAATTAAGACTCATAATTAATATAAATTAATTAAGTTGATTTGGCCAGTAGTACTGTAGCTTTCGGCCTACATTTCCCAGAGAGACTGAATACTGTTTGAAGACAATCTGATATAGCCAGAAGAGAACTAGGGGGTAAGGCTCAATAGCATTTGCTGAATGAAGGCCAGGTTTACTTCACTGGCCAAGCATTTTCACATATGCTGAATTATGCTCTTTCAATCCATTTTTGATGCACATTAGCGATTGTTTGCAAATGGACCCGTTTCACCCATTTACAAAGTGCATGGGAGGGGCTTAAAATACGTTATTCAGCTTTTTAAAAAGTAAATGCTGGACGGTGATCCCTGCAAGGAGTGGTGGGGAACCATTCCCTCCCCCCCCCCGCCCCACACACACACACTCCTCACAGAAATCAACTGGCATTTCCCTAAAATACACAAAAAGAGTGATAGCAGCCTGCACAACATCTATATAAAGCACATGGACAATTTCAACAGGAAGGAAGAAACCATGAAAATGAACAGAATTTGGGTGCCAGTGTTGAAAAACTCTAGAATCAAGACAGTGACTGATCAGCTCCACACAAACACAGGACAACTATAGACTATAGGAATCAAAGGGAACAAAGACCAGGATACTTCTATTCAGATCCATCCACCTATTGACCTTGCTATCTTCATTGTTACTCCCATGCTACAGACTTCTCTGTGACTCACATGCCAGGCTACTCTATTCAGATGGCCTCACCTTTTGACCTCACAGTAGATATACTCCACTTGCTTTCCATTCCTACCATCAGATCCTTTGAAGATGTCAGCCACATATGCAGGCAAAACATCAGGAGATAATGCTGCTAGAAAATGGCCATACAGCCCGGAAACCACACAGCACCCCACTATATAAAGAATGTCGATATTACATTGAAAGGGCTTTTAAAAAACAAAAATGGCAAGCATCATTCTTGGCTTGGATAGGAGAGCTACCTGGAAGGAGCAAAACCCCGAAGCAAGAGGAAACATCAGGGTTTTCCTGCTCTTGCTAACCACAAGGCTTCTGGGATCAGCAGTGCTATGAGTACAAGCCGTCTGTACAGAGATCTCTACTAAGAAGGAAACGTTCCCCTGATTCGTGGCACAGTAGTAGAGCATAATCCCCCATTTTCTCCAGAGGAATTGATTTCTGTTGTCCGGAGATCGTTTTTAATTCCAAATGATCTCCAGGCCTTACCTGGAAGTTGGCAAGCCTAACCACCTGCCCTGGGGGCAAGATGCCATTTACTCAAGCTCTTGAGGGGGAGGATTTGCTCAGAGGCAGGAGTCTGATCCATTTCCTGGCAACCCTATGGATCCATTTCCTTGTTTGTTCCCCTCTGATAAGAAGCAGAGCCAACTGGGGTCCTAGGAGCAGCAGTGGCGTAGGAGGTTAAGAGCTCATGTATCTAATCTGGAGGAACCGGGTTTGATTCCCCGCTCTGCCGCCTGAGCTGTGGAGGCTTATCTGGGGAATTCAGATTAGCCTGTGCATTCCCACACACGCCAGCTGGGTGACCTTGGGCTAGTCACAGCTTCTCGGAGCTCTCTCAGCCCCACTCACCTCACAGGGTGTTTGTTGTGAGGGGGGAAGGGCAAGGAGATTGTCAGCCCCTTTGAGTATCTTGCAGGAGAGAAAGGGGGAATATAAATCCAACCTCCTCCTCCTCCTCCTCCTCCTCCTTCTTCTTCTTCTTCTTCTTCTTCTTCTTCTTCTTCTTCTTCTTCTACCCTGCCCTACAGAAACAGCTATCCTGGATACTCCATGGTTACCTCTGGCCCTGAGTTTTGATTTCTGTTGGTGATATCAGGCAATTCATCCTGACTTTGTGGATATCCTCAAACGCAAACGTCGCAGGAATAATTTAGTGCGTGGCCGATGGTTTGCTGTCTTTAGATCCCGAGGCAGCGTTCTGAGAAGGGACGGTTTGGAACCGATGGATTGTTTACTAACTGCAGCTAAATTTGGCATCGTGGCTAATTGGCGGGAGAATGGGAGTGAAATCTTGGTGCTTTTTTTTAGTAATAAAATTTGAAACACGGCCTTTAATGGCAAAATGAACATATCATGTGAGCAGTTGCCATGTGATTAACGATCCTGCTGACAGGTTTATTAGAAAAGGTGTCTTTTATTTCTTACATTTTGGATGACAGAGATCAATTCCCCTGGAGGAAAGAGCTGCGTCGGAGGCTACGGAAGAAGAAAAAGAAGAAGAGTTTGGATTTATACCTCCTCCCCCCCTTTCTCTCCTGCAAGGAAGCTCCAGACAGCTTGCAAACTCATATCTCTTTCCCTCCCCATTTCTCTTCCACTCTCAGTGGGGCTGAGAGAGTTCTGAGAGAACTGTGTCTGGCCCAAGGTCACCCAGCAGGCTTCACGTGGAGGAGCAAGGAAACAAATTCAGTTCACCAGAGAAGAGTCCGCCACTCATGTGGAGGAGTGGGGAATCAAACCCACTTCTCAAGATTAGAGTCCTCTGCTCTTAACCACTAGGCTATGCTGCCTTTGTGGCATTGTACCCTGCTGAGGTCCCGAAACCCCATATGTTATCAGCAAAAGAAAGGTTGGTTGAAAAAGATTTTTAAAAATTCTGCATGTTTGGCAACAGGTTGGGCCTACCACATCCCTCTTGGTTCAGGGGCAGAAATCGGCATCCCTCATGCAACCATGACACCTCCGGTTTAAGCAGAAGTACCGACATCACACCAAGGAGATGCTCCAGCATTTCCTCAAACCCACTGTAGTTTCCATAGAGTTTTGGGGCAGAGCCCTAGAGTGTTCCCCTCTCCTCCATCACCAGTCCTGCCGGATGCTCCGTCTGACACTGGTATGGAGTTGGATGTGGGAAGAATAGAAGGTCAGACCTATGAATCCACTCAATGACCAGCCCTGGATTTCATGAATCAGCCTTTATTGAGTTGGACACCATGCGCCTGGCTTTGCAGTTAGCCAGTTCTGATCCATCCATCAATCCCCCGCAATATAACCAACAACCTGCCCCTTCCCACATAATGCAAAAGCAGGGAAAGTGTGGGAAAGCAAAAGTACTCCACAAGACCGAACAAGAAAGTACTCCACAAGACCGAACAAGAGACCGAACAAGTACTCCACAAGACCGAACATCTGGCCAAAATTACTCTTCCACACAAACTGGAAGTGATGTCACTATGCAGGAGGTGCAAATCGCTCCCCCTCCTTTCTGCCAACTTCCTTCCGTTTAGCGGACAGTTGGGAACCCTTTGGCAGGTCCACGAGGACGGGAGCTTTTGATCTAGGGCTGGCGCTGGAAGGGGTTTCAAACACACCTTACTTCCTTTGCATTTGATAAGTTCTCATTGGCATCTCGTGTTATCATGTTTAACTTCTTAATGGTCACCATTTTTTTTTTATTTTTTTGCTGAGAGAGGACTCCAAACCTGCATACAATCTGGGCTTCTTCAGATTGCCAACTTCCAGGTGATGGCTGGAGACCTCCTGGGATCGCTACTGACCTCCAGGCGACTGAGATCAGTTCATCTGGAGAAAATAGCCACTTTGGAAGATGGCCTGGATCCTCTTCCCAAATGTTACCTTTCTCAGGCTCCATCCCCCAAACCTTCAGCTATTTTCTAACCTGGAGCTGGCCAACCAAGGCCCTGCCTGGAGGTTGGCAACCCCATGATGGGCCAGGTGCCCCCACAGCCCGTCAGACTTTCTCCCAGCACTCTCAGCCTCCTTGCCTGCTTGCAAGGTTGCCACCAACGCTGTGAAGGAAACCGCTTCCCTCCGTCGCTTTCGTGACGGTTGAAACTACAAAGAGCCCTCGCAGACTTGCCTTCTCCGCTCTTGCTCACAGTTCAGTTGGGAAACAGCAGGCCGAAGCTGCAGTGCTGGGTTTCTTTCTCTCACAGCCGCAAAGGGGCTAAAAATAGATGCCGTGAGTGTGGCTTTTCTGGCGTTCTCGGCGTGGGCCCCCATCGCTGCATTTCCAGGCGTTTTTCTCTCGCGCGCTCCTCTCACCCACACAAACATTTTCAGGTCACTATGCCCACAGAGGCACACATTTTCCACCACGCTCAGTCAAAAAAAAGAATTGGAGTCAGGGAAGGGTACATTTGCCACAAGGCGGTTGCCTGGGTATACGTGGCATTCATTGGCACATGGAGATGGGACTTCACTGACAGTTTATTTATTTTTATTTATTTATTGGTTTGTTTATTATATTTTTGGACCGACCTCCCCAGTAGGCTCAGGGCAGTGTACATCATAATTTAATACATAAAATAAAACATAAAACAGTAATTCAGTCTGTAATTTAAAACAATCAGTATGGCAATAGTATCCTCCCCTCAGTCCCATCCACGGGGCGGCCTGGATGACATGAGGGTTTGATGGCTATCCCAGCTGGCCAAAAGCCTGGTGGAAGAGGTCCATTTTACACAGAGGTGGAATCCAGCAGATTCTCACAGGTTCCCGAGAGTAGGTTACTAATGATTTGTGTGTGCCAAGAGGGGGTTACTAATTGGTGATTTTGCCACGTGATTTTTGCCTTAGTTACGCCCCTCCCCTGAGCAGTAGCGCGCAGAACTTGAAGCAGTCTAGCAGGAGGTGCACCGGCGTGCGTGGCAGCCTGCGCCTGCGTGCATTCGTTTCCCGCCCAAGGACCGGCACAGCGGCTGCGTCCTTGCCACAGCCCCGCCCAGGAACGCCCCGCCCCCGGAATGCCTGGCCATGCCCCCATCATGCCCCGCTCAGCCCCATTGGCACTATGCCATTGTTTGAATCCCACCACCATGGGAACCTGTTACTAAAATTTTTGGATCCCACCACTGCCATTCATCCCCTACCAGTTGCCAGAAGGGACCTGGCAACCATACATCCAGTGGTGGGATTAAAATAATCTAACAACTGGTTCTGAGGGTAGGGATTCAAATAATTTAACAACTGATTGTTTACAAGCACCATTTTAAGAACTGTTTCTGCTGAAGTGGTGCGAACCGGCTGAATCCCACCACTGCATACATCCATGCTTGGCAAAGCAACTGAGTTGAAGTTCTGGAGGACTGATGAGACAAATCATCCCCAGAAGAGGGTTGGAAAAAAAGGGGAGTGAAGATCATTGAGGCCAGGATGCCAAGAATTTGGGAGAGCATCTTGGAACTAAGAGGGAAAGTTTGGGACGTAGCCATCTTCCTCTGAGTCATGGGAGAGGACCCACAAAGTGGGGGGGGGGAGGATAATTGAGTTGTGACTGTGATTCTCAAGGGCATGAGAGATGAGTAGAGTAAGGTGGGAGGTAGTGGAACCATCCTCTCATAAGGTCTGGGTCATACAAGGAACATCAGCTACAGGCAGAGGCATGTTTGAGTCCAGTCATGAGGAGTGGGATGATGACGTGGTTCTCAGATAAGTGCTTGCGTCAGGGGTATGTGGGCAGAACCTGTTTGTACAAGGACACTTTCCTCGTTGAGAATATTGTCCCTACAGCTCTCTAAAGTATCCTCTGTCTTTCTAGGAAAGCAGGTTAAAGCTTCTTAAAGTTTGAGGAGATAGGATTGCTTGTCAACCTCCAGCTGGCCTCCATGTGTGTAAAACGAACTGGCCTCCGTGTGTGTAAAACGAACAATTGAAGATTTGGATTGTGGTATTTGCTCAAAGATTAAATTAGCCGCGTCAAGGATAAGATGCCTACCAGCAACTTCCCAACATGGACATGCTGATCTTTTGATTTTAAAAAACTGAGCTATGTATTTTTCAATATTATAGATATTATATTATAATCAATATAAAGATTTATTTATAATATTCAACGTAAAATATTATTCAATAGTGTTAAATGATATTATATTAATATTAATACTGTTTACTACTATTGAATAATATTATAATGTTTAATATTATCATTAAATATTTATAATATTTTAAATGAGTACATTATAAATATTATGAATAAGTAAATAAGTAATTTTTTTTCTTGTATGAGTGATCATAGCTCCTTAGATCCTGGTAAAATTAAGTTCCTTTATCTCTGTTGGATGGTTCCAAATGAAAATCCTCAATACAGTGGGATTGTTCAGCTTCTGAAGCCTTTTGGAAGGGTGCGGATTGATCACACTTTCGGCGATGAGAATTGAGAAACTTTCCCACATATTCACAGACTGAGAATCCTTCAGAATACTACTTGTATTGGTTTTTACCCAAATGCTGTTTTCTTCTCTCTGGTGGTATACAAAGTAATAAATATCACTAATTAATCAAATTTTTGCATGAGCTCTTCATCAGAATAAGCAAAGTGAAATGGAAAAATGAGGAGTGGCTGAAGAACAAAGGCGGAGCCAAAGAGGAGGGGCCAAATGGAAGGGGTGTGGTTAGAGCCAAAAGAGAGACAGTGGAGGGCAGCTATACCCTATCGCCAAGGGCCCAGAGGTGGGATCCAGCCGGTTCTCACAGGTTCCCGAGAGTGGGTTACTAATTATTTGTGTGTACCAAGAGGGGGTTACTAATTGGGTCCGCTCAGAGGCAGTGGCATATTTGCCTAGGGACAAGGGGTACCCCATGTCCCCGGGTGCATCCATTGCAGTCACGTGGGGAGATGCCAAAATGTCCCCCCACACAGACTGATTTTGCAAGCCCCAGCAAGCCCGGAATTGAGGAAGCGGCTGCTGCAAGAATTAAGGAAGCCTGACATAGCCCCGCAATTTTGGGGTGACCCAGGGGCGCCATTTTAGTTCTTGCCCTAGGCACCATTTTGTTTAGGCACGCCTCTATATAAAGCCATAGAGTTCACCCTCCAAAGCAGCCATTTTGTCCAGGGGAAAGGATCTTTGTCGCCTGGAGATCAGTTGTAATAGCCGGAGATCTCCAGGTGCCACCTGCAGATCGGCCACCTTACTGTCAGTGGATATCTTGTTGTGCATGTCTTGGCCTGGGTGTCTCTGGCTCATTCGGCACATGCAGAATAATGCACTTTCAAACGGCTTTCAGTGCTCTTTGAAGCTGTGCGGAATAGCAAAATCCACTTGCAAACAGTTGTGAAAGTGGTTTGAAAAATGCATTATTTTGGTGTGCGAAAGGAGCCTAAGCCATGAAGCAGGGTGTTATGTTTTCAGTCGCTGTGTTATTTTTATATTTGGCTGTGTTGCTATTGATTTGTAGGAGCCACGCTGTTTACTCACAAATTTTAAACCACTGCTGCTTTGATCTGGTTTTAGAGTTCCTGCTAACATATCAACACTCTTCCCTTGAAGTTCCCCTTATCCAAACGCCTCACAGATTGTCCACCTAACAAGGTAAATAAGCAGGAACCTTAACTGAGGGTGTCTTCTCCTCCCCCTAAAAAGAGCTAAAAGCAGCTGGGGGGGGGGATTTTGTAACTGGAGAAGAAGCAAGCCCCATTTCTATTTTTTCCTAACTGCGGTTCTTTACATCCCTCACCTGTGAACACCAAAACAGATGTCAAAAGGCCCAGCAGCAGAAGCTAGCTCAAAAGTTGACAACGGTAACCGGTTTCCACCGCTAGGAAAACTGAGGCGGCCGTTCTGGTTTTACATATATTAATTCACCCTTTCCTCCAATGAGACATCCTCGTTCGAAGTCGAATAGGCCTGGAGTTTAAAGTCGAGGGCAAAAGGGAGCCAAATATTTCTTCCCCCTTTACCAGCATTTTGAAAACGCAGTGAACGCTGTTCTTTCAAGAGAGCCCAGTTTTGAAAGTGTCGGTTGGTGCTTGGCAGCGGTGAGGGACCTGTAACTAGCACACTTTTGAGGCATATATATTGTTTCCTGTTAATGCATGACTAACCGTGCGGGATAGAACATGAACCACAGCATGAAGTTATAGGAAATACTCGAAGCTCAGCGAGCAGGCCTGACAGAGAAAGCCATTTGCTGTTGAGCCTGTTTGTCTTCTTTCTGGAAATGAAGGAAACACAAAAAAGTTAAAGCCAATGCCAGCCTGAATGATATTTTTTTCCATGCCGAACTCTTTTATGGTTAAATATTTTAATCACATTTTTTTAAAAAAAAAAAGTTGTTTCAAGTAAAAAAAAATAGCAGCAAAGAATTTAACAGAAAGGAACAATGAAAAGAAGTCCCCACGGATTTATGCTCAAATTATGAACATGCAACTAAACAATATATAATTTTTAGCCTCAACAACCCTACCCTGTTTTCCCAAATATAAGACATCTCCAAAAAATAAGACATAGTAGAGGTTTTGCTGAAGTGCAAAATATAAGGCATCCCCCGAAAGTAAGACATAGCAAAGTTTTTGTTTGGAAGTATGCCCGACGAACAGAACACAGAAAAATAAGACATCCCCTGAAAATAAGACATAGCGCATCTTGGGGAGCAAAAATTAATATAAGACACTGTCTTATATTCGGGGAAACACAGTATGAGGTAGATGAGACTGAGGAGAAAGTAACTGGGCCAGACTTACCTGATGAGTTTCAAACCCATGCCTCCCACATACAGTTGCCAGGTGCCCCCTGGCTAAGAGTGGGCCTGCTGGTGGGGCTGCCAAATCCAGGTCGGCAAACTCTTGGAGGTTTGGATCTTTGGCAGGACTGGGACATCAACAAGGTTCAATGCCACAGAGCGCATCTTCCAAAGCAACCATTTTTATACCTCCCTTTCCTTATTTAGCCCTAGGGTGGTTTCTACCTTCCAATAAAACAACATATAGTAAAACAGTACATAATAAATATGCTATAAATAATTTAAAACTTCCAATTAAATTGAAGTTTAATTTTAAAGGGTTTTAGTGTGACAGGTTTTTTATTGTTTTTACATTGGATTGGATTTTATTAGTTTTATGCTGTAACCTGCCCTCGGACCTTCAGGTACAGGGTGAGATAAAATTAAATGTAAGTAAGTAAGTAAGTAAGTAAGTAAGTAAGTAAGTAAGTAAGTAAGTAAGTAAATAAATAAATAAATAAATAAATAAATGCAATTGATCTTCGGATGACAGAGATCACTGAGGAGAAAATGGCTAGAAGAAGAAGAAGAAGAAGAGAAAGAAGAAGAAGAAGAAGAAAGAGGAAGAAGAAAAGAAAAAAAAAGAAGAAAAAGAAGAAGAAGAAAGAGGGGAGGGAGGGAGGGAGGAGAGGAGGAGGAGGAGGAGTTTGGATTTATATCCCCCCCCCTTTCTCTCCTGCAGGAGACTCAAAGGGGCTTACAATCTCCTTGCCCTTCCCCCCTCACAACAAACACCCTGTGAGGTAGGTGAGGCTGAGAGAGCTCCGAGAAGCTGTGACTAGCCCAAGGTCGCCCAGCTGGCGTGTGTGGGAGTGTACAGGCTAATCTGAATTCCCCAGATAAGCCTCCACAACTCAAGCAGCAGAGCTGGGAATCAAACTCGGTTCCTCCAGATTAGATACATGAGCTCTTAACTTCCAACGCCACTGCTGAGCTCTCTCCACAAGCTCCACCTCCAAATCTTCATGATTTCCCCACCCCAGTGTTGACGACTCTAAAATCAAGCAATGGACATTTATTTAATGGTTCTAACTCATTTTGTCTTGCTGGTTAGAAAATAGACAAGCTTTAAGATTGGGAGCGGGGATTTCAGGTGTGCATTTTTTTGCTCAGAAGAGGGTTCCTGTAGGGAAATCTTATTTTGATTTGTTTGAACTGCTGGAAAAAATTAAGAATTTTAAGATCTCGTTACTCCAGTTCTTAGTCAAACTGTATGAAGGATGAGGAGGAGGAGAATTTTGAAGTTATACTCCACCTTTCTATCCTGTAAGGAGGATCAAGGCAGCTTACACACTCCTTTCCTCTCCTTCCCCAAAACAGACACCTTGTGAGGTAGGTAGGGCTGAGAGAGTTCTGAGAGAACTGTGACCAGCCCAAGATCACCCAGCAGGCTGCATGCGTAAGAGAAACAAACCTGGTTCACCAGATAAGAGTCCACCGCTTATGAGGAGGAATGCGGAATCAAATCTGGTCCTCCATATTGGAGTGTACCACTTTTTTTAATGCTTTATTTAAATTCCATAAACATAAAATAAATATAACATTACAATATTTTTCATTCATATATCTTAACAGAAAAAAAGAGAGAGAAAAGAGATAGTCAGAAAGAAAAAAAGAAAGAGATCAACATCATAGAAAAGAGAGAAGAAGAAAAAGGAGAAAGGAGTGTACCACGTTTCACCGCTGCACCACACTGGCTGTGTTTAACTATAGTTGGAATGATTCTTAACTGGATTTTATTGATTGTATCGTATTGGTTTATTGATTATATTGTATTGATGGTGTTGTGTTGTGTTGTTGCCCTGAGATCAGCTTGATTGGGTAGGGCGTCATAAAAAGTTAAAATAAAGTTCAAGTTAAAAGATCACACATGATAGAGAAAAAAATGTCGCTTTGTTTTAGTGGTTTGTGGACATCACAGAAGTTTCTCGCTTCTGCAGTCCTTCTCCCTTTCTTGCAAAAAAAAAAGTATAACATTTTTCGATGTGTTAATCTTCTAGCTGAACCTTTGTCAACCCAGCAATAAGTGTTAACGGATGTGTCCGCTGTTGCGTAAGAGATATTCGGCTCCTTACAAGGAAGCAGGACCTGCCATGTTGTGTAAATATTACCTCATTTACTGTCAACAGTTGCAGGCTCATTTTTTCCCCTCGTAACTACGTAGCTGACTTGGAGGGACAGACTTTTGTAGACCGGCTGGAAGGTCTGGGCAAGATCATTGGTGGTGGGATTTCATGCGCTGTCTTTTTGCCAAAGTCAGTTTCCTAACTAGTGGAAATATGGAATTCAGGGTCACATCAAGACCAGGGCCTTGTTCATTTGGTGCCACCATTTTGTTTCTCCCATTGAGACTATGGCTTCCTCTCAGAAATCAATGAGGCTCACAGTACTACAAGAAACGTTTAAAACAAAATAATTTTCCCCCCAGCAAAAATGAGTTTTGAAAGAATGGGGTGGCAATAAGCCCTAGGTCCGTAGTGGCGAACCTTTGGCACTCCAGATGTTCATGGACTACAAATTCCATCAATTGGCCAGGCTGGCAGGGGCTGATGGGAATTGTAGTCCATAACATCTGGAATGCCAAAGGTTCGCCACCATTGCCCTAGGTTGATTGTTTTCATTTTTTGGCACTACTGGAAGACTGGGGCATGTTCAGCTGGCAAAATTCTTCCCCCAATTCTCTAGTTCCCCCCCCCCCAGAACCTGCCATTTTTTGCTTAGCCCATCTTTTTGCCTACAGGTTGAAGGTAACAAGGTTGCCAGCCTCAAGGAAGAGCCTGGAGATCTCCTGGATTTATAATGGATCTCTAGACTGTAGATCAGATAGCTGCTTGGAAGGTCAGACTTTGATATTATGCTCCACTGATGTTTCCCCCAAACTCCCCTCCCACAAATCTCCAAGAATTTCCCAACCCAGAGTTGGCAACCCTAGGTAACCTCGAGAAGTGCGCACATAAAGCAATAAAAACAATATTGTCAAAACAGCAATAAAATATAGATAGAAAACCACCACAATGTCCAATAAACACAGAGAAATAAAAGCATAGTTAAGAGGACACTTGGCAAGTGGCACAAAAAAGGAGAAAACGTCCCATCCTAGACAAAGTCCTGTGTGGAGGAGGAAGTCTTTAAAAGGTCAAGATTAGAGTTGCCCACTTTGGATCGGGAAATACCTGCAGATTTGGGGATGGGGTTCTGGCAGGGTGGGGTTTGGGGAAGGGAGGGACCTCACAGGGATATACTACCAGAGACCCCACCCTTGAATGTGGCCGTAATCAGGGACCTGCAGACCAAACCCTGTGAGCAAAGGCTGAGGGGTTTGGGAATGTCCAGTCTGGAGTAGAGAAGATCCAGGGGGAACATGATTGCTCTCTTGAAGTATCTGAAGAGCTGTCACTTACAGGAAGCCAGGGAGATGTCTCTGTTGGTAGCAGAGGATACAACTCGCAGTTATGGGTTTAAATTATGGGTAGAAAGGTTCTGACTGGATATTAGGAAAAAAGTTTTACAGCAAGCGTGGTCTCAACCGTGGAATCAGCGCCTAGGGAAGTGGTGAGCTCCCCCTCAGAGGAAGTTTTTAAGCAGCAGCGAAACAAACAATTGTCTGGGATGCTCTAGTCTAGGCTGGTCCTGCGTTGGACAAGATGGCCTGTATGGCCTCTTCCAACTCTATGGTTTTATGAATAATATATGAGCAAGCTCTGCTTTAGCAGCAGTGGCGTAGGAGGTTAAGAGCTTGTGTATCTAATCTGGAGGAACCGGGTTTGATTCCCAGCTCTGCCGCCTGAGCTGTGGAGACTTCTCTGGGGAATTCAGATTAGCCTGTACACTCCCACACTTGCCAGCTGGGTGACCTTGGGCTAGTCACAGCTTCTCGGAGCTCTCTCAGCCCCACCTACCTCACAGGGTGTTTGTTGTGAGGGGGGAAGGGCAAGGAGACTGTAAGCCCCTTTGAGTCTCCTGCAGGAGAGAAAGGGGGGATATAAATCTAAACTCTTCTTCTTCTTTAGTCCAGCACTCAAAATAGGATGGCCAGCCTCCAGGTGGTAGCTGGAGATTTTCTGATATTTCAACTGATCTTTATGAGATCTTTTCACCTGAATAAAATGGCTTCTTTGGAAGGTAAATTGTATGTCTCTATAGTCAGTTGAGGTCTTGTCCCCAGATCTTTGGGGGGGGGGGTAGCATAATGTCACTATTCAGTAATGTTCAATTGCAATTATTTCAGTTACGTGAATGGGATTTCTACTCCCAGCTCTCTGTAGAGTTCTTTCTCAGAATTTTAATGTTTAGGGGCTTTTTAATTACAGACACCCCTTTACTACAGGAGCAAGCAAGACCCCTGCAAGAATCTCATCTAAATCGGTTTCTAGGCAATGCAGGGCTTATTGGACCAGTGAACTCACTTTTGTAGGGTTGCCAACTCTGGGGTGGAAAATTCCTGGGGATTTGGGGGTGGGGCCCAGGCAAGGCAGGGTTTGAGGAGGGGGGACCTCAGTGGGGTACAAGGCCAAAGAGTCCATTCTGCAAAATAGCCCTTTGCTCCAGGGGGAACTCATCTCTGTAGATCCATTGCAATAGTGGGACATCTCCAGATCGTACCTACAAGCTGGCAACCCTACTATGTAGGAGGTTTTCCTGCCAACTCAGGAGAACAGTGGCGTAGTGGTTAAGAGCAGGTGTACTCTAATCTGGAGGAACCGAGTTTGATTCCCCGTTCTGCTGCTTTAGCTGTGGAGGCTTATCTGGGGAATTCAAATTAGCCTGTGCACTCCCACACACGCCAGCTGGGTGACCTTGGGCTAATCACCATTCTTCAGAGCTCTCTCAGCCCCACCCACCTTGCAGGGTGTTTGTTGTGGGGGGTGGGGGAAGAGAAAGGAGTTTGTTAGCATCTTTGAGTCTCCTTACAGGAGAGAAAGGGGGGATATAAATCCAACTCTTCTTCTGCTTCTGCTTCTGCTTCTGCTTCTTCTGCTTCTTCAATTCTCTAGCACAATAAGGGAGATGCAGAAGCAGCCACAGGTATGGAGGTCCGATAGATATATTTTATTTATTCACAAGAATAGACCAACTCTTACGTTTGGATATTGAAGTATCATGACCACTTGTTTAATGTTGGCTAGTCAGCCCTTCTCAAGATGTTGACTACCCTCTTGAGAATAACCTGGCTGGTTCATCCTTGAATTTCAAGCTACTTTTAGAAAGAAATACAATGGCTTCTGATAACTACTAAAAGTTTTGACAGTTGCTTTACTCCATACGATCTTTTTTTTTCCCTGGCTCTGAAGAACATTAATATTGTCCTGTGTTAAAAAGAAAGATTTTTCAGGGAGAAAAAAAAACTCCCAGAGTAATAAAACCCGGAATGAATACCACCAAAGCGGCAATTTTAATCACAGAAGCACAAAGAACTCAAGAGATTTTGACAATGAACATAAAATATAGTGGCCATTAAAAATAAAATAAAATAGGCACGCTATCCTTCTTTTCCAATTTACTTCCCTATAAATCAAAGGGCAATTTAATCAAATATTCTTCCACTTTAGTTGTTTTTACCTGGCTTTTATGTGAAATTTCACTTACGGCAGGCACCAGGCGTCACGTAAGAGGTGGGAAAATGTCAGCGGGTGGGCAGTAATTAGTATAAAATTCAAACATTAGGTCTGAACACTGGAAAAGGCTACAGCCATTGAACCAGCAAGGGGGAGGCAGTGGGAATCAATCCATGTAAAAGGATACAGATTAATCTTCATTAAAATTGCACCCATCCACCGAGCAGCAGCATACACACATATACACAGAGTGCACAGCTACTTACAAGTCAAATGGGGTATTATTGGCACAGGTAGATTCTGGTGAAATGTCTGCCCCGAATATGACATGTTATATCAATGCATATTATCTCAAATTACATGAGAACAGGGAACAAAATAGTCCTTTCCTCCAATGGGGTGTAAAGGTTAAACTGGGCTTTCCAGCCTTCAGGTAGTGGCTGGAGATCACCAGTGACCAATTCTTCTAGAGAAAACGGCTGCTTTGGAGGGTAAATTCTATGGCATTATAGCCCGCTGAGGTCTTTAGTGAAATGGCGTTTCACTTTGGTTGAGCCTCTGAGTGTTACCGCTGCAGCTTGGGTAACAATAAGTGATTTCAGCTCAGCAATGTAATGAGGTGCAGGAAGCCGACGTTCTTCAAAGCAAAAGGATTTTATTTGCAGATGATGGTCACAGCTCGGGCAGGAGAATCGCGCTCTTGCAACCCCGTGCAAGAACTTTTATTCCCAAACTTCAAAGGGGCAAAGGGGCAGGGAAAAGGGGAGGTGAGGGGGCCAGTCCCTCACCAAACACCGATAGGGAATCAAACAACGCAAAAGCAAGATACACTTGCAACTTCTGAATGGAATTACAACATCCCGCTGTCAACCGTCTTCCCGCGAGATCTCGCAATGGTGCTGAAGGGAGAGCAGATAAGGTCCATTCATAAAATCCAGGTGGGCTCGCTACCGCACCCAGCTATTTCCTTTATCAGATGGCCGTTCCTTTAGTAATACCCTGAGGCTCCCACCACACGTTGCTGCTACAAAGAAAAGTTCAAACTGTCCAATGGTGGTCCCTGCACGTCTTCCAATGGCTGGGGACAGATTCGATTTACAAGTCCAAAGAGGGTCTTTGTCCTTGTTAAGGAGTCGGCTGGGCGTTGGTCTACGCTGTATTCCAGAGCCGACTTTCTTGTCCCTTAATATGAGACTTTACAGATTATTGCTTTTGCTATCAGACACAAATTTCAAAAATAACATTTCTAAACTTAAACATTAGGGAAACGTTAAAGGATAAACACATATAGGCAAGACTTTCCTAAACTTAACAATAACAGAACCTTAAACTAACTGGAGAACCTAGTCAGACTAAAATCCTAAATAGCGGGCACATCATAAATTCAACTCTGAAGGGGCTTTTATTACATCCTAGAATGGATGTAAACAAGAGGGAAACCATATATCATTGGCACAATCCTACATATACATTTTCTGTGAGCCTTATGGAGGCCTCTGAACTACACAAGTCTCCGCGTCCGGGCATGGAGCCAGTATAGTCAGGCAACCTGACTCAGGAAAATATTTTGTTTTATTTTCCTGGCAGTAGCATGAGTGCTTTCAGAAAGGGGCTATTTTGCTGACTGTAGAGCAAGTTCTTGTTAACTCTCGCCTCCCCGGATATTGGGGACCTTAAATTAAAAAAAAGATATTTCACAGGGGTGCCTGGCAAGGGTGGAGTTCCAGAAGGCCCTACAAAGTGCAAGGCCATATGGTCCATCCAACTCAGCAGCCGTTTCCCCCAGGCCTGTGTGGTCTAGAGATCAGTCCTAATCCCAAAAGATTTCCCGAACTCCACCTAGACTGTCACCCCTAAACGTTTCGCTGCGTGGTTCTGAACTTTTTTTTGTCGGGCGTAAGGTGACGGCATACTTTGTGCAGCGACGTCTGTTTAATATGAAAAAAAATAAACAAACCCGAGGGTTCTTTTAGTTTCTCTCCCTTCCTTCTTATCGCTGAAACATTCCCATCTGACAAATAAGCGGAGAATGAGGAAGTTTAGAAGTGGCAGACTTGCTTTCCAGAGGTTAGCTTAATACATGCAAAAGTTTTCTTTAGCAAACAGGGTGGTTTTGCCCTCCCTTTTCCCCCTGCAGTTTCCCCCTGATCCGTTTTCGTGCTTCTGAATTATGTAAATGAAAAACAGAAGGGGGAATATAACACTTCGTGCCGAGAGGGGGCAAAGCTGTTATCTAATTAGAACTAAGCGTTCTCCCAAGCCAAAAGGTGTGTGGCTGGGGGGCAAATAACTAAGGCAGGGAGGGGGAAAGAGAAATGGCAGGTTCTGTTTACAGCTTGCGGAAGAACCAGAGTAGAAAATACTTGGGGCGGGGGGGGGGGGAATTGACACTCCGGCTGAATCACAAATGTGCCTTGCCAACCTGTTTTTGAGAGCACCTGTATCTTTGCAGGAGAAAATAAGGCATCCGTGAGAGGACAATGATGTAGGCATGATTCATTCGGGACCACCAAGGTAGAAAAGCATCTAACCTTTGCTGAGGTGGGTCAGGTGGACCCACCCAGCCATACCCACATACACACCCGCAAACACCTGAGGCAGCTCTCAATGTAATGTAGTGATGAAGAGCGGTGGGCTCTAATCGGAAGAATTGGGCTTGACTCCTCACTCTTTTACATGAGCAGCGGACTCTTCTCTGGTGAATGGGATTTGTTTCCCCACTCCTCCACATGAAGCCTGCTGGGTGACTTTGGCCTAGTCAAAGTTCTCTCAGAACTCTCTCAGCCCCGCTTGCCTCACAAGGTTTCTGTTGCGGGGAGAGGAAGGGAAAGGGGTTTGCAAACCACTTTGAGGCCCCTTCCGCACACGCAAAATAATGCGTTTTCAAACCACTTTCACAACTGTTTACGAGTGGATTTTGCTATTCCGCACAGCTTCAAAGAGCACTGAAAGCAGTTGGAAAGTGCATTGTTCTGCATGTGCGGAATGAGCCTAAGTCTCCTTACAGGAGAGGAAGGCTGGATATAAACCCAAACTCCTCTTCTTCTCTATGAATCTCCATTTCACGCCAAAGGGAAGACCTTTGTGGTCAAGTGTGGTCAACTGAACTCAGGTTGCCAGCTCTAGGTTGGGAAACACCTGGAGAATTGAGGGGGATGGACCTAAAGTGGGTGGGATTCGGAATGAGGAGAAAAGGCTGAGGGGTTTGAGAATATTTAGTCTGGAGTGAGGACATATGAGTGCTCTCCTTAAACATTTGAAGGGCTTTGAAGGGCAGGAGGGCTTTGAAGGGCAGGGAGCTGTTCCCGTTGGCAGCAGAGGATAGGACTCGTAAGAATGGGTTTAAATTATGGGCAAAAAAGTTCCAATTGGATATTGGGAAAAGAATTTTTACAGGAAGGGATGTACAACAGTGCAATCTGCTGCCTAGACAGGCGGTGAGTTCTCCTCACTGGCAGCTACTAGATGACCTTTTGTTAGGGATGCTCTAAGCCAATCCTGCATGAAGCAGGGGGGTGCACTAGATGACCTCTATGACCTCTTCTAAGTCTATGCTTCTATGCATTCAACGGGGTATAATGTCATAGAGTCCACTTTCCAAGGTGGCCATTTTTTCCAGGTGAATCGATCCACATCTGAACTCCCACCCAGTGGCAGGATTCAAATAATTTAACAACCGGTTCCAAAAGGACTCAGTGGTGGGAATACAACTATTCTCTGAACTAGTCAAAAAATTAGCTACCGGTTCTACCGAATAGGTGCGAATAGGCTGAATCCCACCACTGCCCCCCCCTTGACAGCCTCCATCCCCAAAATCTCCAGATATTTTTCAATCCGAAGCTAGCAACCTACGATTAAGCTCCATATTTTCAAGGATAATAATGCCACGTCTTTTCTCCATTCTCAGCCATTCAAGAGACCCACTGAGTTCTGTTTGACATTACTGACTTACTTAAGAGAGCCACTGTGGTGTAGTGGTTAAGAGCAGGTGGATTCTAATCTGGAGAACCGGGTTTGATTCCCCACTCCTCCACCTGAGTGGCAGAGGCTTATCTGGTGAACCAGATGTGTTTCCACGCTCCTACATTCCTGTGGGGACCTTGTGCTAGTCACAGTTCTTTGGAACTCTCTCAGTCCCACACCTACCTCACAAGGTGTCTGTTGTGAGGAGAGGAAGGGAAAGGAGTTTGTAAGCCGCCTTGACTTTCCTTACAGGAGAGAAAGGTGGGGTATAAACTAAACTCTTCTTCTTCTTAGAACATTTTAATGCCACTTTCCTACCCAATCACAGCCACAAGGCAGCAAACATTAAAAATAAAAACCTGAGCAATTAAAAATACGATTAAAACTATGAAATAATGTCATTACAAGCACATAAACAAAAATTAGGGAGACGTTAACTCAGCTGCTGACTTGTTAAATAGTTTCTACTGTGGAATCCATTTTTCCTTCTGCCCAGAAGGATGAAGGCGAGACCAGAGCCACTCCGCACCATATTATCTGCTCAAATCTGCCTTGCGTTTCTACCCAATATGCAAAGGCGAATTCCTTAACAACAGGGCCTGGAGCATCTCTCTTCCATCCCTTCCTCCCCTATTAAGGCTGCAAGGTCCTCTCTGGCCACTAGCTGGGGATAAGGGTAAGGTTGCCAGATCCAAATTGGAAAACTCCGGGAGAGTCAGGAGTGGAGCCTGGAGAGGAAAGACAAAGCAGCCTTTTTCTCCAGGGAAATGATCTCTGTAGTCTGGAATGAGCTGCAATTCTAGGGGATCTCCAGGTCCCACTTACAGGCTGACATCTTTTTTTAAAGACATCCACCCTGATGAAGAGTTCTGCAGAAGTCAAAAGCCTGCGTGTCTCTTTGTGAGCCAGTGAGACTCCAATCTGAAGAACCAGGTTTGTTTCCCACACTCCTCCACCTGAAGCTTGTTGGGTGACCTTGGGCTAGTCACAGTTCTCTCAGAGCTCTCTGACCCCATCCTGCTTCACAAGGCATCTGTTGTCAGGAAAGGAACAGAAGGAGGTGGAAGCTGCTTTGAGACTTCTTTAGAGTTGAGTGAAGAAGAAGAAGAAGGAGGAGGAGGAGGAGGAGGAGGAGGAGGAGGAGGAGGAGTTTGGATTTATATCCCCCCTTTCTCTCCTGTAGGAGACTCAAAGGGGCTTACAATCTCCTTGCCCTTCCCCCCTCACATCAAACACCCTGTGAGGTAGGTGGGGCTGAGAGAGCTCCAAAAATCTGTGATTAGCCCAAGGTCACCCAGCTGGCATGTGTGGGAGTGTACAAGCTAATCTGAATTCCTCAGATAAGCCTCCACAACTCAAGCGGCAGAGCCGGGAATCAAACCCGGTTCCTCCAGATCAGAGTGCACCTGCTCTTAGCCAATGCTCTTAGCCACTACGCCACTGCTGCTTTAGAGTTGAGTAAAGCAGGATATAAATCCAAACACTTATTCTTATTGTTATTTGAGTGGGAGGGAAGGTGACACAGTATAGCCTGATCTCGTGAGATCTCAGAAGCCAAGCAGGGTAGGTGCTTAGATGGCTGACCATCAAGAAAGGCTGTGCAGAGAAAGGCATTCCTTGAAAGCCCCTTTGCTGGGGTCACAATGTGACAGCAGTTTGCACACACGCACAACAAAAGGATGGCTTTTGCCTCAGGGTTTCTTGGAGCCAAGTCACAGCTACTCAGCCCTCTGATCCAGGTGCATTTATGTAATTTACTCTTTCACCCATCTGAACTTCTGATCAGCCAAGGACTTCAGAGGTCCCTCGGGCCATGCAGGCAAATGTTTTGTTGTAATGAGGGATGGGGAAAGGTTGGTTAGGTAATACCCCCTCATTGTATTGTTGTCACGTTGACCTATTTACCTGCTGGGAATGTTGTCACAGCTTAGGAGATAAGGACGGCTGGCTTTCAACACACTTGGTTGAATGGAAGCAATGCGGGGCTCCCACCAATGGCTCTGAGGGCAGGCCGCACAGAAGTCATTGAAGCCCCTGAGGACCCAAATGACTCATGGAGAGGGTGTCTTGGAAGGAACTAAGACACCGTGTCAGTTATATATTTAATTCGTTTGTACCTGTTCTTTCTCCCCTTTTTGGGACCCCAAAGGGCTTCCCGAATTCTCCTCTCCTCCATCTTATCCCCATAATAATCCTGTGAGGTAAATTAGACTGACAGAGATGCTTCCCGCACAATGTTCCCTCCATGGAGTTCTGGATTATTTTTACTTCCAATCCTTTTATTTCCAGATTCAAAATGTTCTAAATGAATTCCCTTGTAAACCAGTTCTTTGGCTGAAAAGATTTTTAAACATCTTCAGTTGCTGTGTTAACAATGTATTGACGTCGTTTCCTGCGCTTCTCTGCTTCCCTGGACCTCTTCCTCAGCGCCATTTTCTACACTTACTCAGACCTTTTCTACACTACACTTTGCAATTGTAGCAAAATGTAAAGTGATGCACATAGGGGCAAAAAATCCAAACTTCACATACACGCTACAAGGGTCAGTGCTATCAGTCACAGACCAGGAAAGGGATTTGGGCGTCTTAGTTGACAGTTCCATGGGAGTGTCAACTCAATGCATGGCAGCTGTGAAAAAGGCAAACTCTATGCTGGGGATCATTAGGAAAGGAGTTGAGAATAAAGCTGCAAGGATTGTCATGCCCTTATATAAAGCCGTGGTGCGACCTCACTTGGAGTACTGTGTTCAGTTCTGGTCGCCACATCTCAAAAAGAATATCAAAGAGATAGAAACAGTGCAGAGAAGGGCAACGAGGATGATTGAAGGATTGGAGCACCTCCCTTATGAGGAGAGGCTGCAGCGTTTGGGGCTCTTTAGTTTGGAGAGGAAGGCGATCTGAGAGGGATCTGATTAAAGTCTATAAAAAAAAGGAATTATGCATGGGGTAGAAAATGTTGACAGAGAGAAATTTTTCTCTCTTTCTCACCATACTAGAACCAGGGGGCATTCATTGAAAATGCTGGGGGGAAGAATTAGGACTAATGAAAGGAAACACTTCTTCACGCAACGGGTGATCGCTGTTTGGAATATGCTGCCACAGGAGGTGGGGATGGCCACTAACCTGGATAGCTTTAAAAAGGGCTTGGACAGATTTATGGAGGAGAAATTAGATCTATAGCTGTGTAATCTTGATCCAGTGATCTGAGATTGCAAATGCCTTAGCAGACCAGGTTAGCTCGGGAGCAGCAGCAGCAGAGAGGCCATTGCTTTCACATCCTGCATGTGAGCTCCCAAAGGCACCTGGTGGGCCACTGCGAGTAGCAGGGGTGCTGGACTGGAAATGGACTCTGGTCACAGTCAGCTGGCTTGTTCTTGAATTGGACACAGTACTCCAAGTCTTGGTCATACCACTGCTCCATAGGGGCGTGACAATAATCTTTGCAGTTTTATTATCAATTCCTTTCCTAATGATCCCCAGCATAGAGTTTGCCTTTTTTACAGCTACCATGCATTGAGTTGACATTCCCATGGAACTATCAACTAAGACGCCTAAATCCCTTTCCTGGTCTGTGACTGATAGCACTGACCCCTGTAGTATGTATGTGAAGTTTGGATTTTTTGCCCCTATGTGCATCACTTTACATTTTGCTACATTGAACTGCCTTTGCCATTTCTGAGCCCACTCACCTAATTTATCAAGGTCCGCTTGGAGCTCTTCGCAATCCTTTGTGGTTCTCACCACCCTACATAATTTGGTATCATCTGCAAACTTGGCCACCACGCTACCCACCCCTACTTCCAGGTCATTTATGAATAGGTTAAAGAGCACTGGTCCCAAAACGGATCCTTGGGGGACACCATTCCCGACATCTCTATATTGTGAGAACTTCCCATTTACACCCACTCTTTGTTTCCATTCAGCTTCTCTGCAATCTCCCTGCCATCTTTTAGCACACCCTTTGTTCCTTTGTCATCTAACGGGCCTACCGCTTCCCTTGCTGGCTTCCTGCTTTTGATGTTCTTGAAGAACTGTTTGTTGCTGGTCTTGATGTTAGCAATAATACATTCCTCCCATAATCCTTTTTTGCCTCCCTTACAGCTAACTTGCTTCTCTTTTGCCACCATGTGTGTTCTTCCTCTCCATGGCTATTCTTAATCAGTCAAACTGGACTTCCCATTTTCTAAAAGACATTTTCTCTTTTCTGATAATTTCCTCAATACTCTCTTGTTAACCATGGTAGCTTTCTTTTTTTTTGGACTGGGTGCTGCCTTTTCTAACCTGTGGAACACACACATTCCAGCCTGAGCTGTGTGTTTTAAATAACCTCCAAGCATCCTGGACAGTTTTGACTCTCTTGATTTTCCCTTTCAGCTTCCCTGCAGCACTATCCCCTCATCTTTGAGAATTTCCCTTTCTGAAGGCGGAATGTAACTACATTAGTATTTGCCACTTGTTAGCATGCTGAGATACTGAATCTGACTTAGCATTGTGGTAAGCTATTTCCCTGTCGGCTCAACAACTTGGCTCCTGCTTGGTCTGGGTCCCACATAGAATTAGATCTAGGATCACCTCTCCCTGGTTGGTTCCACAACCATCTGCTCCTAAGCCACAGTCATTTAGCATGGCCAGATGCTTTCTCCTTACTATGAAACCTGAACATGCATTTTCCAGTTTATATGGGGATGGTTAAAATCACCCATTACCACTACATTTTGTTTCTGTTGGCCTCTCTAATTTCTTTTTTTCCATCTCAGAATCCTCTTGTGCACTTTGGTCTGAGGGCGATATTATATTCCCTATTAAGCTGTCCTTCACACCTGGTATTGACCATCACAGTGATTCTGTGGGGGGCAATACACACATCTATTTTATGTGATACTATGCTCTTTGATGTAAGGAGCAGCTCCACCCCCAATCGCCCTGTCCTATCCTTCCTATAGAGCCTGTAGCCTGGGTATAACAGCATCCCACTGGTTCTCCTCATTCCACCCATGTCTCTGTGTCACTATATCAAAGTCCTCCTTCAAAACTCTGTACTCTAGCTCCCCATTTTAGGTCAGATAGCTACTATATTAGCATAGAACACCTTAGCCCTGTCTCTGTCTTAACCTGGGATTTATGTGCTTTACCCTCAAGTCTTTTTTGCAGACCGCCTATCCTTGTCACATGCATTTGCTATGTTCTCGCTTGTATGTGGTTGATTTAAGAAAAACCTCCCTCTCTCTGTCACATCCCCATAGATACTACAATATTCGAACCGAGAAGTCACCTCAGCTCCATCGGCTTTCCCCAGTGATCAGTTTAAAAGCTGTTCTACCACCTTGTCTTGAGCACCAGCAGCCTGGTTCCTCTTTGGTTAAGATGAAGCCGATCCCGTTTGTACAGGCCTGCCTTGTCCCAAAGTTCCCCAGTTCCTGACAAATCCTAGAAACCCTCTGCCTTACACCACCTTCTCATCCCACACTTGTGAGACCCTGTATCTCCGGCTTGCCCTGGCTAAAGCCCTCTTTAGTGGAGCGGGTAGCATTTCTGAGAATGCCACCTTGGAGTCCTGGACTTCCAGCCTGAACCTAGCAGCTAAATTTGGCTTCAGAACCTCCGGCTACATTTCCCAATATGGTTGAGTGCCAATATGGACCACAACTGCTGACTCCACCCCAGCACTGTCCTAAAAGCCTATCCTAGGCGAGGCGTGACATCCATGGCACCAGGCAGACTGAAGTCACCATCGCGGTCATCATGCCTCTCACAAACCCAACTCTGCATTTCTAATAGTGAATCACCTGCAAGGCCCCCACCTCCCAGGGGTATCCTCCAGTGCGAGGAAGATAGCTGATCTCCAGTTGAGGAGAGTCCCATCTAAGAGACATCTTCCCCCACCTCAGACTGGCACCCTCCGTCCCCAAGACCTTCATTCTCCATGACATCTGAAGAGATGTCACCTTGGGAGTGGGACCCAGCTGTTAAGTCCCTGAAAGCCTCGTCTGTCACCCTCTCTGCCTCTTTGTCACCCTCTCTGCCTCTTTAACCCGACCTGGGATTTAGGGGAACCTGGGAGCTACTGTGGCCTAGGCCTCTATCTGTGGCCTAGGCCTCTATCTGGCGAAATGCACAGAAAAGGTCCTTTAGCATGCGAGGAAGTGAATCCTCCGTCTTCAGCAACACGGAGATGCCCCGGTATTTGGGGGGAAAATGGTAGAAGTCATTTTTTACCATAGAGTTTTTGCCCAAATACCAGAGCATCCACCCAGCCCCAGCATTAAAGTGATGTCACTTCTGGTGTTGCCACGTCACCAGCGACAGACACCCAAACCTCAGTTTGCTCAGATCCCTCACCTGGCCAGCTTATAGGCAAGGGGAGAAAGGGTCTCAGAGCAGGAGAATCTCAGCCCCTGGTGGGCATTTGGATAACCTCCATACATCGCTTCTGGATTTTCTGTGGAAGAAACAAAGCGACATAGACAATGTGGCCACCCTCCTTTTGTTCCCGTCTCCAATTCTTCCACCAGTTGCCACACACCAGCTGCTAGCAACTCTAGCAACTCTATATTGACAACTGGTGACCTTCCCCTCCAAGTCTGTTTCCACTCTGCTTTTATTCCATTGCAGGCTGTTTTCCATCCTACCGATTGAAATATAAATGCTTTTGATAATAAATCAATGGCTGACGTTCACAAGCAGGTCTTAGAGGGTGACATCCAATTATCCTCAGCGTCTGCCAACCTGGAGGATATGATGTCTGACAGTGAAGGATTCAGCCACCAATAGATCTGTCCTTCAGCTGGACACATGAAACTGCCTTATATTGAGCCAGTTCCTTGGTTCGTCAAAGTCGGCATTGTCTCCTCAGACTGGGACTGGCTCTCTGGGGCCTCAGACAGAAGCCTTTCACATTGCCTACTGTGAGATCCTTAAATTGGAAATGTGGGGGATTGAACCTGGGACCTTCTGCACGCCAAGCAGAAGCTCAGCAATGGAACGACAGCCAGTTACAGGCAGAACTGTGTTTAAAGATGTTTAGGCTAGTAAATTATTACCGTACCCTGACCTAGATGGCCCAGGCTCTCCCATTCTTGTCACCTATCAGAAGCTAAGCAGGGTCAACCCCGGTTAGTATTTGGATGGGAGACCACCAAAGAAGTTCAGGATCACTAGACAGATGCAGGCAGTGACAAGCCAACTCTGGGTGCCTCTTGCCTTGAACAATCACGGGGTCACCGAAAACTGGCTGTGACTCAATTGCAGGGAGTGGGATGAGATTGGTTTTGCCTAAGGAAAAGAATGTATTTGTTTTAAACCTTTGTAACCTGTTTTCCTCCCTATCAGCAAGACTCAAAGCAGAGCGCATTGCTTTTACAATATCACCTATCAAAGAGATGCAAAGGAAAGGAAGTAGGCAGAGGTGGGATCCAGCAGGTTCTCGCCAATTCCCAAGAGTGGGTTACTAATGATTTGTGTGTGCCGAGAGGGGGTTACTAATTGGGTCTGCTTTTCCCATTTGAGAATTCCATTAGGTCCAAAATCATAAAGTACTGTTGTTTCCTATGTGGCTGGTTAGTGAGAAGGTAGAAAAGCAGGATCATTCTCCCTGTTGACTGTTTTAAAACATGTTTTGAAATATGGTAGGGGTTCCTTGTTTAGGGAAAGTATCCCTTCTTTGATTTCTAGAAACAAAATAAATTATGTATGAGAAAGTAGTAAAGTATTAGGCAGTCAATTAGGAAGTAGTTGTTTCTGTTGGCAGTGATAGGACTTGCTATAATGAGTTTAAAATTATGGACAGAAAGATACCAACTTGGAAATTAGGAACTTTTTACAGTAAGAGGTTTTAGTAACAGAAATTATTAATACCCACGCCCTTAGATGCCCATGCCCTGTCGTGCCCCGCCCAGCCCCATTGGCGCTACGCCACTGTTTGAATCCCACCACCATGGGAACCTGTTACTAAAATTTTTGGATCCCACCACTGGAAGCAGGCCATAACCTCTGCTTACCAGCCATCGAAAGAACGTTGGACAAGCTTCGCTTTACACAGCCTCCAAAATTTGTGCATGGTTGGGGCTTGCCCCTCATCTTTAGGAAGCTCACATGACAGCAGTAAAGTGCCAGGGGATAAATGTCTTTCCCAAGCTGCTGCCCAACCTAGAAAGGCAAATGTTTTCTCAAAGGGGGTGGCAAGTTGTATTGCAGAACCAATGCTTGTGAAGCAGAGTCTCCGATCTCCAAATCAGTGATAGTCTTTTAGCGATAATTGTTTTCTAAAAAAGAAAGGTCATTCTGATCGTTCTGAAGTGGGAGTCCAAAGAGCAAGAGGAACTGCTGTGGTGCGGGTAGCAGAAGGTGGGGAGGAGCGAGAAAACCCAAAGAAAGCTAAACATATGGTGATCTCCTTTCCTTTTAGAAGGGAGGAAAAGTGCTAGAATACACTACAGAAGAACTTCACAGAGTCAGAGCTGGTTCCCTTCCAGTGGAGGCGATTCAGGCTGTCCCCACAGCAGCGGGTTGGCACCTGGAGACCCAACTAAGTGGGCGGGATCATTTTGGTGCCTGTTCGCTTCGATAAGTGATTGGCGATATTCACGGCGGAAGCGAGGTATTCTCTTTTACAGTTTTAACAGTTTACAGTTACATCTCGCTTTCTGCCGCCACAACTCTCCCGTTCTGCACATACCTGGCGTGGCTATTGATTGGTTGAGCGGATGAGGTGTCGTTCCGATGCTACGCGAAGCTTTGGCTTATTATCGACCTTGTTCAGCAGAAAGTAGGATTCATAACTGCGACAAGGATGTGTGGTTGATTCAGAGGACTGAGACAAAACAATGTTGGGCTTTCGGTGGCGAGTCAGAGAATTCCTGAAGCTGAGGCAGGTAGAAACCAGTTCAACTCTGTCAGTGGGGAAAGCCCCTTTGAGAGCTTTTGGAAACTGTGGGGACTCTCCGATCCAAGGATAGGGTGACTGCCAAAGAGGAGAAAACGGCCCTCTCCACACAAATTTCCTTAAATATTTGTAAAATTTCAGTCCGCCCGTCCCCCCTTTGTTCACACTCACCCCCTTGAAACAATTCCTGGCTTCCATTTTGAGGTTGGAAATAAAAGGTTTTGGGGCTAAAATCATAGCAGAACTCCATGGAAGAAACATTTTATTTCCTGCCCAAAAACGTTTTAAATGATCTGTGCGGAAAAACCCAACATGTGCATAACCAAGAATCAAACCCAAAGGGAATGTCCACTCAAAGCAAAGGGGACCACATCTACATAAAAGCCCACTGTTGCAATTATTCTCTACATTAACCTGGAAACGTTTAGTCTTCTCATTCTCTCTTTGTAACAAAAAAAGGGATGATGTCATACTCATAAAAAAACCTCATGTCCACACACCTCATGATGTATGCACCCAGATTGTGGTGTATCAGGGCTGGTAAATAGATCCACTGCAAAGAGGCAGACAGAGGCAGCGTGGTGTACTGGTCAGATGGCTGCATTGGGCGAAATCTAGATTCAGATCCCCACCCAGCCTGGAAGCTCTCTGGGTGACTTCAGCCAATCACATTCTCCCAGTTTAATCTACCTCGCAGGGTTGTTGAGATGTCACAGTACAAAACCTTGTATTCTGCCCCAGAGTCTGAGCATGTTGCATACAGTTTCTTGGAACTAAAGTAGGGCACGCTCATGTCTTCTGGGGTTACATAAATAATAATTCTTTGCATATTTACTGACTGCGAAGAGCAATAAATAACAGTTTTTTCTCTAATAAGTCTATCAGCCTCCATCTAGTGACAAAAAGGGCATAGATCATCGTCAGACTTTTGTGCCTGCTGGGGATTTATTGAAACTGTGTTTCTCTTGCTGGAATTTTACAGTGTTGAGCCCATGTGTTTCAAGAGGAAAAGAGCTTGCAGAGAGCTTCTTTTGCACAGGTGATCCAACCGTTATTTTGCTGGTACACCAAGTCTTGTGGCGAACCTTTGGCACTCCAGATGTTATGGACTACAATTCCCATCAGCCCCTGCCAGCATGGCCTATTTACCATGCTGGCAGGGGCTGACATCTGGAGATAAGTCACTTCCTGAGGAAACTAGGGGAAATGAGGGACATAGGATGAGTTTGCCAGCTTTAACAGCGATTAGTGTCGACAATTCCAGGTTGGGAAATTCCTGCAGATTTTGGGAGTGGAGTCTGGGCAGGGTGGGGTGTGGGGAGGGGATGGACTTCAGTGGAATACAATGCCATGGAGTCTAACAGCAGAGTTTAAAGCGGAGCTACTCTGGTAAGATGAGCAGGTCTAGTAGTCTTCTTGCACTCACTGCAATGCACTGGCGTAATGCCCATTGGGCAAGGTGGGCAGCTGCCCAGGGCATCACCTTGTGGGGGGGGGCATCAAAATGCTGGGTTCGTTTTTGGGTATTTTAGTGGTTTTTCATTTTTGGCCTGCAGGGGGCACAGTTTTTAGGCTAGCAGCACCAAAATTTCAGGGTCTCATCAGAAGACTGTCCTTATGCTACCCCCCAAGTTTGGTGAGGTTTAGTTCAGGGAGTCCACAGTTATGGACTCCCAAAGTCACCCTATTCTATTGTTTCCAATGAGAGACTAATAGGAGATAGGGGCTACAGTTTTGAGGGTCCATAACTTTGGCCCCCCTGAACCAAACTGCACCAAACCTGAAGGGTATCATTAGGGCAGTCTTCCACAGTGAGACCCTGAAATTTTTAGTGCCGATACATCAAAAATGCGCTTCCTGCAGAACATCCCCAGAAATTTGCCCAGAATCTTTGTTCTGCATTGGGTTTTCTGTGTGCTGTCAAAGTGCTTTGGCGGGGGGGGGGGGGGGGGACATTTCTGAAGGCACAGTCTCAAAACTTTCAGGGTCTAATCATGAGACTTCCCTGATGATACCCCCAGGTTTGGTGCAGTTTGGTTCAGGTGGGCCAAAGTTATGGACCCTCAAAACTGTAGCCCCCATCTCCTATTAGCTCCCATTGGAAACAATGGGGGATGGGAACACCCAGCTTTGAGGAGTCCACTTTGGACTCCTTGAACAAACTCCATAGGCCAGGGGAGTAGCATAAGGACAGACTCCTGATGATATGCTGAGAGAATATCGTGCTGATATGCTAAAAAGGCACCCCCTGCAGGCATAATGTCCTGGTGCAAAAAAAAATTTAATTAGGTGGTGGGTGGCAGCCCATGGAGGGGCATCAACTCAGGTTTGCCCAGGGCTACGAGTTTGCTTGGGGCTGCCTCGTTACGCCCTGCTAAAACTCATAGGAAGAGAAGACTCTTCACACAGATGTTGCTTTCCTTAGGAAGGTTTACTTTAGCAGTTGCAAGGTTACACAAGGCTATGCTATACAAGACTATAAGACTATACAGAACTCTTCAGCAAGAACAAAGTTGAACATACACACTCTGAACTCAGACTCAACTCTGAACTTAGCATATACAATGCATTGGTACTTATACATTCAACAAGGACTACTCAAAAAAGAACATGCATCTGATTTGCAAAAGATTTCCTTTCTGTTGGACAACCCCAGTAGTGACGTGAATGACGCAGTTGCCAAATACTTGGATTCATGTATGAAACAGTGCTCTAGGAGCAAACTCTGAACTTTCCCCTCTTTTCTATGTATTTTATGGACCGGTGTATATAATATCGGGACATTGTTGTACCAATAAAGGTTCTTTGATTCAAAAATTCATTCAACAAGGATACTTCCGCCCGGCAACAGCCTCTCATTGGTCTAGAGTCACCGTTGAACTCACCAATCATGTTAAAAGTCAACTGTTGCTACTTCTTGACCCTAAACTGACTGTCTCCGGCCTTTGAGTTGGGCAAACTTCTGCTGACTAGAAAATGACCCTTTTGTGGACCTTTCCTTTTTTTATTGATCACAACAGAGTCTACGTTTCAAAGCAGACATTTTATCCAGGGAATACCCAGGAAATTCCCAGGACAGAGCAGGCAACCTAGGGATGCCAGCCTCCAGGTGAGACCTGAAGATCCCTCAGAACTAGAGCTCATCTCCAGACGACTGAGATCAGTTTCCCTGGAGAAAAGTGATGTTTTGGAGGGTGGGCTTCATGGCATTGTACTCCACTGGGGTCCCTGTCCTTCCTAGGCTCCACCCCCAAATCTTCAGGACTTTCCCAACCTGGATCTGGCAACCCTATCCCATACACATGGCCAGTGGCCTGGAGGGGCCCGGCCACCCTAGTAGCAATCCTAATCATGCAGCAGTGGTAGAACAGGAACACTGGGGGCGATTCCGCACACGAGTAAAATAGGTTCGACCCAGTTCCCTGAGAAGGGTACTAACCTAGGTTGAAGCCATTGTTGATCCCACTGCAACCAGCTTGATCCCAGCTCAGAGGGGCCGGAATCATCCCTGTGCCTCTTAAGCTCGTTCCAGTGGCTACTGTTCTCAGCCATCTATCCAGGGGTAGAAACCTCTGACTCTCAAGTTCAGGAACTACAATTCCCATCAGCCCCTACCAGCATGGCCAATTGGCCATGCTGACAGAAAAACTGATAGGTGGACTATTTATCTGGAGAGCATGATTCCCACCTGCGTTATTTAAAAAACTGCCACAGGAGAATGGAGGGGCGAAGGTGGCGTTTTTGATTAGCCAGCTAATAAGCATGCGGCTTACTCAGCTGTGATTAGCTGAATGGGGACTCCTGGCATAGAATTCCGCGCTACTGGAATGAGCTGAGGTTCAGCGTGGTTCCTGTGAAAATGGTGTTCCCAACTGGAGTCGGAAATTTGACCATTACGAGGCGGCTGGTACAAAACCACGTCGATCCCAGTGGTTGTCTCTTGAACATAGGTGGCTTGCCCAGCTCAAACTTAGGTCGATAACGCAAGTGCGGAATCGACCTGGGACAGCCATCATGTGAGAATGTTCATGGCTGTAATACTGCTGGTCGCCTTGTGCTGTTTGAGTGTGCCAAAAGGTAGTTCAAGAAACCGGCCTGAGATGTTCATGATCACTCAAAATGCTTGATGAAGAATCAGCTCCCTGCGTGCAGGATGTCAGCCCAGCTGGAGAGTGTTTCAACATCCCTAATGACATAAGGACGCGTTACCAAGATAGGGTAGTTCATATCACAGTCTTCCCCATTACTGTGTATTGGTGTGAAAGTTGGGACAATGAAGAGAGCTGACTGGAGGAGAGTTGGTTCTGTCGAAATGTGGTGGTTAAGAGCAGTGTGGTGTAGTGGTTCAGAGCAGGTGGATTCTAATCTGGAGAAAAAGGGTTTGATTCCCCAGTGGCAGAGGCTTATCTGGTGAACCAGATGTGTTTCCGCACTCCTACATTCCTGCTGGGTGACCTTGGGCTAGTCGCAGTTCTCTCTGAACTCTCACAGCCCCACCTACCTCACAAGGTGTCTGTTGTGGAGAGAGGAAGGGAAAGGAGCTTGTAAGCCACCTTGAGTCTCCTTACAGGAGAGGAAGATGGGGTAGAAATCCAAACTCCTCCTCCTCCTCCTCCTCCGCCTTCTAAGGATACTATGGACCACCAAGAAAAAGCACTGGGTTCTAGATCATCCTGCCTAAATTGTCCTTAGAAGCTAAAATGACTAAGCTGAGGCTAATTGCACTTTGGTCACATTCTGAGAAGACAAGAATCACTAGGAAAGACAATAACGCTAGGAGAAGAGGAAGACCCAACATCACATATCAGTGGTGGCGAACCTTTGGCACTCCAGATGTTATGGACTACAATTCCCATCAGTCCCTGCCAGCATGGCCAATTGGCCATGCTGGGAAACTGATGAGTAATAGTCCTGGAGTGCCATTCCTGAACCTCGTTGACCAGTCAAAGGAAACCCACGACTGTCAGTTTACAAGACCTAGGCAAGGCATGCCAGGCTATAGGGATGGGGGGGAAGTGCTATAAAAGCCTCAGAAATAAAATAAATAAATAAAGGACTTCCAGGAGGTCATTCATTCAAAGGATCACTTCACTGACTAAGGTTGCCAGTTCCAAGATGGGAAATGCCTGGAGATTCGGGGGGGGGGGGCTGACAAGGGTGGGGTTTGGGGAGGGGAGGGATTTCAAAGGGGTGTAATGCCACAGAGTCCATCTTCCAAAGCAGCCATTTTCTCCAGGGCAACCGATCTCTGTCACCTGGAGATCAGCTGTAATCCCAGGAATTCTCCAGCCACCGCCTGCAGACTGGCAACCCAAGACTCAACGGTATTTAACAGACACCCAATCATAATTAGTCATTTGGTGATCCCTGTATGCAGACACTCGTTTCGCAGCTAACTGTGGTTAAAGGCAAGCAAATGCATAATTTTACTCTCCGATAGGTTTGGATGACAAATTGATATATCAAAATGGATGACAAATTGATATATCAAAATGGCAGCCGGGACAGAGCAACGTGTCTTGGTCCTCTCTCCCAGCCCCCCGCCCCCCCCCCCCACTCTTTTTTTCCTCCTGCAAAGTATATTTCACAGCTGCCTGCCAGATAAAATACTGATTGCAACTTTCTTAATTTACCGAGCCTTTAAGTCTAATCTCATGAGCCAGCCTAAAGGGCTTTTTCATCCATTGAAATGCCAGAATAATTGAAATTGTCTTCAGCCGACAGCCAGGCAATAATGAATATTGTACTTTGCTGACTGCATGTCAAGGTTATACATAGCATTGCAAACAGGGCTAATCCTCAGGCACTCGGAGCAAAGCTATTTCCAGGGCTGGTAGCCAGTAACCTTTGGCACGAGACACAGTCCCCACCTTCATGGGATCTCCCCTGCCCCCGCCCCCCTTCCAACCCTACTGCAGGTGGAAAGCAGATCCTATTGCCTTTTGAACCAATGTTAGATTGTTTTGTTCCAGAGGTTGATCAGGAAAGCGTCTCCCCTTCACAAGAGATAAGAAGGCAAGGAAAGTTAGATTAAAATGGTGGCGAGGCCTTTAGGGTCGCCAGCCTCTAGGTGGCACAGGGACGACAACGGTTTGAAATCAGCACGTTACCTGCAGGATATTTATTAAAGCCAGCGCCTGACGGGTGTAGTTCTCAATTGAACTGCAAAGGCAAGGGGGAGCTGAAATTGTTAGAAGGGGAGATTTCAAACACGGAATGGGAGCGAATGCAAGCGATCTTTGTCAAAGCCTGGGTGGCCAACCTGCAGGTGGGACTTGCCTCTCCTGGAATTACAACTGATCTCCAGGTGAAAGAGATCAATTGACCTGGGAAAGATGGCCGCTTTGGACAGCGGTTCTCAACCTTCCTAATGCCATGACCCTTTAATACAGTTCCTCATGTTGTGGTGACCCCCAACCCTAACGTTTATCCATTTTACAGATGGAGAACACTGATGCAAACAGTCTTAAATGACCCTGTGAAGGGTTGTTGACCTCCAAAGGGGAATTAGTGACCCCGGGGTTGAGCCACTGTGGTCCAAAGTATGAGTATGACCGCAGGTAGGCCCCTCCTCCTCTGGTTCCATCCCCAAATCTCCAGAGTATTTTTTTATTCCAGGCTGGCAGCCTGGTATTGACATATTTCACGATGCGTGCCAGAAGTGACATCACCATGTAGCTAGCGACAGAAGCCTAGTCTTCAGTTTGCGACTTACACGTCTCCCACTCCCTGCTGGTCACCTGGGAGCACAAATGAGGTCAAAGGCCAAGCACACTTGAAATGGACATTTAAAGATACTTGGGTCGATTCCCCACTACAGAGTCAACTAGGTTCGACCCGGTTCCCTGACTCCATGGTTCCTCCCCACAGCAGCCAAGTTCGTCCTACCAGAGCTGAGCTCAGAGGATCACCTCAACCTCTTCTGCTCTTTGTCCCGATTGGCTGTCATGTTACCGTAGGAGCGTGAGCATTGAGTCTCTTATTTGTTTATGTTTTACATAATAGCGTAGCCACAGCAATTACTCTATGTAGATAAAGTGTAATAGCGTGTGCTGTTGCCAATAGCCTTGGCCCATGCATTTGTATACAAGAAGGAAGCCCTTTTAAAAGGCACACTTTTCCACAAATCTCCCGTTCTGCACATGCCCAAAACACTGAACTGTGATTGGCTGACCGAAGGGAACAGTTCCTTGACGATTCTCCACTTTACAGCCAACCTGAGTTGACCTAGGTTAAGCTGAAAAAAGTTGTACCTCCCTGAACCAGGTCGGAAATTTGACAGTTAGAGGCCCGAAGCTGGGGCCAGACCGCGTTGAACTCAGCGGCTATGGGGAATACCTAAGTTGAACCTAGGTCGAACCTAGGTCGACTCTGCCAGTTGGAGTTCTGTGAAGAGGAATGTTCAAATCCAGGAGCTCTTTATACACTAGGACTGGGCTTGTTTTGGAGCTTCAAGCAGGGGAGAACCACTATCGAATACCCTTGACCGAAGAACGGTTCACTCCTTCTATCTAGGATGGTTGTTCTCTTCCACCGAGCATGCATCTTTGGGAGGGACGCACATGGAGCGGTCGGGGACACCCGCCTAGCCAGCCAGATCAGTCAAATCAACCCTGGCGATCAATGGGGTGACTGATGTCACAGCCAGATTGCCCTCACATATGCCAATAAAAGGTTTTGATCTTGACCGGGACTGGCTTCCTCTCTTCCCCTCCCTTGCTCTCTGCTCCTGCTGCTTCTGCTGGGTGGGGGAAAGAAAAATAATGATAAGAATTTGAAAGAGGAAAAAAATACTTGGGGGAAAAAACAATCCTGAATCAGTAACAACACTTCAGAAAAATCCGGGTAACAAAAACACTGAAATCTGGATCTGAAATGATTATGAACATTTTTGAAGTGCCCAGTGCCCACTGCTGTCTAGAACATCAGATTGGTTGTCCTACGAGACAGGATATTAGACCACCTGGACTGATCTAGCAGGTTCTTCTGATGTTTGTCTCCTTCTCATTGTTGAATAATAGCACGTTGGCTCCAGTGGAAATTTCCACTGACAGATTCCTACCTCCCATGGCAACCTTCCAACTATTCCTTCATCACGTGCCATGCAAGGGAGGGGTTGCCTGTAGGGTTGCCAACTTCCAGGCGGTTAGAAAAACAACCACCTTCATCACGTGCCATGGGGTTGCCTGTAGGGTTGCCAACTTCCAGGTTTTTAGACAAACAACCACCTTGCACCTATCGGCTAGCAGTACCCCAGTACTGAATAACATAAAACCAATTTATCCTCAACGTGTCTTCCAAAACAGTTTAATCAACACCGCATCAAAGTCAATATTGGCCCTTTTCGCACAGCACAAATGAAACATTTTCAGGCAGCAGATAAAATATTTCCTTTCTGGAGGTCGGCATGGTTTTTAGCCCAAAACGTTTTATTTGTAGAAGGGCTTCTGATTGACCATTTTTCTATTTGAAAGGCCATACCAGTTTTTAAAAATGTTTCTTTGACACAACTCAAGGATCTTCATTGCATAACCACTGCAGCCATTTTGTGGCTGGCTCTGCCTCCCTCGGCAGCTGTTATGCGGCAGCCATTTTGTGGTTGAACCTACTATGCTATATCAAAATTCCATCACAGGGTCAACAAGATTAGGGGGCTTTGATCTAATCCATAATGAGGACAATAGTGATGGTGAAAACAAATTGCAACCAATGATAGCTATCACAGTAATGAAAAAGCAATAACACCTTCGGCAGAAATTAAAATTTACAGTCTGAGTTATTCACCGTTCAGGTTTAACACCCACGGTTTAACACACATACTTCACCTTTCTCACACCCCTTTTTTTTCTTCTTTTATCCTTCTATCTCATTCCTTCTTCCAGTTGAATGTTTGTTCTTCTAGTCTGCTGGAGTCTTTTGGGCTTGTTTTTGGTTGGATCATTTCATCTCTTGGGTGGTCTTGGCTGCCGAATGTGGTTGGCTGCTCTTGGATGGTGCTTGTAATAGTGCCAATACAGTCTTAATTAAAAAAAAATAAAAGACTTGGCCAAGAAGATATGTTGGTCTTTATTGCTTAATGATTTCAGTAGAGCAGGCGTAGTGAATCAACCCTTGGGAAAGAGGGACACTGCAGGGTCTTCTTAGTGGTGGCTTCTCAGCTATGGAATGCCTTCCCCACAGCTGCTTCCCCACACCCAGTCTTTTGATTTTGGATGCCAAGAGAAATCTGACTGTTTCTTCAAGCATTCTCTTCGGTAACCTTGCAAAACTCTGTTTTGCTCGGTGATGGTTGTAGGTTCTACCCGCCAGGCAGAACCAGTTGTTAAAATGGTGCTTGTAAACAACCAGTCGTTAAATTATTTGAATCCCACCACCGTTAGTGTAACCCCCATGCCCAGAATGGGTTGGCCCAGAATGGGTTGACCCGTAAAGAAGTGGGGCATAGAGCAACAGAGAGGCTGAAGAGCTCTTTTTTACTGAAGAACAAGGCTACCGAACTCGGGCCTTGATTTCTATGAAGCCGCCGCTTACCTTATTTAAGGGTTTTCTTTAATGGTTGTAATGGGTGAGGGTTCGCCACGGGGCCTTCATCGTGTTGCAACCTGTTCATCAAGCTTGGGTCTTCAGGAGCCAGCCAACTGCAAAGAAAGATTTGGACTTAGCATATCAGTAGACTGTAAATAGAGGGACTTGAAATGCAACCTGAACAGGACCTTGAATTGTAGCGTTAAATGTTGATGTTTTAAAAGTGTTAATTGTAAAGAAGAAGTAAATCATTTGTTTTAAAAATTGTTGTTTGCAACTCATTCCAAGTACTGCCCACAGAACCACAAACATGAGGTTACATTAGCTCCCCTCCTTTTTTTAGTTTTGTACGCCCTTGCAAGAAAGAAAGAAGAAAGAAAAGAAAAGAAAAGAAAAGAAAAGAAAAGAAAAGAAAAGAAAGAAACAGAAAGGAAGGAAGGAAGAGAGAGAGAGAGAAAGAAAGAAAGAATCAGTTTGAAAAGTGTAGCAAAACTACATCGAAAATGACATCAAATCAGGATTCCTGTCCCAATAGAAACTGACAAGCATAAATTAGTTGATCCAAGACAGGTGACACATTGCAGCATGCTTCCAGAGATGAGTCACTCCTAGCAGTTAATCACTTCTCCACCAGACCTGTGAGCCACTGTGTCCCTACATCTCACCAGGTGTAAGAATTTTTATAGGGATTCTCCTGGGCCCAGGGAAGCGTTTCCAACTTTGCCTCGACTGCAGATTGACACACGGAAGTCAAGGCCGATGTTCAGGCCTGAGCTAAGAAAAGCTCCCTCTGCTCACATCAGGGCCTCAAGTGGTTCTTAAAGACTCAAGAGACGACCAGGCTGTTTTTTTTATTTGGCCAGTTAGCCACCCCCGATATGTCAGCTTCTTCGATCCGAATGCTTTTATCCACCCAACTTTGGTTGGCATTTGCTTAAATCTACTGTTGCCAACCTCCAGTCAGGCCTAGAGAAGTCCTAGAATTAAAAATCATTTCCCAGATGACTGAGATCATTTTCCCTGGAGAAAATGACTGCTTTGGAAGGAGGGCCTTATGGTATTACACTCCACCCTTTCCTACCCAAATATCACCCTCACCAGCTCCCCCCTCCCCCCGGCAAACCTCCAGGAATTTCACAAAACAGAGATGACAGCCCTACTTAAATCTCTGTAGTGTGATCCATCTAGACCTGCCTCCCTTCTCTTTGCCTTCTCTCTTTGACTTCTAAGCAGAAGCAGTCTGAGGAGGGTGCCTACTTGTTTGTTTGTTTGTTTGTTTATATTTACTGGATTTATATCTCACCGGATTTACACCTCACCTTTCTCCTAAAGTAGCTTTCTTTCTGTTCTCACATGTCCAATGTGAAAATCAGTATGGAATAGTGGTTAACAGCAGTGGACTCTTAACATGGAGAACCAGGTTCGATTTCTCACTCCTCCACATGAGCAGCAGGTTCCAAAATGGAGAACCGTGTTTTATTCCCCACTCTTCCACATGAGCAGCAGTCTTTAACATGGAAAACTGGGTTCGGTTCAGTGGTGGGATCCAAAAATTTTAGTAACAGGTTCCCATGGTGGTGGGATTCAAACTGTGTCGTATTAAGCCAATGGGAATTGGGCGGGGCAGACCTGACGAGTGATGGCCAGACATTCGGGGTGGGAGCATTGCTGGCCCGGGGCTGTGGCAAGGATGCAGCATGCGCTGGCAGGTCCTTGTTGGGAAATGAATGCTGCACTTGAGGCATGGGCTGCCCTTTTTACGGTGCACCTCCTGCTAGACTGCTTCCAAGTTCTGCAGCTACTGCTGAGGAGGAGGCATAACTAAGGCAAAAATCACGTGGCAAAATCACCAATTAGTAACCCCCTCTCGGCACACACAAATAATTAGTCACCTACTCTCGGGAACCTGTGAGAACCTGCTGGATCCCACCTCTGGTTCGGTTCCCCACGCCTCCACATGAAGCCTGCTGGGTGACTTTGGGCTAGTCACAGTTTTCTCAGAACTCACAGCCTCATCTACCACACAAGGTGCCTGGGAGGGGAGGGTCATTGTAAGCCTGGCTACACCACCCTGGCTATTCCACTTTGAGATTATGTTTGGTAGAGAAAAGTGGGGTATAAAAAAGACTCTTCTTCCTTCATTTTATCCTCACAACAACCCTGAGAGGTAGGTAGGTTAGACTGAGAGTGTATGACTGGCCCAAGGTTATCCAGCAAGCTTCCATGGAACCATGGCTATTCAAACCCAGGTCTCCCAGATCTCAGTCCAATACTGTAAGCCAGTGATGGCGAACCTTTTCGAGACCGAGTGCCCAAATTGCAACCCAAAACCCACTTATTTATCGCAAAGTACCAACACGGCAATTTAACCTGAAGTTTTAGTTTAGAAAAAACAGTTGGCTCCGAGGCATTCGTTACCCAGGAGTAAGCTTTGTGAAGCAGCTGTAGCGCTTCAAATCGTTGAATCATGATCAGGAGGGTTTACTCAGAAGCAAGCCCAGTGCCAGCAGCGAGGCTTACTCCCGGGTCATGCCCAGGCCAGCCTAGATGTGTGTGTGTGTGGGGGGGAGGGAGGGTGATTCCACCCCCTCCCACACCTGACCAGAGCTCTGGCCGCAGTGCCCACAGAGAGGGCTCTGAGTGCCACCTCTGGCACCTGTGCCATAGGTTCGCCACCACTGCTCTCAGCCCTATCCCACACTTAACATGCCCTGGTTCTGATTCCAGTGGAGGGAGAGCACTAGAGGCCTGCCCTAAAGACAGAAACAGTTGCAGCATTTTGCATGTGTAAGTGGGAAAAATATAGGTGTTGTTTGATTTAATGTCTGTTTCCATTGATTGCACCTGAAGCGCATCCAGCTCAACTTTCCGTATCCTGGTTTAAGAACGGGCAACCAGGACCCCATTTCGAAGCAGAATAGTCTGAGGGAGAGGCAGGCCTTTCCTGGCGCTCTGTTTAGAACTGCCGTTTCAAAATGCAAATCGGCATTCCCAAAAGCCATCAACAAAAGTCCTCTGAGTTGTCCGTTTGGAAGTAGAGTTTATGAAATGGTGTGTTATTGCAAGTCACTTGGCGGCAACTCCTTCCCGGGCTGCCGCAGCAGGTGCTTATGTCACACATTTACAATTATGCAGAAGCGGCGTTAGCGCGGGAGAGCAAGGATCATCTACGGCCTGGCGTGAGGG
This sequence comes from Sphaerodactylus townsendi, assembly GCF_021028975.2. Lineage (NCBI taxonomy): Eukaryota > Metazoa > Chordata > Lepidosauria > Squamata > Sphaerodactylidae > Sphaerodactylus > Sphaerodactylus townsendi. Next base: position 16,858,562 of record NC_059430.1, read on the forward strand.
GGGCTGCTTCCCATCCGCATCCCGAACGAGACAATATTGGGGATTAGAGAACCACTCAATTCAAGAGGTTATTTTTCCCCCCTCTCGTCCAAGTCATCGCAGAAATCCCACAAACAGGAAGTTCAACATCTTTAACCTCTAGGGATTTCAACTTCCTGGCAATCTCCCAGATTCATAACATTTCCAAATGAGCAAAGTTTGAGTCTGATGGCACCTTTAATAGCCACAAAGTTTTAATCTTTGGCATAAGCTGAAGATACAAGAGCATATAGCAAGAATAAAATGCTGTTGGCCTTAATGGTGTCACTGGACACAAACACTTTTCTGCCGCTTCTGACCACCAAAGCCACCCATTTGGATATTTTCAGGCCTCTGAACCATTCACCTGAACAAAGATATTTTCGTATCGGAGTTCAGTCGAACTCCCTGCAATAGCCAGAGTCTCTGGTGCAGAAACCGGTTTATTGAACAGGATCACAAAGGCCGTTTCCCCATTTTTAAAATGATGTCCGTTTCGTCTGGTCCAGGACCTTTTTAGCGCAAGGGTTGTGTTCCCTGGGCTTCCCCACTGCCCCGCGCCCAGCGGAATCATCAAAGCGCCCGTTTGAGCTTGTGGCAGAATGACCAGCTGAGGGGCGCAAAACAGCACAGAGTCAGAAGCGGCTGCGTTGGCGCGCCAGTGAAGTGCAGTTGAACTCAGCTACTTTCGGCAAGAGTAGCGTGCAGCGAACAGTGAGTGGGGAAAGGGCCAAAGTACAGTCCCCAGCAACTCTTTGCTGGAACTCAGTTTCAATACAGCATTTTTTAAAAAAAAAATATCCCTTCCCCTCTAGCCCCTTCCCTCAGGATCCCAGCAGGGTGAAGCAACCAGCAAATAAAACAGATGCAGCCCAGCTAGAAGTAAGAAAGTTATTTTGCACCTAGAATAACAAGCAAAACAAGGCAGGGGTTCCCTACACCAACTTCTCTTAGACCACTCCAAAAATTTCATGGCAAGAACTAGGGAAGTAGCTCGAATGCCAACAGATGTTCACAAGATCGTGACACTTTGGAGGATGGGCTCTATGGTGTTATTCCCTGCTGTGGTCCATTCCTTCCCCCAATCTGTCCTTTCCAGGCTCCACCTCCAAATCTCCTTGAATTTCCCAGTTTGGAGTTGCCAACCCTACAGCTGGCTCGCAGGGCTTACCTAGTGCTTGCACTGCCACTCACATGGTCAGGAGTTCGAGCCCCTGTGGGTCAGATATCCGGGCAGCTGGCTCATGGCCAACTCAGCCATCCATTGCTTGGTCAGTAAATGAGTACCAAGCTCTGAGGTAGGGGGTAAAGAATAGCCAGGGAAAGCAATGGCAAACTACCCCACAAAAACGGCTTGCCTATAAAATCACTGCTCGCAGTGGTACCCCAGGGTCGAACACGACTGAAGGGGAAGCTTTACCTTTTTTTACCTTATACACAAATCTGAATAACAAAAATCCATCTGCTGGTTTTTATAAAGATGATCCATTTGGGGAGGTGGATTTAGAGGATGCTGTATGGACCACAGGTCTGATCCAGCAGGGCTTTTCTTATGTTCTTAGGATGCTGGAATGGATGTACCACTGACCTGATCCAGCGGGGCTCTTCTTATATTCTTAGGATGCTGGCATAGATGGACCACTGGTCTGATCCAGCAGGGCCCTTCTTAGGTTCTTAGGATGCTGGAGTAAGTAGATGGACCACTGGTCTGATCCAGCAAGACAGTTTTTATGCTGTTATGATGTTGGGGCAGAATACATATCTGAATGCCCAGTCTGATGAACGGTTTGGTGAACTTGAAAACATGCACGCAGTTTTCCATTATTTTGCGGATCATGCTTTTGTTTTTGGATCTAATCATAGTTAATGGGATGTCCTGTGTTCAGATACTCAACTAACTGCTATGAGTTTAAGAAAAGCACGATTTCATGGCATGTGCTGTGTACAACAATGTCCAGCATTTAACCAGGCCAAATTGTTTTGTTTATGCTCACATCCTTTACAATCGGTTTCAGACAAATCTACCATAGCAAAATGGAGCCTCCAAATACAGAGGCAGTTTACCTCTGAATAACAGCAGGCAGGTGGGACTCAAGTTACTTTTCATGCTGTTGATCTTGCAAAGGACCCTTTTGATAGGGATGCCAATTGCGGCCTGGGAAATTCCTGGAGATTTGGGGTTAGAATTTGAGGAGGAGAGAATTTAGGATGGGGAGAAAGCTCAGGCAGGATGTGATTCCATACAGTCTGTTCTCCAGCAGAGAAACTCAAGACTGAAAGGGCCAACCCTGCAAGACCGTTGTGCAGTCTTTAAGCGTATCTCTTTTCCTTTGGCAGCTCTGGGTGAATCAAACTCATCTTTTTTAGGACAAATTTGAACTAGCCCGGGTGCTTTGTCCTCAAACGCCAAATCTTTTTGTGGATTAAAAAGAATCCCATTGCCTCTCTGACCTTGTACCACAGCTCCAGGCTTGGAGGGACCCAGTACCATCTCGTGCCATGTTGCTTGGGGGGCTTCAGTCTTCTCTGTTTATTATACAACCAAATCTCAGGGGGTTCTTAAAAAATAAAAATAAAAGGAGCTCATCAGGGCCGGTTCCAGCCCCGTTCCTTTGTCTCTGTTGTTCAGTGAGGTCCTGTGTAATCGGCCAATTCTTCCCCAGCAACTTGTGTTTGAGACTATAATCCACTCTGTCTCCTCTTAATTAAAGTAAATAACCCCGGCTTACAATGGACAGTTCAGAGGGCCTTTTTAAAGCCGGGCATTCTGTCCGGTGCTAGGAGCTAATTGATTCCCAAATGATAATGGTGTTTACATTGGGAAGCCCACCCCATGTTCTCCTCCTCCTCCTCCTCCTCCTCTCCCCCGCCCCAGTACTTCACTGCTCATTCTCTGTCTTTAAATCTTCCCTGGATATCAAATGGCCAAAATGACTCAATCGCCCAGAATATTTCTCCCCACAGGTTTCCATAAACAGCGAAATTCTTTCTCATTTATAGACCCGCCAGTTTGCCTTCAATATTTGATACTAGAATTCAGAAGGTCCCTGTGGAATGTCGTCCCCCCCACCACCACCCATTTGTCCTCTTTTTTAAAAAAGGTCTTTGCCCCATTGTCTTGGGAAAGACAGTTTGCGGTTATAGGCCTGAAGGCAGGTTGGTTGAGTGGAATTTTCAGGGTGAAAGGAAAAGGTCACTGACTAAGTGGCAGGTACAAAAACATAAAGAAATGTATTCGAAGGCTGAAAAGGGCGAAGGAAATGATGACAGGCAGGGCTTGGGATTCCACTTGTGTGTGGACTTTGCCATTTTAATTCCTCGAAAGGTTTCTAGCCAACTTGGAGGCGCAAATTAATTTTTAAAAAACCATGATTTAAAAAAATAGCATAATAAAATCATCGTGACAAAATACAGGGAGTCTGCCCAGCATTGCAGCTAGACGAGACACTAGACTAGGATGTGGGAGGCCTAGTTTCAGAACCTCGTTCTGTCACAAATAGGGTTGCCAATGTCCAGGTGGGGCCTGGAGATCTCCTGGAATTATAACTGAGGTCTGTCCTCCTGAAGAAAATATGGCTACCAATCTTGATCCTCCTTGATCTGAGATTGCAAATGCCTTAGCAGACCAGGTGTTCAGGGGGAGCAGCAACCCTTGAGAGAAGGCCATTGCTACATCCTGCAGGTGAGCTCCCAAAGGCACCTGGTGGGCCACTGCGAGTAGCAGAGTGCTGGACTAGATGGACTCTGGTCTGATCCAGCAGGCTAGTTCTTATGTTCTTATATCTGGGGGTTTTTTTGGGTGGATTCTATTATATTATTCCCTAGTGTGGTCTCTGCTCTTCCCAAGCTCCTCTCTTCCCAGGGACCACCCCCAAATCTGGAGAAATTTCCCAACCTGCACCACCTGTTTTGGACGGAAATCTGGGTTATTGCCTGCCAGGTGCCGAATGAGTATGTTTTATTCTTTTGCCTGAGCTAGGATACCCTCTTACAGATTGGACTGTTAAGATTTTGTAACTATGTCTTATCTCTATTGACAGACTGTTTGACTGAAAGTAAACTACAAACTGGAAACATTCAAATGCAGCTGCAAGGGAACTGCACCTAGACACACACTGAGGTAATTGCAAACGCAATTGCGAGGGCAGTTGGAAACGTGATTGCAACTGCAGTTATGAAGGTGATCGCAAATGCAATTTGAAAGGCAACTGTCAATGAACTCCACCCCAACTCATGCCTTCCCCCTCCCACGAGGTAGACGAAACACATATATCCCACCGCACAGTGGCTCCACGTTGTGCCAAAGAGATAAACACATCTGACCAAGACACACCTCTGAAGATGCCAGCCGTAGATGTGGGTGAAACCCGAGGAGCAAAAGCTACCAGACCACAGCCACGTGGCCTGGAAAACCCACCACAGCCCGTGGGTTCCAGCCATTAAAGCCTCCCAACAATAAACTGTTATACTGAATGTTGCAAGGCGCTTCCCTCCCAGCCCTGTGATCCATGGTGGGGTAGCGTTCAAGCCTAAGACAAATTTAAACACACCTATAAATAAACCCGTGGCCCTAGATATTCATCAGTGGGACCTCCAACCAATGACAAGAGGTTTTCAGCCCCACCCAACCACTGGGTGCCTGGTTGCAACATCGCAGAAACACAAAAAAAGCCTTCCATCCTACACCACCAAAAGGCTGAAAGGGAGTCAACTAGCATTAGCTCCCTCCCCGGGCAATCACCCAGACCACCCCACTACACTGCCAGCTGGGGTGCAGGGATGCTGGTGCAGTGTTCAGCGCCACATGCCAGAGCCAGGGAGGACCACAGCAGCCGTGTGCAGGTGGATTCATCCCTGTGCCCTGGGGAGAGGAAATCCACTGGCGCAGCCTCGCACCACTCCCAAGCAGTGGCGTATATACCTAGGGACGAGGGGTACCCCTTCCTTCTCCCCAAGCCCCACCCCCAGCCTCAGTGCTTATAAAAGTAGGTCTCTGAGGCGGGACTGCAGTCTCTCTTCACAGTGCTGCCTGGAGGGAGGTCAGAAGAGACTGCTATTAATGTGGCTGGGAGCCCAACCGGCACAGGAGTCGGGGGGGGGAGTTGGGTACCCTAGACCTTGCCCATGTCCATGGTGACATGGGCCGGTCGAGGCACCAGCAGTGCAGTGGAGCCTGGGGGGCATCGGGGAGGCAGGCAGGAGGTGGTGGGGGGGGAGGCAAAACCTAGGGGGGTGTCCCAGAGACAATTTATCTCCGGCCGCCATTTACCTAGTGCATACCTCTGCTCCCAAGGAGGCAGATTCTGCCCCCATGCCCCACTTTGGATGGAGCCATTTCTTTATCTCATCACAGCTTCAACTGCCCATCTCCACTTAGGCTCCCGGAGGGACAAGAGAAATGTGGGGTTTGTATCATATATTCACCCGCAACGTACATTCTCCTGGTTAGTTGGCCACTCTCTCCATCAGCCCAATGGGAGGTCTCACGGATACCTAAGCTGATTTATAGCTGAGTGTGAGTGGCCGACTTGCGTTCCACCGCATACCTGTGCGCCAGGTTTTCTTTCACATGCCTTTAAAGGGAGCTTGCTCCGAAGAACTTCCTTTTGGAAGGTACGCCCAATCTTTTATCACCTTTATTGTTCTCCTGCTCCCTCCCTCTCGAAGGGAGATGGTAAATAAATAAAGGCAATTCCGGGGGGTGAGAAATCCTCAATGAACAATTGGCTTTAGTCTGGAAAAAAAAATTACATCATGTTAACCAAAGTAAAGGTGAAAGGTTCAGATGTATTTATTTATCCAAGGGACTGCTTTGGTAATGAATAAAATGACAGTTGAGGTGATTTCAATTTCAAATCATTTTTATTGATTTAGAAGAAGAAGAAGAAGAAGAAGAAGAAGAAGAAGAAGAGGAAGAGGAAGAGGAAGAGGAAGAGGAAGAAGAAGAAGAAGAAGAAGAAGAAGAGAAAGAAGAAGAAGAAGAAGAAAAAGAAGAAGAAGAAGAAGGGAGGAGGAGGGAGGAGGAGGAGGGAGGAGGAGGAGGAGTTTGGATTTATATCCCCCTTTCTCTCCTGCAGGAGACTCAAAGGGTTTACACAATCTCCTTGCCCTTCCCCCTCCCTGCTCGGCTTTCTACCCCCCCTGTAGTAGGTGGGACTAGGAGAGCTCCAGCTGTGACTAGCCCAAGGTCACCCAGCTGGCGTGTGTGGGACTGTACAGGCTAATCTGAATTCCCCAGATAAGCCTCCACAGCTCAGAAGGCAGAGCCGGGGAATCAAGCCAGTTCCCTCAGATTAGATACACGAGCTCTTAACCTCCTACGCCACTGCTGCTCCCGTTCATTTCCGCCCCATCTTTCTCCTCAGTGGGGTCCCAGACCAGCTTCCATCATTTCCCTGTCCTCCGGGTTTTCCTCACAACAACTCTGGCCCGTTCTGCCCAACCCAAAGAAAACGTCAGGAAGCAGGAAATGAAACATTTCCTTCATAGAGTTCTGCAATGTTTCTAGATGGAAACAGTTTGTTCTCAGCATCACAGCATTTTATTTGCATGACGTTCCCTAGCGATTCTTTAGTGAAAACGTTTTCACTTGCTGTGTGATCTCTTCAAGACGTTTCCCAAGCCTTCCAGGTTTCCTCGTCAACCCCATTTTCTGAGCTCATGCTGGCTGTCCGGCACTCTATTTTCATCAGTTTTTTTAAAAAAAATTGGGGGGTTGCAGATCACTAGATAATCGCAGCTTGAGGCTTTGAAGCCTAGTAGCATCGGATCCACAGAGTTTTTAAAAAAGAAATGTAACGACCACAGAACGACAGCCAGGAATCGTTTCAAGGGGACGTACGGTCAGTGAGGTTAACAAACATTTTTGCAAATGTTGAAGCTGTGACAGTTCAACAGGTTGTTGTGGGTTTTCCGGGCTGTGTGGCTGTGGTCTGGTAGATCTTGTTCCCAACGTTTCGCCTGCATCTGTGGCTGGCATCCTCGGAGGTGTATCACAGAGGGAAGTCTGTTACACACTGTGTCCAGTTTGCAAATGTTTGCAAAATGTTTTCAGGGGCTTGTGCAGAATGGGCCACTGTAAGTGCGTTGAGCGAAGGATTTTTGGCAGGTTCTACGGCCAAGAGGAGATCTGGACCTTCCAGATTATAGCATAGCAGTTGAACTACACTGGCTGTCCAACACGCACGCACACACACACACACACACACACACACACACACACACACACACACACACAAAGCCATGTGATTGAAGTCCCGTTCTCATGTTCCAGTAAATGCACCAGCTTTCAGCATGTACCTGTGTACATCCGTTTACTCAGGAGCAATAACACATATTCACTTTGCAATTGAAACTAGGGGCCAATCCCAAGATAAATGTGGGATTATATTCACCCGCAACATTCATTGGAAGTAACCTGGGAAAAACTCAATGCTTGTACTGAAAAGAAAATCAAGTGCACACAGACTGTACGCGGAAGCTGTTCACAAGTTACAGTGACCACATGTACCATCTGTGTACCCAGTACACTTAACTTTCCTTTATATGCATGTCAGGTAATTCTCATGTTATGTTCAATGCATGTACAGTTGAACATGTGATTGAAATCCCACATTTATCTAGGAACTGGTTCCTGGTTTAAATTGCAAAACAAATTTGCATTGGCCCTTTCTCACAAACAGGTATACGCTCGTACATGCAGGCTCTACGTGTGTTCACTGTAATGTGCGAACAAGACTAGGCTAAGGCAGTGGTGCACATTCGTATCTTAACACAGCCAAATCTCCTGGATGCTGATTTTGCTTGCTTGCTTTGAAACAATCAGATACGGCAGCCTCTCTGGGATTTGTCAGATAACCTCGTGGTTTACCAGAGCAGAACATTCCATTTCTTTTAGCTTTCCTTCCAAATGCTTCTAAAAAAATAAAAGCCCTGATCAAAGCTGAAAATTACAAGTTAGCACCTTGACCCAGCAGAGGTTCTTGGCCACCGTATAATGAAGCCTGCTCCCAACTAGTTCATTAGCTAATGGCCACTATTGGACCTGAATACCCCAGTTTAGTGTGACCTTGCCTGAACTTGGAAGTTGTGAAAAAGGCAAACTCTATGCTGGGGATCATTAGGAAAGGAATTGAGAATAAAAGTGCAAAGATTGTCATGCCCTTATATAAAGCCATGGTGCGACCACACTTGGAGTACTGTGTCCAGTTCTAGTGCATGCACACATCTCTCAAAAGGATATGAAGAGATAGAAAAAGTGCAGAGAAGGGCAACGAGGATGATTGAGGGACTGGAGCACCTTCCTTATGAGGAGAGGCTGCAGCGTTTGGGACTCTTTAGTTTGGAGAGGAGACGTCTGAAAGGGGGATATGATTGAAGTCTATAAAATTATGCATGGGGTAGAAAATGTTGACAGAGAGAAATTTTTCTCTCTTTCTCACAATACTAGAACCAGGGGGGCGTTACACTGAAAATGCTGGGGGGGAAGAATTAGGACTAATAAAGGAAACACTTCTTCATAGCGTGGTGATTGGTGTTTGGAATGTCTGCATAAGAAGGTGAGTGATAGCCACTCACAGGGAAGTCAGTGTTGTTGAGCCGATGGGGAACAGCGACCATGCTGTCAGATTCAGTATCTCAGCATCTTGAGACAAGTGGCAACTAATGTAGTTATTCGCCTTCAGAAAGGAAATTTCTCAAAGATGAAGGAGGGATAGTGCACAGGAAGCTGAAAGGGAAAATCAAGAGAGTCAAAACTGTCAGGATGCTTGGAGGTTATTTAAAATATTAATAAAAGCTCAGCTGGAATGTGTTCCACAGGTTAGAAAAGGCAGCACCCAGTCAAAGCCATCATGGTTAACAAGAGAGGGTTGAGAAATTATCAGAAAAAAAAAAATGTCTTTAGAAAATGGAAGTCAGTTTGGCTGATATATGAAGAATATGAGAGAACACAAATGGTGGCAAAGAAGCAAGTTAGCTGTAAGGGGGGGGGAGGCAAAAAAGGATTATGAGGAAGCATGGCCTTGAACATCAAGACCAGCAACAAACAGTTCTTCAGTACATCAAAAGCAGAAGCCAGCAAGGAAGCATTAGGCCGTTAGATGACAAAAGGAACAAAGGGTGTGCTAAGATGTGAGGTGCAGAGAACCAATTCTTTGCATCTGTCTTCCCACTTAAGAGGAGGTGAGAATTTCCTGCACCTGAACCAAGCTTCTTGGGAAGCGAATCGAGGAACTGAAGATAGTGGTAGACAAGGAAGAGTTCTGGCAGCCATTGATGAACTAAATGCTACCAAATCCCTAGCCCCAGATTGCATTCACCCAAGGTTCTTAAGAGCTCAAGCATGAAATTGCTGATCTTCTCACTTTAATATGCAACTTATCCTGAAATCAGGCTCCATCTGAAGACTGGAAGATGGCCAATGTCACACCAATCTTTAGAAAGGATCTAGGGACCGAAATTACAGGCAGTCAGTTTGACATCTGTTCCTGGTAAAATTAATAGAATCTATCATTAAAAGATAAAATTGCAGAAAAACATGTAGAAAGCAAGACCTGCTGAGAAAGAGTCAACATGGCTTTTGCAGAGGCAAATCCTGTCATACAAACTTACTAGAGTTCTTTGAGGGTGTAAACAGGCATGTGTGGACGAGGGGTGAACCGGTGGACATTGTCTACTTGGATTTCCAAAGGCTTTTGACAAAGTTCCTCACAGAGACTGTGAGAAAACTCAGCAATGAAGGAATAAGAAGTCCTACATAGTTTAAAACTGGTTGAGAAACAAAAAACAAAATTAGGTGTAAATGGGAAGTTCTCACAATGGAGACATGTGAGGTGGTGTCCCCAGGATCCGTTTGGGACCACAGTGCTCTTTAACCTATTTACATAAATGACCTGGAAGTAGGGGTGGGTAAGCGTGGTGTGGTGCAGATGATACCAAATTATAGCCAGTGGTAGAGAACCACAAAGGATTGAAAACTCCCCAGCGGACCTTGATAAAATTAGGTAGGCTAGGCTCAGAGATGGCAAATACAGTTCAATGTATAAAATGTAAGAGTGATGCACATAGGGGCAAAAATCCAAACTTCACATACACACTACAGGGTCAGTGCTATGGAGTCACAGACCAGGAAAGGGATTTAAGTCTTAGTTGATAGTTCCATGAATGTCAACTCAATGCATGGCAGCTGTGAAAAAGGCAAACTCTATGCTGGGGATCATTAGAAAAGGAATTGATAATAAAACTGCAAAGATTGTCATGCCCTTATATAAAGCAATTGAATGCGGTGCCAGGTACTGTCCAGTTCTGGTGCTTGCATCTCAAAAAGGATATTGAGGGAGATAGAAAAAGTGCAGAGGGGCAACAGGATGATTGGGGACTGGAGCACCTTCCTGAGGAGGGGCTGCAAGCGTTTGGGACTCTTTAGTTTGGAAAGGCTGACTGAGGATATGATTAGAGTCTACAAAATTATATGCATACGTTAGAAAATGTTGACAGAGAGAATTTCTCTCTAATACTAGAACCAGGGGCGTCATTTAGAAAATGCTGGGGGGGGGAATAGGCCAGGACTAATAAAAACACTTCTTCATAGCGTGTGATTGGGGTTTGGAATATGCTGTCACAGGAGGTGGTGATGGCCACTAACCTGGATAGCTTTAAAGGAGGCTTGGACAGATTTATGGAGGAGAATGGGTTTATGGCTGCAATCTTGATCCTCTTTGATGCAGGTTGCCGATGTAACAGACCAGGTGATGGGAGACAGCAGCCATAGAAGGCCATTCGTTCCACATCCTATGAGCTCCCAAAGGCACCTGGTGGGCCACTGCGAGTAGCAGAGAGCTGGACTAGATGGACTTTGGTCTGATCCGGCTGGCTTGTTCTTATATGTTCTTATGTTCTGCTTTAAAAGGGGCTTGGACAGATTTATGGGAGAGAAATTCAAGTTTGGCTACCAATGTAGTTTTCTTTGGTCAGGGTGCAAATGCCTTAATAGTCCAGGTGCTCAGGGCAACAGCATGAGGCCATTGCTCACATCCTGCATGTGAGCTCCCAAAGGCACCTGGTGGGCCACTGCGAGTAGCAGAGAGCTGGACTAGATGGACTCTGGTCTGATCCAGCTGGCTTGTTCTTATGTTCTTATGTTCTTAAGCTAAGTAGGGTCAGCCATGGTTAGCGCTTGGATGGAAGATGACCAAAGAAGACCGGGGGGGGGGGTAGTGGTTAAGAGCAGGTGGATTCTAATCTGGGGAACCGGGTTTGATTCCCTACTCCTCCACCTGAGTGACAGAGGCTTATCTGGTGAACCAGGTGTGTTTCTGCACTCCTACATGCCTGCTGGGTGACCTTGAGCTAGTCACAGTTCTTCGGAGCTCTCTTAGCCCCACCCACCTCACAAGGTGTGGGGAGAGGAAGGAAAAGGAGCTTGTAGGTCACCTTGAGTCTCCTTACAGGAGAGAAAGGTGGGGTATAAATCCAAACTCTTCTTCTTCTATGTAGAGGAAGCTAATCGCAAACCACCTCTGCTCATTTCTAGCCTTGAACATCCCATGGCTGGGGTCACCAGGAGTCAGTAGTGCCTCAAGCATGGAATTCTTCGCCAGTTATGACCTTCAGCAGCAATCCACTTGTCCCTTCATGCTGCAAAGAAATGCTCCAGCATCCCAAATCGCATGTGTCTTTCTGGTCTTTTCGCCTCCGAAAGCTCAGTCAGGTTTTCGAAAGGAGTGAAAGAAAGCTAGAGACGAAAATTAAAACCAGGGGGATATGGGAGGAGGGAGAGAGAGAGAGAGAGAGGAGGGGGGACTTGAGGCAGAAATTGTGGCCAGCTTTGCAAATTGGCACAGCCTTATCAACAGCATTTCATGGTTTTCTGGAAGTCTTTCAAAGGGAACTTGCCTTTGTGCGCGACGGCTTAAGCTTTTCTGATATTTAAAGCTATGCTTAAAAAGTTTCTGAAAATTACTTCTGAGTTTTCTCTCTGTCTCTCCCGCCGCCACCATTGCCAGTGTGCTGAGCCCGCCCTTCTGTTTCTTTTCAACACGGCATCCTTCTGTTTCTCAATTCTGCGGAGGGCATATCGCCCGTCTTTCTTCTCCCCGCCCTTCATCAGGTTGCAGGGAAAGGAAGTTTTCTAGCCCAGCGTCCGGTTTTCCAACAGTGGTCAGCAAGATGCTGCTGGGAAGCTCACAAACTCGGCATGAAAGTCAAGCCCCCTCCTGTGTTATTTATCCTCCATTACTGTGAATGACATGTAAACTGCTACGTCACATGGAGGTTCCATTGAGCTAGCAAGGTTAATTACTTCAGAGCCAACATGTGGTCGTGGTTTGAGTGTTGGACTAAAATGTGGAAGACCCAGGTTTGAATCTCTGCTCCTCTGTGGAAACTTACTACTGTGTTTCCCTGAAAATAAGACAGTGTCTTATATTAATTTTTTGCTCCCCAAGATGCGCTATGTCTTATTTTCAGGGGATGTCTTATTTTTCCGCTCCACAGCTGCATGCTCTGGTGTTCTGTTCGATGGGCATTCTTAGCTTCAAGCTTTACTCGTCTTACTGGGGGATGCTTTATGGTAGCACTTCAGCAAAACCTCTACTATGTCTTATTTTCAGGGGATGTCTTATTTTCGGGGAAACAGGGTAGGTGACTTTGGACTAGATGCACACTCTTAGTCAAATCTACCTCACAGGGTTGTTGTGAGGGGAAAAGGAAAGCAATGTATGCCACTTTGGGTCCCCATTGGAGAATTAGTGCGTAAATGAAGCAAATAAATAAAATCAGCTAACAGATCTGCCCATCATGAATTTGGCTAATGCTTTTCTTAATATCCATTCTTGACTACTGTCTATCACCATGTTTGGTAGTGGAATACTGTAGATGTTCCATATTTATTGATTTCTTATTGGTTTGTTTGCTTATTTGTTGGTTTGTTCATTTGTAAGTTTCCCCCAGGCAGTGAACGTCAAACATTACAAAATTTCAACATTAATAAAGCAATTAAAAATAAAGTATATATTAAATAATTAAAACATAGACACACCAAAATGAGGAGGAGGAGGAGGAGGAGCAGAAGAAGAAGAAGAAGAAGAAGAGGAGGAGGAGGTGGAGGAGGAGTTTGGATTTATGTCCCATCTTTCTCTCCTGAAAGGAGTCTCGAGGTGGCTTAAAAACTCTTTTTCCCTTCCTCTCCCTACAGCAGACTCCTCCTGAAGCAGGTGGAGGCTGTAAGAGTCTTGAGAGAACTGTGTCTGGTCCACAGTCACCCAGCAGGCTTCATGTGGCAGAGGGGAAGAACAAATCCAGTTCACCAGATTAGAGTCCATCTGATTTTAGCATGTCCATCAAACAGCTGTTTTTCTGCTTTGTTGCCATCCCTACGTTAGTGTAACTTCGGGGCCCTTTACAAAGAAGTATGCATTTGTTGCGCCCCGACCTAGAAAGCCCCAGGCTAGCTTGATCTTAGCCCTTTCCCCCTTGCCTTAAGCCACGCTACTCTCCTCAAGTAGTCACGGGGTCCCAGCTACCTCCCCACTTCAGGGGGGCGAGAAGCACTTAACCTTGGCTGCCTCTCCGCTCCCCTCAGCACTTGGCGTAATTCCTGGCCTTTGAAATGGCCTTTTGATCAATGAGGAAGCGGGTTGTGGGAAGGCTTGAGGCTCAGCGCCAGGAATTGCACACGCTGGGAATTGCACGCGGCAACCCTCGGACAAAGGTGAGTGGAGAAAGGGCTCCTGTCAGATCTCAGAAGATAAGCAGGGTTGGCCCTGGTTAGTATTTGGATGGGAGACCTCTAAGAAATACCAGGTTTGTGACGTTGAGTCAGGCAATGGCAAACACTTGTGCCTCACACAAATTCCCCTAAAAGCGTTTCTAAGCGTTTTTCCAATCCCCTACCCAGTGTTGCTTGATGTAGGTCTGCACTCGCCCCCTTGAAATGTTTCCCGGCCGCCATTGTGTAGTATCCCTCCCCACCCCCTTTTTGAGTTTTGAGTTAAACTGATGTTTTAATGTTTCACAGCCTTGTGCTGTGATTCTGTACTTCTTGTATACTCAATGCTTTGGAGATTGCCCCCCCCTCCCCAGTAAATGAACAGAGAACTGCAGCAAATAAACAGGCAAGGGGAACGGCGTGAGCACAGAAAATGGTGCTGGAGAAGGATGTTCAGGAAAGTGTGAAAGCATTAGTCAGTAGACCTCAGAGCAACTAGAAGACCTCACCGAAGCGTTTCCTTGAGAGAATCATTTTGAGAGGGGATTCATTTAAAACGTTTTGAGGCTGGAAATAAAACATTTGGGGGTAAAAAAAAACAATGTGGAACTTTATGGAGGGAACGTTTTATTTCCTGCCTCAAAATGTTTCGAAAGGTCTGTGCGGAAAGGGCCATAGTTCACAAAGTTGGCATCCTGAGCTAGCAGATGAGCATGAGACCGGGACGGCGACCTGACAAACAAGGACCCCGCCCCCCCAAGACAAAATACAAAGCTGGCCCAAAAGCCTCTCACAACCGTGCCACTGGGTCAGAGGACAGGCTCAGCAGGATGGGTGGAGTCATCTTGAGGCGAAGGAGGACAGCAAGGAAACTTCTTCAGTCAGAACCAGTTCCAGGTTTTGGGCAGCCCTGGGAAAATGGCCTCTAGCAGCCCCCTTGCTAAGCATACTAATTCCTGTCATTTCTGTGCACACTCCCTATTTCTTTCCCTCCCTCCTGGAAGATGGAGAAGAATGAGGGGACAGTGCCTTTGGAAGACCAGCCCCAGATCATGACCAAGATAGAAGAAGAAGAAGAAGAAGAAGAAGAAGAAGAAGAAGAAGAAGAAGAAGAAGAGAAGAAGAAGAAGAAGAAGAGAAGAAGAAGAAGAAGAAGAAGAAGAGAAGAAGAGAAGAAGAAGAAGAGAAGGAAGTAGTAGTAGTAGTGGTAGTAGTTTGGTTATATCCCCCCTTTCTCTCCTGCAGGAGACTCCAAAGGGAGACTCACAATCTCCTGCCTTCCCCCTCACAACAGTACCCTGTGAAGTGGGTGGGGCTGAGGGAAACTGTGACTAGCCCAAGGTCACCCAGCTGGGTGTGGGGGGTGTGCAGGCTAATCTGGAATTCCCCAGATAAGCCTCCACAGCTCAGGCAACAGAGCTGGGAATCAAACCCAGTTCCTCCAGATTAGATACACGAGCTCTTAACCTCCTACGCCACTGCTGCTCCACACTGCTGTGTGGGCTTGAGGTAGAGGGCCGACAGCCATTTTCTCTACAGTAACTGATTTCTGTTGCCTGAAGATCATTTGCAATAGTGGGAGATCTCCAGAAGTTGGCAACCTTATCTCCAGGCGATAAAGATAAGTTCACTTGGAGGAAATGGCTGCTATGGAACATAGACTCTTTGGCATTATACCCCACTGAAATCCCTCTGTTCCCCAACCCCTGCCTTTCTCAGGGTCCACCCCCAAATCTCTAGGTATTTCCCAACTTGGAGCTGGCAGTCCTGAGCATACCTGTTCTAACCAAGAGCCTTTAGTGAACTCTTCCACATCATGGCCAATTTACTCATTACCAAGTACCAAAATGGAGTCCCAGTGCCCAACCTGTGTTACTGATCGTTTCCCCACTTTTAAAATGACGTCGATACTCACTGGTTTCGTTTGCTCCAGGACCTTTTTAGCGTGGGGTCATGTTCCCCACCCGCAGCTTCACTACCTTCGTCCACGAGCTATAGGCGCAGCAACCTTGGGAGTTTTAACCAGGGCAGGACTCTACGATCGCTACCAGAGAGGGTGTCCTGATCATGGCTGCTAGCGTTGTGCTGTGGCGGGAATTTTTAAATTTTCAACTTCTAGACCCGAGATCAACGTCCTCGACTGCAAACCCACGACTATTTGTGGACACGCAATATGCAGCTCTTCATTGCCAACACACAGGATGGGTTTCATTGGAGCAAAATTCCCGCTTGAAGGGAAAGGGAAAAGGAATTCTGCGGCCCCTCGCGGCTTTTCTAAATACTTCAACGTGGATCCCTTGTTTTAAAAATAAAAAAAATTAAACTGGCCGCGGTTCTATTGCCCCGCCATTGAAACCGGAACTAAGCTGCCTTTTCCATCTTGGTAGGGCCCTGATTCCATCCTGGGCCCCGCCTCTCCTCCCTTCTCCTTTGGCCTTTAGACCAGGCGCCTGTGTGTGTGTTTTTACACAACCTTTGTTGTTTAATTTGTATTTATTGTTTTAATTGCTGCTGAATTTTAATGAGTTAGATTTTATGTTATATTGATTTACGGTTCTGGAAACAATCATGTTGTGAGCCGCCTCGAGCCCTTCAGGGATGAGGCAGCCTATAAATTTAATGAATGAATGAATGAATGAATGAATGAATGAATGAATGAATGAATGAATGAATGAATGAATGAATGAATGAATGAATGAATGAATGAACCAGTTGCGCAGGGCTGAGAATTTCCTGACACAAAACAATTCTGGGGGGCTGCCACTTGGCCCACTGTAGAAATTCATATATTCCCTGAAATACAAGTGAGTTTCCCCCCAAAAGACCAAATAATGTACTTCTTAGAACCACTGAAGGTCTAGAAAGCAATGTAAGGAAGATGAAGATACTCCCCCACCACACCATGATCCTAGAGCCGTGGTGGCGAACCTTTGGCACTCCAGATGTTATGGACTACAATTCCCATCAGCCCCTTCCAGCATGGACAATTGGCCATGCTGGAAGGGGGTGATGGGAATTGTAGTCCATAACATCTGGAGTGCCAAAGGTTCGCCACCACTGTCCTGGAGTTACCACCCCTCGGCTAATAACTGCTCCGGAGGCTGGGGCACAGACTCACCCAAAAGGCATTCCTTTAACATCACAATGTGTCTTCAAGCTGCATGACCAAAACTGATATCACCAGAGCATCGGGTGGTCTAGGATTTCCACAATACTATGATAAAAACATGTGTCCTGCAATGAGGTGACACAACCTCCAGTTAAACAGCCAGGAGGAACATTGTGGCATAATGGGGCACTGTCTACCTTCCCATGTTCCCCCAGCCACAAGATTGAGACGGAGAGCAGGTCGGTCTGAGGACTTGGCTTTCCTACAGACAACGTTGCTTTCCTACATGACCTTGATCAAATCAGGCAACACGAATGCAGGAACTGAGGAGAACCCACAACTCGCAACAGAATTGGCTTGCCATCTGCCCACTAATAGTGGGCAATCACCCACCCTCAATAATCTGGGCAGTGGGAGAAAAAAATGGAGGGGGAATGGAATTGATGGTGCCACTCTAGGAATTTGCTTTAGTGTCTATGATCTTTACCAAAAACAATTAGGTTAAAATCCTAGCACTTCACTGAGAAGTGATATCCTCTTGAAGCTCTACCATCCCCAGGTATCATCCCAAAAGACTACCAGTCAGGGCTGAAAACCCAAAAGCTGACAGTGGAAATCTCAGACCCAATCTGTGAACTCCGTAATATATGAACCTTTGATTCCAATAAAGAAGAAGAAGAAGAGTTAGATTTATATCCCCTCTTTCTCCTGTAAGGAGACTCAAAGGGGCTTACAAACTCCTTTTCCTTCCCCCCCTACAAACAAACACCCCCCTGTGGGAGTCAGGTGGGGCACAGAGAGAGCTCTGAAGAACTGTGACTAGCCCAAGGTCACTCAGCTGGTATGTGTTGGAGTGCACAAGCTAATCTGATTCACTAGATAAGCCTCCACAGCTCAAGTGGCAGAGCTGGGAATCAAACCCGGTTCTCCAGTTTAGAGTGCACCTGCTCTTAACCACTATACCACGCTGGCTCTCAAGGCCTATATATGTATGTAATATGTGAACCAGAAAGGGCAGAAAAATCTTTGGGGACTGGTAGTAGTTCTCAATAGCTTTAGAATAGGGATGCCAGCCTCCAGGTAGGACATGGGGACCCCCCCAGAACTACAGGCCCCGTCCGCACATGCAGAATAATGCACTTTCAATCCACTTTCAATGCACTTTGCAGCCAAACTTTACTGTGCAGAATAGAAAAATCCACTTGCAAGCAGTTGTGAAAGTGGATTGAAAGTGCATTATTCTGCATGTGCGGACGGGGCCACAGTTCATCTCCAGACTTTAGAGGCCAGTTCCACTGGAGAAAATGGATGCTTTGGAGAGTGGATTCTATGGCATTGTATTCCGCTGAGGTCCTTGTTCTTCCTAGGCTCCACCCAGTGGTGGGATTCAAATATTTTAACAACAGGTTCCGATGGTGGTGGGATTCAAATGATGACTGTTAAAAAGTATTTGAAAAATATTTTTAATATCACTTTTTATTTGAAGTATTAAAAATATTAAACCTTAATTAAAAATATTGTAAGTATTGAAAAAGTGAAAAAGAAAATTTTTAACAACAGGTTCTACAGAACCTTCGGAACCCCCTGAATCCCACCTCTGGCTCCACCCCCCAAATCTCCAGTAGTTTCCCAGTCCAGACCGGGCAACCTGATTCCTCCATCCGCAGCTGGCAGATATGGGAGAAGGCAGAGGTGGGATCCAGCAGGTTCTCACAGGTTCCCAAGAGTCGGTTACTCATTATTTGTGTGTGGCGAGAGGGGGTTACTAATTGGTGATTTTGCCACGTGATTTTTGCCTTAGTTACGCCCCTCCTCTCCCGCCGGTAGCGCCAGAGGCAAACCGTCTGAAGTCAGTTTTACAGGAGGTGCACTGGACGTGCATGGCAGCCTGGCCTGCGTAAGGCGGATTTGTTTCCATACATGTGGACCCGGCGCGGGGGCTCGCGCGTCCTTCACCACAGCCAGCCCCAGCAATGCCCTCGCCCTCTGGAATGCCCGGCCACGCCCCCATCGTGCCCCACCCATCCCCATTGGCGCTATGCCACAGTTTGAATCCCACCACCATGGGAACCTGTTACTAACATTTTTTGATCCCACCACTGGGAGAAGGGGACTGGGGAACCCTACTTAAAGGGACACCAAACAGGGCATTTCCAAACCCAGGACTGCTTGAATAAACTCACTGGCCCAATATTTTTTTTTAAGCTCCCTTCCCTGGTCTAGAAAGGTACCTTTGTGCATCCGCGGGTTGCTTCCAGCAAAAGTTACGAGGCCTGTGCTAGAAGTTGGGCATCTGGTAACCGAGCAACACGCAAGATGGCGGGGGAGGGGAGAGAAGAAACGCGGAGGAGATGAAGGGGGAAAGCGAGAAATGCTGGGCAAAAAGAAAGATCAATCACTAATCCTCCCAAAGTAATTCTTTGTGGGCAAAACATTTAAGTGTCGAAATCAAAACCTAGGACAACAACCAAAACCGGAGCCTGACGCATACATTATTTTTTTGCCTTTGGAATGCACAGGCATCGTTTTTACACTCGGATGGATCCTCTTCTCCCTTTCAAAGAGGGTCAAGGTCCTTCGTGGCCGCAGAGTGTCAGACAAAGGTGCTCACTCCAGACCTCACGGGAGGGACTCTATCTCCCCTGACATCTCGGCTCTTCCCTTGCAAAATTAATTCCGAGCACGTCAGCAGCAGGTAATTTTCCACCCATTTTTTCTCCCTCTCCTTTCCCTGTTTGCTTTGTGTTTACTTCTGATTCAGTTATCACTGAAATGCACATTTTAATTGTATTGTGCGAGATTCAAACTTCCTTTGCTTTGAACGTTTACATAAACAGTGTGGTTCAGCCTACCTCTGCCGGTGCCTAGAAATCCTTGCAGAAAACAGAGTGTTTCTTACAGTCTGATCCGCATCCCAATGGAAACAAAAGGACTCGTTTTTAAGTATGCTTAATCCCTTTGAAAAGAAGGGCACTGTGACATCTGAGAATCCAGGATGTTGACCTAACTGGGTTGTGGGTCACCACTTAGTCGCAGGGCCTCGAAAACTGCCGATACAAACACTCGGTCTAGGAAGCGCGCCGCTGTAACGCCTGTAGGCCGTCGGAACCCTGGAAACCCAGTTATTTGGGAAATGGCAGGTTTCTGGATCTCATAATTGCAGAGATGTGTTTCTGGGAAGACAATTGCTGACTAAAGGGAAAGGAGGTGGAAAGGAAACCTGATCAAGAAGAAGAAGAAGAAGAAGAAGAAGAAGAAGAAGAAGAAGAAGAAGAAGAAGAAGAAGAAGAAGAAGAAGAAGAAGAAGAAGAAGAAGAAGAAGAAGAAGAAGAAGAAGAAGAAGATTTGGATTTATACCCCTGCTCTTCTCAACCATAAGGAGTCTCAAAGCAGCATACAAACTTCTTCTCCCCAGCACAGACAGCTTGTGAGGCTGGTGGGACTGAGAGAGCTCTGAACTAACTGTGACTAGCCCAAGGTCACCCAGCAGGCTTCATGTGTAGGAGCAGAGAAACAAGCCTGGCTCTCCAGGTGTCTGCAAAATGGGAGACGGATGTTGCCAGATGTGGGTTTCTCCACTAGTTCGATATGTACAGTTATACTGTGTGCCTGCAATGAAATGTTTTCATACAAAATGCTTGTTTAAAAAGGCATCCTGTAAAACTGAACTTCTGTAGAAATATTAGGTTTACTTATGGCCCTTCACATGCAGAATAGTAAAACTTCGATCACTTTCAATGCGCTTTGCAGCTGAAAGCGTTACTATCTTGGAATAGCAAAATCCACTAACAAATAATTGTGAAAGTGGATTCAAAGTCACGATATTCTCATGTCTTGAAAGACTCCAAATATATCTTTAACCACATTCCCTGATGGTTTGTGGCGGGCTCTGTCTACTGCAGCAGCCATTTTGTTGTGGTGCCCATAACCCTGCAACAGAATTCTTAAATGTCCCCACAGGCTCAGAAAACTATCTTACGTGTCTAGCTAGAGCCCCTTCCACACATGCCGAATAATGCACTTTCAATCCACTTTCAATGCGCTTTGAGGCTGGATTTTACTGTGCGGAATAGCCAAATCCACTTTTATCCCAATCTTCCAAGCAGCATGTATAGTTTTCCTCACAACAGCCCTGTGGGGTAGGTTAGGCTGAGAGACAGTGACTGGCCCAAGATCTCCCAGTGAGCTTCGTGGCTGGGGTTGCCTATTCTGGGTTGGGATATTCCTCAAAATTTGTGGGTGGACCATTTCTGCTTCTCGTTTGACTTGAAAGCTCCTTGCTGGGATCACATCAAGTCAGCTGTGACTTGACAGCACTTCACACACACACACACACACACACACACACACAGAGAGAGAGACCCCCGCCTCTCTAAGGGCCATATTCAGAGGTGGGATCCAGCAGGTTCTCACAGGTTCCTGAGAGTAGGTTACTAATTATTCATGTGTGCCAAGAGGGGGTTACTAATGGGTGATTTTGCCACGTGATCTTGGCCTTAGTTACGCCCCTCCTCTCAGCAGTAGCGCGCAGAACTTGAAGCAGTTTAGCAGGAGGTGCGCAGTAAGCGTGACGTACCTCGTGCAGTCGTTCCACGGAAGGACTGGGCGCGAGTGGCGTCCTTGCACAACCTGCCCAGGAATGCCCGCCCTGGAATGCCCGATACACCCCGATAGGCCCCCGCCCAGCCCCAACCCCAGTTTGAATCCCACCACCATGGGAACCTGTTACTAAAATGTTTGGATCCCACCACTGGCCACATTTCATGAAATGTTGCTGTTAAAAAATGAACCAGGTCCTAATATACTTCACCCACAGCTGCTGAGCAGCTGCAAGGAATGTCATTTTACAAGTCTGCTGGGGCCACATTCAGCT
Organism: Sphaerodactylus townsendi; assembly: GCF_021028975.2. Taxonomy (NCBI): domain Eukaryota; kingdom Metazoa; phylum Chordata; class Lepidosauria; order Squamata; family Sphaerodactylidae; genus Sphaerodactylus; species Sphaerodactylus townsendi. The sequence goes on from NC_059430.1 coordinate 16,880,270, forward strand.
CAGGGGCATGGCGTGACAGAAGAGAGACCCTTGTACTGTATTCCTGTGCCACAAAAGCCCAGAAGGAAATTATCAAGTAGCCAAAACAGTCCAGGAGAAGGTTATCAAATAGTCGAGAGCCTACCTCTTTTAAAAAAATATTGTACGGTTTGGCCCTCCACGATCTTATTTTTCTCCCCCTTTCTCTTTCCTTTTGCTGAACTTCACCTGTTCAAATGAACTTTTCCAATGCAATTTTTGCATCCATTGCATGTAAATGGCATAAAGCATCCAAGAGGTGTAAAAACAGTGTTCAAATAGTTCAAATAGAACCATATACCCTGTTTCCCCTAATATAAGACACCCCCGAAAAATAAGACATAGTAGAGGTTTTGCTGAAGTGCGAAATATAAGGCATCCCCCGAAAGTAAGACATAGCAAAGTTTTTGTTTGGAAGCATGCCCGACGAACAGAACACAGGAAAAATAAGACATCCCCTAAAAATAAGACATAGCACATCTTTGGGAGCAAAAATTAATATAAGACACTGTCTTATATTCGGGGAAACACGGTAGTTAAGAGTGGTGGACACTGATCTGGAGAACCTGGTTCAATTCTCCACTCCTCCACATGAGTAGTGGACTCTTGTCTGGTGAACTGGATTTGTTTCCCTGCTCCTACACATGAAGCCTGCTGGATGACCTTGGGCCAGTCACAGTTCTCTCTGAACTCTCTCAGCCTCACCTACCTCACAAGCTATCTGCTGTGGGGAGAGGAAGGGAATGGAGTTCGTAAGCTGCCTTGAGACTCCTTACAGGAAAGAAAGGTGGAGTAAAAACCCAAAAACTCCTCTTCTCTTCTAAAACAGTATTAAATTATAAGTTCGGCACAAATGGCACTGACTGATCATTAGAGTCGGCGACAAAAACAAGGCAAACCGAAACTGATGACAAAGGCTACGGAATCAACAAAGAAACTCACCACATTAGCCCCTTCCGAGTTAATAATGACTTGCATTGTTACTAATACGGTTTAATTGATTAATATGAACAACCACCGGCAGGTTTGTGGGCCGCTGAGGAGCGTGAGAATGGGCGCAGTTTGCTTCGCCAAGGTGGTTCGGAGATACCCCTGAGGGGTGCCAGAAAACGTGCACACGAATTCCATGGCGAGGTTTCAAATTAAAGGTGACTGCAATGCCAAGAGGGCAGGCACAGACTGCATCTTGGCAGGGAGAAAAGACCCATCCTGTCTCGTTTCTGCTTCTGCAGGCAGAATTTCCAGAGCTCCCGCTGGTAGGACCAAAAGCTATGTGGAAACAGCCAGCTCGGCAACATCGCAACCGGATTGGCACAATTTGACACAACTGTCAAGTCAACACAACTGTGCCGGTGATGATAACCCCTACTTTACGTGACTTTTTTTAAAAAAAGAGGGGAAATGTCGGGAACCCATGTTCCGGAGCAGGGGTCTGCAACCTATTGGCCATGCTGGCAGGGGCTGATGGGAACTGTTGTCCATGACCATCTGGAGAGCCGCAGGTTGCAGACCCCTGTTCCAGAGGAATGGGAGGGGGTGGCTCCTTTTAGCCAAGGTGGTGGACTAGGGGTGCCATAACTAGGCTCTGCAAGTCAGTTCCTGCATTAAGCACTTTATACCCACCGCGTATGGACATTTTAGGGCCTAGGAAAACAGGACTAACAACAAACATTAGAGGAATTGGGAAGAAAAACACAAATTCTGAATAAAGATATTTATTTTCTCATGTACAATACAGCACTCATTTTTCTCCTCTGTGCCCTTCTCCACCTTACCACATCCCCTATTAAAATATGAGGCGGAAAGGACGTGCAAGAGCTGAGGGATTGGAAAAAATTTAGACTTCCAATTCTGAACAGATATGCACGTTTTGAGGTCCGTAGAGGCCGATAGGTCAGTTTTGGAATGATGTCATTCTGTCCCTAGTGGTACATCAGGGCAAGGCAGAGAATCACATAGAAGGGTGCCCGGGGGTCTGGGAAAACTTTGATCCCTTCTGCACATGCAGAATAATGCACTTTCATTCCACTTTCAATGCACTTTGAAGCTCGATTTTACTGTGCAGAATAGCAGAATCCACTTGCAAACAATTGTGAAAGTGGATTGAAATTGGATTATTCTGCATGTGGCATCTTGTTCCTGGCATCTTGGGCCAATTCCATACAGCAAATGTATAACAGATTGCCGTCGTGATAAAGGAACCCATTTTCCCGTTTTCCCGTTCACGTGTGTTCCGTGCAGGCAGCGATGGGAGGCCACGGAAACAATCCGGTTGCTGTTGTGTCTTTGCACGGAGGCCCTTTTTAAAAAAGTGGTACCAAAAGTGGTACCAATCAGGTGCCCTTACCTTATCAGGTTTTTGCACACGATACAAGCTGTGCACTCAGTCCTAATCTGCAACCTGCTAGAAGGAGGGTCCAACTGTCATTTAGATTTTGCTCATCTAAACACATGTTCTGACAAAAATTACCTGCAACGTGTGCATAGGTACGCTGGCCTGCAGAAATGAACTGCCACAGCCATGCCAATCGAGTCCTTGATATAGCTTCAGCTGCACCTGCGTATCACGCTTAGATGCAACCACAAAGTAAAAGGAAAAGGGCCCCTGCAAGGAGACCCGGAACAACTGCAGGGGTCCTCTCCCTGACTGTTCAGAACAGGATAGAAGGGAGGGAAATAAAGTGTCTTTTGCCAGGCCGTTTGCTCAGGAGCAGCTTCAACTCAGGATTTTTCAAAAGGGTCGCTTGTTTAAAGATTTTCGAAAACACAGGTTGGAACAAATAAAACGAGGCAAACTTGTTCTGGGGGCAGGATCTGCGCAAAGTCCCCTCCAAGCGGGTTATATAGTGTTCTACACCCATTATATTGGTCCGTGCGGAATCAGCCTTGGTTTTAGTTTTAATTTAAAGGCATAGGAAGGGGGGCATCAGAGCATGACACCTTAGCAAGCAGAGGTCGGTTGGCCAGGATGTTGTTTTTGCCATGCCTGTGGTCATGGTATTTATTATGTAGGTGAAGACCCCAAGGGAGGCAAGAGCATTGTGTCAAATGCCTACACAAAGAGCAATTAGCGAGATGGCAGGCTTTCATTTCTCCTTCTACAGAGGATAAAGCAAAGGGATCACAGACTTCTAGGGCCCTGTTCCAGCGAGGCCCAACAAGAAACAGAGAAAAAAGAAGTGACGGATTTTTGATAGCTGGCACAGAAACGAGCCCGTTCCGAGTGCCGTGACCTCATTACCGCTCATTTTTCCTTTCTGCTTTTCGATGTGGAGAAAAGTGTTAACGATCGGGCTTTGAGGGAAATAGTGCACATCTGGAGTCTTTTAAATCACACCACCGACACTTTCTGAAGGCACACACGTTCGGCAGTTTGAATGACTACCTGGGGGATTCTGTCCAGACGAAAGTGGGTGTTAAATTTTTTTTAAAAAGGTTTCTTTTTCAATCTAAAAGTTGTAAGGCAAGACCGAATGAAAGGTGCCATCCTTGGTCTCAAAAAACTTGCTGGAAGGTAAAGGCTTGGCTTGGCTTCTAAATGATTAAAAAAAACTTTAGTTTGCGTGGAATTCTGGGAGAATTGAAAGTACAGAGAGGGTCCTCCCAGCATTCCTCTGCATGTGCTCCCAAAGTTTGGACTGGGGGAGGTAAAGTTGCCAACCCCCAGGTGGTGCCCGGGGGGCTCCCATAATTACAACTGATCTCCAGACATCATAGATGAGTTCGCCTCCAGGTTGCCAGCCCCCTGCTAGAAAGCGGGGGTTTCTCCCTTTTAGCACCATGCCCTACCATCCCCAGTGCAGTTTGGCCAGCCTCCAGCATTCAAAACATGTCCTTTCCAATGTGCACCCAATGTGACATCATTGCATTGCTGATGACAATGGGGGCACTTTGGCCCTTCAGTAAAACTCTATGGTAAAAGTGGCTTCTGCCATAGAGTTATATCCAGATATCAGAGCACCCTGTGATCGTCAGCGATATGATGATGTCACTTCCGGAGCAGGCGGAAAATGACGTAAATGTGTTTCAGATGCTGGAGGTCCCTCCTCAAACCTTTACCTTTCCAGGTTCTACCCCCCAAATCTGCAGGAATTTCGCAACCCAGAATTGGCAGCTGTCTGAGGAGATATTTGTTGAGGACATTCGCCAAATCCCATTTGATCAGCAATCACCCCCGCAGCCGCAGATTTCACGTTTCCAGCAGAAGTACCTGGTTTTGCAAAAACACTGCTGTCCAAGGATTGCCATGCTCTAAGTAGCCTTGGAGATCACGTGCTGTTAAAATTGATCTCCTCTCAATTTCTCAGGCACTGGAGGAGATATGCACAGGGTGCAAAGAGAGAAACAGTGGGGTATGGTCAGAGGTGGGATCCAGCAGGTTCTCACAGGTTCCCAAGAGTAGGTTACTAATTATTTGTGTGTGTGCCGAGAGGGGGCTACTAATGGGTGATTTTGCCATGTAATTTTTGCCTTAGTTACGCCCCTCCTCTCAGCAGTAGCACGCAGAACTTGAAGCAGTCTAGCAGGAGGTGCGCCGGCATGTGTGGAAGCCTGTGCCTGCGTGCATTCGTTTCCGCCAAGGAGACGAGTGCAGCGAAAGCTGCGATCTGCCACATCCGGCCAACAGTACTTACGCCCCAAGTGCTTGACCCGTCCCCGTCATGCCCTGCCCAGCCCCATTGGCGCTACGCCACAGTTTGAATCCCACCACCATGGGAACCTGTTACTAAAATTTTTGGATCCCACTACTGGGTATGGTGTTTAGGGGTCTGGCAGATGCAGGTTCAAAACCTGATCTGCCATGGTAGTTTACTGGGGGAATATGAGCGTTCACCTCCCAATTATTTTAATGCAGGGGTTTAATTAATTCTTTTTCATTTCATAACCTTTATTGGCATAAAAAGTCATAAATATAATTAAAAAAAAAAAGAACGTATGAAAATAACCCCCTACAAAAATTTGGCCACAGCTTCCAGCACCACATTATTCTCACTATTTAAAAGAAATATAATTTGTGTGTGTGTGAATCAGCTGCCTCAACTTGATCTATTAGCAAAAGAGCTAGAAGATTGGCTCTTGCAGATGCATACAAGGCGCAGCATAATAAAACTTGCCAGACAGACTCTTCGCAGCCAACCTCACAAATGCATTTTCTCTCATGGTTGGGAGCCCAAGTCTCCTCCCTTGTCTGAGAGCCGAAGGTAGGGCATTGCCCGTTGCCATTTATCTCCGGTTAACAAATATAAATATCGGGCCATAATTAAGTTGTTAAATGGGATGCCCAAATAAAGGGGAGATCAAAATTTACTGGCCTCATTCATAAGACTCATATATTCCCGTTCGAGAAGTCTTTTTTTGATTGCACCAAATGCCTCCTGTTCATTAACATAACTGAATCCGCAGTTGTTAACTCTATTATTATTATTATTATTATTATTATTATTATTATTATTATTATTATTATTATTATTATTATTATTATTATTATTATACACATAACAACACAGCACAAGTGTCTGGAATTCATCTCTGAATATCGAGTCCTTCCCAAGGACCTAGGATATTAGAGGTATTTGCGTAGAATGTGTGCAGTTCCTAGAAGTGCTGCTTTCTGCAGCATGTGGACTGATGTTCTGTCCAAGTTTAGGCTTTCCAGATGTTTTTCAAGATTTCTTGGGATTCCTCCTAGAGCACCGACTACTAGTGGGATTACTGTTGTTCTTTTTTGCCACAATCGTTCAACTTCACTGTGTAGGTCCTTGTATTTTGTGATCTTTTCCAGCTCTTTGTCCTCTACCCTGCTGTCAACTGGCACAGCAACATCTATGATCCAAACATGTTTTTTCTCTATCACTGTCATGTCTGGGGTGTTGTGTGCCAGGTGTCTGTTTGTATTCTAAAGTCCCAGAGTATTATTATTATTATTATTATTATTATTATTATTATTATTATTATTATTATTATTATTATTATTGTAGATTTCACAGCTGCCAGATCTTTAGCTGGTTGTTGGCCTTCATTACAATTCGAGCCTCACCCAGAGGCCTAGGAAGTTGTACTGTATCGGCGTAGTATTATTATTATTGTTGTTGCTGTTGTTGTTGTTATTGTAGATTTCACAGCTGCCAGATCTTTAGCTGGTTGTTGGCCTTCATTACAATTCGAGCCTCACACAGAAGCCTAGGAAATTGTAATGTATCAGCGTAGTATTTATGCCTGTGGTGGCGAACCTTTGGCACTCCAGATGTTATGGACTACAATTCCCATCAGCCCCTGCCAATTGGCCATGCTGGCAGGGGCTGATGGGAATTGTAGTCCATAACATCTGGAGTGCCAAAGGTTTGCCACCACTGATTTATGCGGATCCCAGCAGGGCTGCCTTCTGAATTTGACAGATGTTGATTTTGTCAATTCGAAGATGTTTCAAGTGCTGCCCTAGTGTTTTCGGGATGGCGCCCAGCGTGCTGATTACCATGGGGCGACCTCAGCTGGTTTGTGCCATAGACGCTGAAGCTCGATTTTCAAATCGTGGTATCTAGTGGCCTTCTCGTGTTCTATTATTATTGTTGTTGTTGTTGTTGTTGTTGTTATATTGATACAAAAACAGTTATACACTGCAAACAAGATGATGATGATGATGATGATGATGATGATGATGATGATTGCAGTTTTTTATTTCATTTTCTAAGTCACCTTAGGCAGGTTCCTAAAGAGACTGCATAAAAATGGGGGGATCCGGGAACTTACCAGGAGGGGCACAATAGCTGCCCCCTCACAATGACACAACTTCCAGCATGAACCCAGAAACAATGACTTTGTGCCAGGGGTTTAAGACTCATTTCTGAGTCACTTTGGAAGCTGCATAACTGTGTCGGGACTAGACTTTTTGTCTGAGTACTAGAGCTTCACCCCGGGCACAATGCTGTTGATGTGGCTTCTGGATCGCCACAGGAAGTCGCATCATTACTCAGGGACCATTATCAAGCCCCTGCTATTTGGTTGGTTAGATTCTGTCCACCGAATGGGTAAACAAAGCTGGCTAATGGCCACAGTAGCCTGAAGGTCTCTTGCCATAAGGAAGCAAATCACAACACTGTCAAGGGGTTAAACTCTCGGATGCAAATCAGACCTCCCTGTGGTCCCCAGATGTAGACTCAGGTGAGTGCATCTCCACAAAGGATGATGTAGTGCTAAAAGTTGGACACATCTCAGGTGAAACTTTGCCTTTGTTGAGAGTTTACATGGGGAAGAGCTTAAGAAAGTCTCAGCAGCACATTTAGAAAAAGAGTTGGTTTTTCGTAGCTGCTTTCCACTACCTTTTGCAAGACTTCAGTCCCAAAATAAAGCAACTGCAGTTTTCAAACTGTAGACTTTATTGGATAACCAAAGCATAACGAGACATAGACGATTTCTGCGGAACATAGCATGGGCTAGATCTTTAATCCCCAAACCCTCGACCCTCCCGCCGGGCCCAAGGCGCTGCGGCTGCAACACAGTAACGAAAGTGAAGGACACCAATATTGTAATACAAAGACGTGAGCACAAAAGGCAGGAACCACTTCACACCTAGAAGGACTGTGATCCGGTCTGGCCATCAACCTACTGACCAGAAAGGAGGGGGGAGGCGAGCTGGCGCCTGAGCAAGGGCTGATAGAAACGGTTTGATTCCCCTTCCCAATCGCCGGAAAGGGGCCATCCTGACACCTTTAAGGAATCTCAAAGTGGTTTACAATGACCTTTCCTTCCCCTCCCCTCCTCCCAATATATCCCTTGTGAGGTAGGTGGGGCTGAGAGAGTTCTGAGAGGACTGCGACTGGCCCAAGGTCACCCAGCAGGCTTCTTGCGGAGAAGCGGGAAATTGAACTCAGTTCTCCAGATTAGAGTCCGCCGCTTATGTGGAGGAGTGCGGAATCAAACCCAGCTCTCCAGATTAGAGTCTGCTGTGCTTAACCATTACACCACGGTGGCTCTCTAAACACCACAGAAAGGCCTGGCAGATCCAAAGCAACGTAGCAACAGAAGAAGAAAAAGCATTTGAATTTATACCCCTCTTTTCTCAACCACAAGGAGCTTATAAACGTCCTCTCATCCTCTCCCCAAAATAGACACCCTGTGAAGTAGGTGGGGCTGAGAGAGTTCTGAGAGTTCTGAGAGAACTGTGACCAGCCCAAGGTCATCCAGCAGGCTTCATGTGTAGGAGCGGGGAAACGAGCCCAGTTCTCCAGATTATATTCAGTCTATCTTAACTATTACACCATGCTAAGTATACCACTGATCTGACAGACCACTGCCAGGATCCCAAAATTAATGCCTGCGAAGCACTTTGAACACCCTAAAGTGCTACACAGAAGGGCAAGTATATATTAACGATGATCCTCAACCTGCCACATGCTGCAGAGGAGCTGAAACAGCAAAATAAACATTTAATTGAACTGTATTAAAATATACATTTAATTGAACTGTATTAAAATATATTTTGAACAGCAATGACTGAAGGCAAAGCAGAAACACAGCTGCGCTCATATATACTTAGGAAAAACTAAAGAGCCACACTAGTCACTAAGAGATAAAATATAAGACCAAGGCAAAATAAAGATCTATTTTATTACTCAGTTAAGATCCCCAAAACTTCCTATGCATTTTGCCAAAAGGCAGAATAATGCATTTTCAATCCACTTCCAATGCACTTTGCAGCTGGATTTTACTGTGCAGAATAGCAAACTCCACTTTTAAACCATTGTGAAAGTGGACTGAATGTGCATTATTCTGCATGTGCGGAAGGGGTCCACGCCACAGTCACGCCACAGCTTGTGAAAGAAGAACGCTGCCCTGGGGTAAATAGAAAAGCAATTGAAATTCACTTCACAAAACTTTCTAATGCAGACAGAGGGCCCTTGTCGAGTGAAATAGTCCCTTTTTTTAAAAAAGCGAGTTACGTTCTCAACTTATGTCGACAAAATTTAAGTTTTTGGGCGAATTTGCCAAAAAAAAGTCTTCGATAACACACACACCTATGAAAACAGAAAGCTTGGTCAGAAATTCCACTAACAAGACCTAATGTTGCTTGAAAAGCAGACAGCTGCAAAAATATATGGTATCTATAATATTTTTTTTATCACAAGGAAACATTTTTTTTCTTTTTCTCTCCACATTCGAAAACACCCAGTTATCCCTAATAGGTGGCAAGTTTAAAACCAAAGTGATAATGATAGTGATACTATCATTTATAAAATCCATACAATTCACTGACGAAGGATGCGATGGTGGTGTGATTCCTTTGCCATTTCAGTTTTTTTAAAGGGCTCAGCGAACAGATTCCTATCAGGTTTACCCCGTGGTCCCCAATGTGCCATGAGCCTGCTGATGTGTTTTCTCACACACATACACACGTTTTCTCCTGAATGAGAAGAACCAGTCCTGGATTTCTTCCCCTCATTGGAGCAGGAGATAGAATCATAGAGTTGGAAGAGAATGCTCCCGTTTCCCGCCGTTTCCCGCCGTAATCACGATCGAGGAGCGAACCAGGCACCAAGATGATCCTGCCCACTTAGCTCAGCTCCAGGGGCCCAACTCAGTTGCTGTGGGGACAGCCTGGAATCGCCCTCCACTGAAGGGAACAGAGTCGACCTTAGCTCCCTTCTGTAGTGGGGAAAGCCTCATAGAGTCCACCTTCCAATGCAACCATTTTCTCCAGGGGAACTGATCTCGGTCTTCTGAAAAAAAAGGTATAATAGCAGGAGATCTCTAGGTGCCTTATAGCATTGGCCCATAGTGTAACAGAGAGAGTGTTGAATTTGGATCTAGACACTCCGGTTTGAATCGCCACTCTGACATGAAGCTCCCTGGCTGATTTTGGGTCAGCCACAGAGGCGTAGTTCCAAGGGGAAAGGGGGAGTGACACACTGGGCATGTGCCCCTGTGGGGGTGTGGTGGGGGCATTCCGGGTCGGGGTGTTCTGGGGCAGGGCGTTCCGGGGCGGACATTGGTGTGGTAGGGCGCTTTCCCCCCTTGCTACGCCTCTGGTCAGCTGCTCTCTCTCAACCCAACCTATCTCACTGGGTAGTTGCAAGGATGAAATGGGGAAAAGAGAGAACTACTTATCCTGCTCTGAGCTCCTTTGTGAAAGGATGAGACAATTGTGAGCACTCCAAAGAATGGCATAGGCATTTAACTTGTGTTCATTGCTAATTAAAATTATGTGTTATTTTTAATTCTTTTAATTAATTTCCAATTTTAATTAAAGTTATTGAATACCTTGGGCACTTTCAATTTAACCCAATGAACCCTCTCATATTTTGGTTTTTGTGGTTTCGCATACATTGAGAACTGAAGGTCTCTCCACGACAACGTTTCCGGCTGTGGGCCTAGATTTAATACATATAATGGATGGATCCAAAAAAGCCCTTTGATAACCTCAATTAGGGATGCCAAGCAGTAAAGTTGTGAGAAGGAATTGACGGGATCGCCAGCTGCAGTGTGATGTCACTTCTGGTAGAAAAACGGAAGTGGCCCAGGTAGTTCTAGAAATCATTGGAAACTCTATGGTAAAACCACAATTTCTGGCAATTCCTGGAGCTACCTTATGTCGCTTTTTTTAAATTGGAAGTCACATGACTCCATATGCAAGGTTACAGGGTTTCAGAAAAAAATTTCCTTCTCCCACTCAGTTTAGTGACAGGCGACAGGGGTAGGGAACCCCACACAAAAGAAATGGTACCCCCTAATCAGAGGTGGGATCCAGCAGGTTCTAGAAATTTATGAATGGAAACGTGCGTCTCAAAGAGCATGTCAAAAAACGGACCGGAAAAATTATACAAGACACACGTATGCTGCTAAAGTGGCATTCAATGTATTACCCTCTTATATTTCTAATCATACATAAAATACAAGTGCAACAATGCTTATTTGTATTTCTATTCCAAGTGGACTTCCTTGGAAGGAGCGCAGGGATTTTCTCACGCGTGCTGAAACAGTTCACTCTCAGTTTAGTGCACACTCAAAACAGTCCAACGTATTAGTCATAAGAACATAAGAAGAACATAAGAACATAAGAACAAGCCAGCTGGATCAGACCAGAGTCCATCTAGTCCAGCTCTCTGCTACTCGCAGTGGCCCACCAGGTGCCTTTGGGAGTTCACATGTAGGATGTGAAAGCAATGGCCTTCTGTGGCTGTTGCCCTTGTTAATCTGGACTGTTAAGGCATTTTGCAATCTCAGATCAAAGAGGATCAGTGATTGGTAGCCATAAATCGAATTTCTCCTCCATAAATCTGTCCAAGCCCTCTTTTAAAGCTATCCAGGTTAGTGGCCATCACTCACCTCCTGTGGCAGCAGCATATTCTAAACACCAATCACATCGCTATGCTGAAGAAGTAAGCCTTTATTAGTTCTAATTCTTCCCCCCCAGCATTTTCAATGAATGCCCCCTGGTTCTAGTATTGTGAGAAAGAGAGAAAAATTTCTCTCTGTCAACATTTTCTACCCCCATGCATAATTTTATAGACTTCAATCATATCCCCCCTCAGACGTCTCCTCTCCAAACTAACCAGAGTTCCCAAACGCTGCAGCCTTCCCTCATAAGGAAGGTGCTGCAGCAGTCCTCAATCATCCTCGCTGCCCTTCTCTGCACTTTTTTTATCTATCTTCAATATCCTTTTTGAGATGTGGGTGACCAGAATCGAACACAGTACTCCAAGTGCGGTCACACTACAGCTTTATATATGGGCATGACAATCTTTTGCAGTTTTATTCTCAATTCCTTTCCTAATTATCCCCAGCATAGAGTCGGCTCTTTCACACAGGTGCTATACATTGAGTTGACCTTCCCATGGAACTATCAACTAAGACGCCCAAATCCCTTCCCTGGTCTGTGACTGACAGCACTGACCCCTGTAGCATGTATGTGAAGTTTGGATTTTTTGCCCCTATGTGCATCACTTTGCATTTTGCTACATTGAACTGCACTTGCCATTTCTTAGCCCACTCGCCTAATTTATTAAGGTCCGCTTTGGAGCTCTTCAAGTAATCCTCTGTGGTTCTCACCAATCTACATAATTTTGTATCATCTGCAAACTTACTAACACGCTACTCCACCCCTACTTCCAGGTCATTTATGAATAGTTTGAAGAGCACTGGTCCCAATACGGATCCTTGGGGGACACCACTCCCTACATCTCTCCATTGTGAGAATTTCCCATTTACACCCACTCTTTGCTTCCTGTTTCTCAACCAGTTTTTAATCCATAGGAGGACTTCCCCTCTTATTCCTTCATTGCTGAGTTTTCTCAATAGTCTCTGGTGAGGAACTTTGTCAAAAAAATGTATATTTGTATCCAAAACCATAGTCATAGGATATTAACCTGACATTTACAAAGTTCTTATTCTTCAAGAGTATGTTGTTATTCTGGATACGTGGCTGAAATCTTACGTGAGCTCCTGCTGGAGTCCATTTAAAGGAGCCTTGTTGCAATGCGGAGAAAAATTCAGCAAGCAAAAAGTTCAGCAAGCAGAAGCTAGTCGCGTAACTAAAGCTTTTCAATGCCTTCTTCAGTGCTCCGTATTTGCCATTATCCTTGTCATTCCAAATCTTGTTACTCTCTTAATGGATGTCACTTGTATTTTATGTATGATTAGAAATATAAGAGGGTAATACATTGAATGCCACTTTAGCAGCATACGTGTGTCTTGTATAATTTTTCCGATCCAGCAGGTTCTCACAGGTTCTGGAGAGTAGGTTACTAATTATTTGTGTGTGCCGAGAGGGGGTTACTAATTGGTCACTTTGCCACGTGATTGTTGCCTTAGTTACGCCCCTCCTCCGCTCCTCAGCAGTAGCGTGCAGAACTTGAAGCAGCCTAGCAGGAGGTGCACCGGCGTGCGTGGCAACCTGCGCCTGCGTGCATTCGTTTCCCGCCCAAGGACCGGCGCAGCGGCTGCGTCCTTGCCACAGCCCCACAAAGAAATGCCCCGCCCCCGCAATGCCCAGTCACGCCCCCGTCATGCCCCGCCCAGCCCCATTGGCGCTACGCCACAGTTTGAATCCCACCACCAGGGGAACCTGTTACTAAATTTTTGGATCCCACCACTGCCCCTAATCCACAAGGTATTGTCTGCTCATAGGTTTTGCATCTCATACTAGAGTACCAGGGAAGAAAAGTGAGTTCAAAGACTCCTGACTTCCTTGCACAGAAGTGTGAGAACTGCTCTTACAGTACGGGGTGGACCTCTGTGCAGATTGTTGTCAAATGGTGCTGGCAGCTATCTGCCTTCAGCCCACGGCTATCTGGATGGCACCCATTTCCTCCTCACACAAAGAGGAGGCCGCTCTGTTTCTTGTAACTCTTTACACGTTGCCTGAGGACACGCCAGTGGGTGTTTTGACTTTCCAGAGCGTCTTTTGGGAAGTGGCTGTTGGGAAGGGCCTTTAGAAGCTCAAGGGCATCACAGACAATCCCCACCCAGCACTCTGAAGCCAGACCTTGGCATTTAACTCACTTGGAGCAGAGGTAGAGAGGTATCACAGCCAGAAGCCAACCCTCCACGCGTAGGGACTTGCTGACTCTTAAGGGACTGTTGCTCAGCAGTAGAGCATCTGCTTAGAATGCAGAAGGTCCCAGGTTCGATTGCCGCCATCTCCAGTTAAAAGAGTCAGGTAGAGTTGAGAAGAAACACCCCTACCTGAGATACTGGAGAGCCACTGCTTCTCTCAGACCAGTTATTATTTATTATTATTTATATTTGTTTAATTTATTATAACCGCCTACCCCCGAAGGGCTCTGGGCAGTGCACCATCTAAAACGTCAAATAAGATACATCATAACACAGGTCGTTTCCCCACTTACCACCTGCTGCGCGTTACTCTCCCCAAGTAGCGCGGGGTCCCCCGGCACTCCCCACTACAGGGGTGGCAACAACGCAGCCGCCCCGACGCTGCCGCTCTCGCGCCCACTCAATACGCGTCATTCCTGGCGCTCCTCAAAACGGCACCTTTTGATGACCCCGTGCATAGTGCGGGGTCGTGGGGAAGCCCGGGAGTGCGCCAGAAATGACGCACGCTGAGAGTAGCACTCAGCAAAGTGTGGTTGAGGTAAGTGGGGAAACGACCACAGATTTGTTAAAAGTTAGGTATGAGGCAACTTCGTGTGGATGTTCAAGCGATTAATTCCTGATTCAGAAGTTCAGGTAAAAAAAGTGAAGTGAAGGAGGCTGCCTGCAGTGCCCCTGCATGAGATTCTGATCTGGGACACGGAGAATAAGCTGCTTTTGGAGGATAAGAGTGAAATGTAACTCCAGTTTTGATTCAGGCAAGTGCCTCAGCCTTCAGAAATTCAGGGAACACTGTCCCAGAAACCACACCAAAACCACGGATGGCCCACGGCAGACCCACACACAGCCACAAGACCAGTCCACTCAGAAGATGAAAAAGTTAGGGGAACACTGAGCACCGCCATTCAAACAAAGTCTGTAATGCTGCTAGCGAAATCCAAGTCAAATACTGGGTTCCAAAGCAGCTGGTTAAAAGCACCGACATTTTCCTAATATTTACATTCATATTTTACTGGACAATGTAGGCTCCAAGGCTCTATTAAGCCATTATTACATTTTACAGACGTCATTTTGACACATTTTTGAGCAAGCCCTGGAAGCATATGTTTGCTCAGCTTTCCCCCTTGTGCTCAGCAAGGAGCTTGATGCCTTGCCGTTCCAGTTCTGCGCCGGCTCGATATATTTTTCACAGGCCCAGTTCCATCACTAGCGCGGCAGCACCTGGCTGACAAAGAAGAAGAAGAAGAAGAAGAAGAAGAAGAAGAAGAAGAAGAAGAAGAAGAAGAAGAAGAAGAAGAAGAAGAAGAAGAAGAAGAAGAAGAAGAAGAAGAAGAAGAAGAGGAGGAGGAGGAGGAGGAGGAGGAGGAGGAGTTTGGATTTATATCCCCCTTTTCTCTCCTGCAGGAGACTCAAAGGGGCTGACAATCTCCTTGCCCTTCCCCCCTCACAACAAACACCCTGTGAGGTGGGTGGGGCTGAGAGAGCTCCGAGAAGCTGTGACTAACCCAAGGTCACCCAGCTGGCATGTGTGCTGGAGTTCACAGGCTAATCTGAATTCTCCAGATAAGCCTCCACAGCTCAGGCGGCAGAGCGGGGAATCAAACCCGGTTCCTCCAGATTAGATACACGAGCTCTTAACCTCCTACGCCACTGCTGCTCAAAGGCGAGTGGCTTATGAAACAATGAAAGGCAAGCTGCCATTGTTCTCTCAAAACATCGGTGACTGAAGAGCTCCAGAGGAGAAGTTCAGAGGAAACAGGTGGCTTTTTCAAAGGGCAGAATGCAGGGCTTGAAATAAGGTTCCTGGGTCCCCCCTGGCAGCAGGTGAGGAGGGGGTGGGTGAGATTGCCAGTTCCAGGTTAGGAAACTCCTGGCAATTTGGGAGTGGAGTCTGGGAGGGACTTCAGTAGGTACAATGCCATAGAGCTCACCATCCAAAGTATCTATTTTCTCCAAAGGAACCGATCTCTGGAAATGAGCTGTAATGCAGGGGGATCCTCGAATCCCACCTGGACGGTGGCATCCAAAGCATCAAACCTTCACCACAGAGCCCTTCGGGGATGGGGCGGTATAAAAGTTTCAAAATAAATAAATAAATGAGGCACCAAAAGGCAATAAGCAAGAGATGAAAGTGGGAAGCCGCCATCTTTTCGGTCAGCCAAGACCCTCCTACCCCCAGAAAGGATGACCAAGGAAAGAATAAATTGGAAACAGCAACACAGATCTAGCAATGCTAGGTGCCCAGGATCCTCCAGCGAGAGACTGGAGGACAAGGGCAAGGGGAGACTTCACACCACTCTAGGATTCAGCCGAAACTCTATGGTAAAGCCATAGCATGATATGACATCACTTCTAAGAAATGACATCACGCTTTTGACAAAAGTTCAACACTTGTGCAATATCGTGATCTTGTCTGTCAGGTTCAAATCCATGAAGTTCTCCAAATAGCCTTGGTAACTTATTTTCTTTCAACCTCAGGTAACCTTTTTTTTTTAAAGTATAGTTTATCATAAAACGCTCATGTGATACAGAAAATAACATTTGTCCTTTGCAGCTATCTGGGACCAGCCTGAGACACCTTTTGGGAACTTTGAATTCCTTACCTTCAGATGCAAACTGAACGTCTCTAATGTCAATATTTAAGGGCTGACTGGGCAACAATAATACGCAATTTTGTTTACCTGGTGTCAGCCAACACACTGAACTAATGCTCACCTGGCCTCTGCCAAAATATACATTGCTCTGACAATACATTAGTTACAACCGTGTTAACTTCACCAATCAATTAAATCCATTTCCTTGAACCTTCATGACCAATTCTTGGAAATGTCAGACAGTCAGACAGACAGACAGACAGACAGACAGACATATCTTTAGGGCTGCAAACCTCCCGGTGGTGGCAAGAGACGATCGTCTGGGGAGCTTAGCAAACAGCAGTTCACATTGTCCTGTTGTGATTTTGCGATTTGCGCACTGCCATAACTGCTCCCTCACTCCCCCACCATAAAAGACAATGTGTATTCAGACAAAGTACACAGACGCAGATTCAAGACTTTTAGCCTTTTTTCACCCTTTTATGTCAATGAACTGATTTACTGGTAGATTGATCGATCTAGCGATAGATTGATGTATCGATCTATTGATGAGATTAAAGATAAAAATTAAAAGATTATATTAAATATTACAGCATGCATCCACGATAGAGAACCTGCGAAACGTTGAAAAAAGTCAGCTGATGGGTCACCGCTGCAAACGGGGCGGTGGGTAATAATGCCGAACATGCCCCGAAAGAAAGACTGCCTGGCCAATTCTCTTTAAAGGCCGTTTCCCCACTTACCTTTGCTGCCCTTTGCTGTGCGCTACTCTCAGCGAGCGGCATCTCTGGCACACGCCCAGGCGTCCCTACGACCCCGCGCTCTGCACAGGGTCATCAAAAGGTGTCGTTTCGAGGAGCGCCAGAGATGCCGCGCGCTGAGGGGGCGCGAGAGCGGCAGTGTCGGGGCGGCTGCGTTGTCGCTGCCCCTGTAGTGGGGAGTGCCGGGGGACCCTGCGCTACTTGAGGAGAGTAGGGCGGGGCTTAAGTGGGGAAAGGGCCAAAATCAAGGGAACTTTGCCGTGCGTAGAGGCCTATGACATTCAAAAAGAAAACAACACCTTAACAAACTACCCAGAATTCTTTGAGGAAAGTCATGATGGCTGAGTGGGCATAAACCCAATGCACTATGCTGCGTTTGAGAGCAGAGAAAAGCACCATAAACAAACAAAACATGATTATTATTTTTTATGGGGCCAATTTTCCTAACAGCAGATGTCCCCCGGTCGTTTCTAGAAGCCAGCAACCAAAGAACTGGCAGGATGTTTCAGATCAAACTGTGAAAGTCAGTTGCTCTCATTATTACTCTGTATTCTCAGTCTTGAGTGCATACCTCTCTGGAGTACCTGCCCAGGGTGCAGACTAGAGTGGCCAACTCTGGACCCCTGGGAAATTTCTAGAGATATGGGGGTGGTGCCTGTGGTAGGCATGCCAGCCTCCAGGTGGCACCTGGAGATCTCCTGGAATTATAATTAATCTCCAGATCACAGAGATCAGTTCCCCTGGGGAAAAATGGATTTTTGGAGGGTGGAGTCTATAGCATTGTACCCCACTGAGGTCTCTGTCCTCCCCAGGTTCCATCCCCAAATCTCCAGGAGTTTTACAACCTGGATCTGGCAACACTACCCCCCAACCTCCACCAGTGGCCAGAGGGAACCTGATATTCTTGCCTGTGGAGGGGTATACCTCTATGGTATAGCATAGAGTTTTCCCTCTGAAGCTGCCATTTTCTCCCAGAGAACTGACCTTTGTGGTATGGAGATCAATTATAATTCCAGAGGAACTCCAGGCTCTGCCTGGGGACCGGCAGCCAATGGTCGGAAGGCAATAATTTTGCATATTCATATTGCAGCTAAGCCAATCAGGACCTGATAAAGAACTGATAAAGAACTGGAGACTGTCTGGGAACTGTCTGCATGTCCCTTTTCGTTCCATGAAAAAAAAAAAGCTATAAAACCTAAGTAATAAATGCCATCTTGGACCTTGCTTAGTTCTCAGCCACAAAATTCTTTCTGCTCTTAGGGCCAGTGCAAAGTTGTCCAGACTGGCGACTTCCCCTTCATTTACAGAAGCTGGACTGCAAACCTTTGAACAGCTTCATTCCCTGAGCAGCTGGAATGTTCCCCAGTGTTTCGTAACCTCTCATCCCCTCAGCCAATCAGAGCGGAGAGCTTTCACTACCCCGAGCACAATGCGGTGTGGATGTTTATGTCCTTGCTACATGTAGCTGGATGCATCATCAAAAGTCTCCTTATCTACCCTTGCTAATAAAGAAGGATCTAAGAGGGGAAGCATTTAAGCATCTTTTTTAATTGAGCTCATTAGGTAGACTAAGCTGGGGTGGTGTCCCCGTATACGTCGGTGTGAAAGTGTACAGTTTGATTTTTGTGGCTATGTAAATCAGTCATTTCAGTTTCTCCTTTGCTGTTGAAGACATTAATCTAAGTTAATTGCTGTTTGGCAAGGTACCTTGTGTAATGGCTTTGAGAAGTGGAACACCAGCTAAGAAAAAGCCACGGCAAATAAAGTAGATTTCGGGCGCCGACCAAAAAAGACACCGCCTTTCTTTCCATTGCTGTTTTTGGTTCATCTGGTGCACCAAAACTCTTGCCAACTTAGCATCAACTGCACTTCTCAGCTGGCTAACGCTACTCGGTTTGATTCTTATTGACAGACCTCGACTTCATAAATATATGGATGACCATATCTTTTCACAGCCTACTTGTTTCAAGAAGCGCCGGTAGGTTTCCTGGACAATCAGCTGGTTTTTATATTTCCAAGGGAGAGACTCCATTTTGTATTGTTCACCCCAGAAGGCTTTGGGGCATTTTAAATTTAATTTGCACCCGACATTGTATCATCTAATTAAGTCTGGACCATCTCCCAGTCTCCATTTTAATGAAGCTGCTCAGCCACCCATCCTGCCAAGGCCGGTAAAATGAATACCCAGCTTGCTGAGGGGAAAGTGCAGACAGCTGGAGAAGGAAATGGCAAACCACCCCATAAGCAGAGTCTATCTTGTACATGCTGTGGTGTGACATCACCCCATGGGTCGGTAATGACCCAGTGCTTGCACAGGTGACCATCTTCACCTTTTCCATTTGACCAAACTCAGACGCTGGAATCTGACCAAAATACTGGGGAATATCTTTTTACCTCTCTTCTCCAGTGTGGTGTAGTGGCTAAGAGCTGGTGGATTCTAACCTGGAGAACCGGGTTTGATTCCCAACTCCTCCACCTGAGTGACTGAGGCTTATCTGGTCTTATCTTATCTGCACTCCTACATTCCAGCTGGGTGACCTTGGGCTAGTCACAGTTCTCTCTGAACTCTCTCAGCCCCACCTACCTCACAAGGGCTCATTCCGCACATGCAGAATAATGCACTTTCAAACTGCTTTCAGTGCTCTTTGAAGCTGCGCGGAATGGCAAAACTCTTCTTCTTCTTCTACCTTTTGATTTCATTATTATTTTTTATTTGATTTGGCTTATAAACTGCTCTCCCCATCAGACAGGCTCAGAGCAGCGCACCTCGACAAGTTATGCAATTCAAAGAAACCAAAATAAAATAAATACGACAGCATACATTCCCATACAATCCCACGTATAAAACCAAGGCTGGTGGAGAATTCTGGAAAGCCAAAACTTTGCCCTCATTACTTGGTGGTATTTTGGTTGATGCTAATAAAATAATAATAATGCCCTACCTGTGTAGGGATGCCAGATCCGGATTGGCAAATTCCTAAAGGTTTTGAGGGTGGAGCCAAGACAGCAAACTCAGCTGAGTATAATGCCACAGAGCTTCTCTCCCCAATTCACTCGCCCCACCCCCCTCTTTTTTATTATTATAATTAAGACCATTACTGTGAGGGGAGAACTGATCTCCTTAGGTAATAAACATCTATTTTAATTGGCTGTGAATCTTAATTATACATTACTGGCGCCATAGAATTTATAGTGTTTTAGTGGTATGGTAGAAAGCTATTAGTTCTGTTTTTAAGGTTTGTGTTTAAACGTTTTATGAAATTATTATATATAATACTGTTGTCTAAAGCGCTTGCCACCCTGAGCCTGGCTTGTGCCGGGAATGGGCGGGATAGTAAATTGAATAAAATAAAAATTTAAAAGTCCTCTGTCCAGAGTAGTCATTTTCTCCAGGGAAAAGGATCTTGAGTCTGGAAGTCAGTTGTAATTCTGGGAAATCTCAAGAGCAGCTGTGGCGAAGTGGTTAAGAGCAGGTGCACTCTAATCTGGAGAACCGGGTTTGATACTCGCTCTGCCGCCTGAGCTGTGGAGGCTTATCTGGTGAACTAGATTAGCCCATGCACTCCAACACACGCCAGCTGGATGACCTTGGGCTAGTCACAGCTCTACGGAGCTCTCTCAACCCCACCTACCTCACAGGGTGTTTGGTGTGGGGGAGCGGAAGGAAAGGAGATTGTAAGCCCCTTTGAGTCTCCTGCAGGAGAGAAAGAGGGGTTTAAATCCAAACTACTACTACTCCCCTCCTCCTCCTCCTCCTCCTCCTCCTCCTTCTCCTCCTCCTCCTCCTCCTCCTCTTCTTCTTCTTCTTCTTCTTCTTCTTCTTCTTCTTCTTCTTCTTCTTCTTCACTCAGCGGCTGGCAACTCTATTTAACAGGTATGTTTGTATCTTTAAAGCAATCTGGTTAAACTGGGATTGCTTGTAGTCATAATCATCATCATCAAAGAATTTTTATTGTATAGCCATGGGCCTTCACAATATCAGGTATAAAATAAGAGATGAATTAAAAAAATAGAATGCAATATAAGTTACAGAGGAATATAAAATCATCAGTCACAGAGCTCCCATTTAGAATTCTTCCCAGTTATTTGAGCAGGCAACGTTAAAATCCTATTAAGGATAGAGAATCATACTGAACAGAAAATTATTCCGAATACTCTGCTTTCTTTGATACTTCCTTGGCTCTGATCTTGATGGCGGCCAGTGTGAAGAGAGCCATCCTGTAGGATACAAATGAGTCAGTGTCTGAAAGCAGAAAGTTGAGTTCATTAAAGTCAGAATAAAACTGTGTCATAATTAAAATCCTGGAAAGATACATAACAATACATAACATGGAAGATCTTCCAGCCCTGTTTCGGATACCGAGACACTGTATCGATACATAACGTGGAACACGATACATAACGTGGAAGATCTTCCAGCCCTGTTTCGGATACCGAGACACTGTTCCAGTGGTTTTTGAGAGTCATGTCCAGCTAGATAGTCCATCAGCATCGTTTGGAAGCAAGCGATGCTAGTGCCTTTCTGATACTGTGTTGTGAAATATCCACCAAGAAGCTCTATTGATTTTTTAAAAATTCCATACGATACCACAGAGAGAGCTTAGATTGCGTGATTTTGTTTTTATCAATTAAGGTCTCTCCTCCCACCCTCCCCTCCCTTGCATGCCACCCCTCCCTCCCCTCCCTCCGCTAGGGTGGGTGGGCCATGTCCAGATGGCAGGCCCCCTCCCTCCCCTCCCTCCCTCCCCTTCCCTTACATGGCACCCCAGGATATTTTGTCTGTGGGAAAAACACCACTGTGTAAAAGTTGGGTTGCTAAATTAATGAGAAAAACATATTTCAGTCATTTGCTTTTTCTTCATTTTGGGGGACATATTGGGTCAAATGTCCTTAGGCTGCGGCCATTTAGTCACATGAGGGCAGAAAATCACACACACACACACACCTCCTCCTTTCCTTCGGGTCCATACACTGACTTCAAAACTTGGTGCAAAAAAAAGTTGTTTGGTCGTGGTGGGGGAGGGCGGCTGCCCAGTGGGGGGGGGTGTGTGTGGAAAACTCAGATTTTGTACTGGGCTACATTTCTCCTAGATCAGTGATGGCGAACCTTTTTGAGACCGAGTGCCCAAATTGCAACCCAAACCCCACTTATTTATCACAAAGTGCCAACCCGGCAATTTAACCTGAATGCTGAGGTTTTAGTTTAGAAAAAAACTGTTGGCTCCCTCTTCCGTGCCCTACTCACTCGAGCAGGGACCAGCCTGCTGTAGCCTCCAGCAAGTCTCGTGCGCACCGCTCTGTGCCTCTCTAGCATCTCTGCCTCCTCTGCACCACCACCACCCTTTCCGGGCAGCAGCCACCCGGAGCACAGGCACCAGGCCCACCAGCCGAGTCCTCCCTGCTCACCGCGGTGCGTGCACATCGTGCTCAGTGGCCCAGGCCAGCCTAGTTGTGTGTGTCTGTGTGGGGGTGATTCCCCCCTCCCACATGACAAACTCTGAGTGTGCGTGCCCACAGATAGGGCTCCGAGTGCCACCTCTGGCACCCGTGCAATAGGTTCGCCATCACTGTCCTAGATAAGGGTCTGCAACCTGCGGCTCTCCAGATGTTAATCAACTACAAATCCCATCAGCCCCTGCCAATTGGCCATGCTGACAGGGGCTGGTGGGAATTGTAGTCCATAAACATCTGGCGAGCCGCAGGTTGCAGACCCCTGTCCTAGATACCCCTCTAAGGGTCACCCCTGAAGACCCAGTCATGCAGGTCATAGTTATTCGCTGATGCATGCATTAAATCAGATCGCTTGTAGTCTGCAACTGCAACCCAAGCAAAAAATACCACCAATTATGAATTTGGGCACTTTTGCAAAATGTAAAAATTAGAGATGAGGGAATTTTCAACATTGCAAGCTGGACGGGTCTTGCTCTTTCCAAACTTTTTTCAGGGTAATCCTGGGAAAAGTTTGGGCTTTTTCAGAGAGCTCTCACGACTCTTGAACACCCGTTCCACTGCAAACCCTCGTCTGGCAAAAGGAATGGGCTGAGATGGGGATAAAAAAAGCCCTAGTAAAAGTCCCTACTTCCAGTCCACAGCCCTCCTAGATCGGGTTTCCGGAGACCTCCTGAGATCACACTCAGAGGTGGGATCCAGCAGGTTCTCACAGGTTCCCGAGAGTAGGTTACTAATTATTTGTGTGTGCCGAGAGGGGGTTACTAATTGGTGATTTTGCCACATGATTTTTGCCTTAGTTACGCCCCTCCTCTCAGCAGTAGCGCGCAGAACTTGAAGCAGTCTAGCAGGAGGTGCACCGGCGTGCGTGGCAGCCTGCGCCTGCGTGCATTCGTTTCCCGCCCAAGGACCGGCTCAGCGGCTGCGTCCTTGCCACAGCCCTGCCCAGGAATGCCCCGCCCACGGAATGCCTGGCCACGCCCCATCATGCCCCACCCAGCCCCATTGGTGCTACACCACAGTTTGAATCCCACCACCATGGGAACTTGTTACTAAAATTTTTGGATCCCACCACTGATCACACTTGATCTCCAGAGGAGAGAGATCAGTTCCTCTGGACAAAATGGTCACTTTGGAAGGTGGACTCTGTGACAGGATCCCCCATTGGAGTCCCACCCCTCCCCAAACTCGACCCTCCCCAGGCTGCACCTTGCAAATCTCCAGGTATTTCCCAACCTGGAGCTGGTAACACTATGAACGGGGAAGAACAAATAAGCCAAGGGCAGATTGGAATGGCCTAGAGGGGTTTATTTACAGGCCTAGGAGAGCATAAAGCAATTAATAGCAGAACTCTTCCCAAACTTGGCAACCCTGTTAGCAAAGAGTGAGGTGATTTTAATTTCAAAAGTCGTTTCACCACCACCTGGAAAAGTGGAACATGCAGAAGATTGTGCTGGCAGGCCACGACAATTATGTGTGTTCCTCTGGGCCAGAAGGAGAAAGTGGAGCCTTTCTCTGGGAAACTCAATTCACTGCCAAAAGAGATAGCCTCACCAAGCTTGGTGGCTTGTAATGTTTTGGTTCAAGCCTATTTGCTTCGGAAGACCTTCATTACTGAAATACCTGCCACGTCGCCATGGGTGGTTGTGCGATGTGTTTTGATTCTGGGTAGGTTTCGTCCAGTTTTTGGTTGGTTCGGTTATCTTTTATTCTTCTGTAGCCTGTCTTCAGAAACTGTGGGATAAGGGGCGGGTCAGCGTCCCCTGTGAGCTGCGCGTGTGCATAAATGCATGGCCGCAGCACAGGTGGCGTGCAGATAAGGGGCCGGCTGGCCGGGGGAGCTGTCCCAAGCAGCTCAGTTCCACACAGTGTTTTTGGGCTGTCGCACAACTCCGGGGAATGCTTACAGGGAGCGTTGGCCTAGATCAGTGGTGGCGAACCTTTGGCACTCCTGATGTTATGGACTACAATTCCCATCAGTCCCTGCCAGCATGGCCAATTGGCAGGGGCTGATGGGCAGCATGGCCAATTGGCAGGGGCTGATGGGAATTGTAGTCCATAACATCTGGAGTGCCAAAGGTTCGCCACCACGGGCCTAGATAGACCAGGGGTGTCCAACTCTGGGCCCCCAGATGTTCTTGGACTACGATTCCCATCAGTCCCGATTGGCCATGAACATCTGGGGCGCCAGAGTTGGACACCCCTGAGATAGCCCTTTTATTTTTCATAGGCCAGTCACTCGAAGCAACACTGGGAAGATTCATAACTAGGGGGCAGGGGACACTTTGCATGCATTTGCGTGAATTTCCAGTGAAAAGTTCTCAGGTGACAGGTGTTGAGAACAGAGAAGCAATCCAATCTCCTGGAAGGCAAAGGGAGAGGCCTCTGCCCAACCCATGCCTACACAGGGGCAGGGCCCACGGGATCAAGGCATGGGACACTGGAGGATCAAAGGGCAGAGCTGAGGGGCAAATGAGAGAGTGAAGGGCTCCAAGTGCAACTTTTAGAATTGTCCACCTCCACATGGGGCCTCCCAGAATTACAGCTGATCTCTGGACATTGGGAATCATTAACCTACAGATACTTTGGAAGGTGGACTGTATGATGTCACGCCCCTATCAAGTTGCTTGCTAGAGTTGCCCACTCCAGGTTGGGAAATAACCAGAGACTGTGTGGGTGGAGCCTGGAGAGGGTAGGATTTGAGGAGGGGAAAGACTTCAATGCAGAATAATACCATAAGTCCGCCTTCCAAAGTGGCCATTTTCTCAATGGGACCTCCATGGTTTTTTTATTATTATTATTATTATTATTATTATTATTATTATTATTATTATTATTATTATTATTATTATTATTATTATTATAAACCGCCCTCCCCCGGAGGGCTCAGGGTCTGCAACCTGTGGCTCTCCAGGTGTTCATGGACTACAATTCCCATCAGCCCCTGCCAGCATGGCCATGTTCATTCCATGAATATCTGGAGAGCCACAGGTTGCAGACCCCTGGTTTAAACTATTCAAAAACGATCATCTTAGAGCTTCCTACGTAGTCAGTATCCCAAATCAAAACCTTACAGCAGCCTTAATGTTTGTTTGTTTGTTGCTTTCAAACAATGCCAATGGCTTTATTGGCTGGATCTCTAACACTGGAGGATTTACCCAGTGGTGGGATTCAAATAATTTAACAACCGGTTCCGGTGGTGGGATTCAACTAATTTAACAACTGGTTGTTTACAAGCACTGTTTTAACAACCGGTTCTGCTGAAGTGGTGCGAACCGGCTGAATCCCACCACCGGATTTACCCCATTATATATTTGACTGTCCGCTGGATGTGGAATCCAGGCCTAAATTTCTTGCCAGGATCATTTCTGGTTTAAATATCCACTCTAATGCTGAGAAACTGAGATTTCTGCTATTAGACTTTGATGAGTACATTTCTCATAGAATGTCTTTATGTGCTCCGGCAGCCAAGAAAATAAGGTCCAGTTTGGTTGCTTAAGAGAGCAGTCTTTTAAAGCTCGTTCTTGGTTATTATGTTTTATTGGTATATTGCTGCATATTTTACTTAAGGTGACTGTGTATTTTAGCCAGTGTTGTGTATTTTAATTTATCGTGATTTTGATACAGCTGTTTGCGTGTTTGCAATGTACAAATAAAATCATTCATTCAATGGGAACTGAGCCTTGTCAACTGGAGATCCATTCTAAAAGTGGGAGATCTCCTTCCATTACTTGGAGGCTGGCAATCCTATCCCTCCCTGATCCCCATCATTCCCAGGCTCCGCCCCCCAAATCTCCAGAAATTTCCCAACCTGGAGCTGGCAGAGCCAAATGACAATATTAATTCATCTCAAACACATGGCTTTCTCTCCCATCTCCCAGAAGCTGATGAGATAGCATGAAGGTACAAAAAGCAGAAATAATAGCAATGGCTGCTATGGATTTTCCAGGCTGTGTGGCCGTGGTCTGGTAGTTTTTGCTCCACACGTTTGCCCATTGCACTCCAAGGCCCTTTCCACATTGGCCAATAAACACGGGCTAACCATGGGATAAAACCCAGGCTGGGGTGGAACTTTGCACAGATCCCGCTCCTAAGGTGAGTCCACTCTGCGTTTCCCCCCCACCTGACTTTTTCAAGAATTGTGATTTGTGCGATTCTTTTGTTTTAACACACCTTGCAGCCACAACTGAGCAAACAGCCCCATGTGGGAGGCGCTGCAGTCAGATGTGCCTTTATCTTTTTTTGTTTCCTGCCTAGCTCTTCCGTAGCCACACAGTAGCCATGCGGGAGCACACGGGAATCTCAAGATGGCAGCATGGCTGTAGGGGTCTGTGTGCGCCTGGCTGCGGAGCTACATGGCGTTGCAGGTTAGTCACAGAACAATAGATGTGCCTCCATCGGTGACCCGCAATAGCTCGAGGTCAACCCGCACGGAGGCATTCAAACGGCCCGGGGGTACACCAGGCTCATGTACCCCGGCTGCACCCCACTTTGTTTTGGCCGGGCGGAAAGGGCCCAAAAAACACATCTTACTGTGACATGCCTCTGAAGATGCCAGCCATAGATACGGGCAAAACATTAGGAGCAAACGCTATCAGACTATGGCCACACAGCCTGGAAAACTGGCAACAGCTAGTTGAATCGGGTCATGAAAGCCTTTGACAAGACATCGACAGCAACGGTGTTTAGAGAAGCTACTTTTGAGGCATAGACAAATCTGGGCTGAAAATGAAAGTGAAAACCGGCTGTCAACCTCATGCTGCAGAGGTGTTAAAAGGTTCGGCGCAACAAACGCCTTTTCTTTAAACATCACTAAAAAAAACCCTGTCTGTTTTATTCCCTCGATTAAAAAAAACAACCCTCACTAACCAAAAGGAGGAAAAAACAGTTGTGTTGTGCCATTTGACAACCCTTCTTGGGGAAAAACCTTTCTCCGCCTGATCCCCTGTGGAGATACTCTCAGGCAGCGCCGATAACATCAAAGTAGCTAAAATCCTTGGGCTGATTGACTCAGAGTAAAGCAGTTTTGTATGCTCAGTATAAACTCTCTTCCTCATAAGGGCCAGAGGGTCAAAGTCACTTTCTGGGAATACTGATGTTCATGTCCAAAGCCCAGTTTATATTCTGATATATGCACAGAGCTCCTGCCACGCCTGTTATAGACACAGCAAAAATAAAGGAAGATGCTATGCGTATACCCTGAGAAATATCCTATTGTGCAAGTCGGTAAAGCTCAGTCTCAGGTGGGCATACTCAGTTTGGGATCAAGTGTGAACCAAGAAGTCTGATCTTACCAGACAGCCTTAGGCAAGCTGATCGCTCAGACCAGTGGTGGGATCCAAAAGTTTTAGTAACAGGTTCCCATGGTGGTGGGATTCAAACTGTGGCGTAGCGCCAATGGGGCTGGGCGGGGCACGATGGGGGCGTGGCTGGGAATTCCGGGGGCGGGGCATTCCTGTGCAGGGCTGTGGCAAGGACGCAGCCGCTGCGCCGGTCCTTTGCCGGGAAACGAATGCACGCAGGCGCAGGCTGCCACGCACGCCGGTGCACCTCCTGCTAGACTGCTTCAAGTTCTGTGCGCTACCGGTGAGAGGAGGGGCGTAACTAAGGCAAAAATCACGTGGCAAAATCACCAATTAGTAATCCCCTCTCGGCACACACAAATAATTAGTAACCTACTCTCAGGAACCTGTGAGAACCTGCTGGATCCCACCTCTGACTCAGACCCTTCTTCGGTGTGACACTGGCCAACCCTGCAGGGCTGTTGTAAGGATTATAACAAAATAATCCAAGTAGAGCACTTCATCATCACTGTTCTCGTCCATCTTCTTCCTTCCAATAAGGACTGAAGTTGAAAGCCTGGTGCGGAGTGATTCAGCCTCTTCGCCCAGCAAAATCTCAAGACAAGCAAGACTGAGATAGCCAGGTGGACATTAGGACCTGGGAGGGAATGGGCCAAAAGCAAAGGTGGGGCCTTCTGCTTGGACTGAAGTCTTCAAAGGGCAATAACTGTTAGTTTCCTTTCAACCCACCTGCTGGGACAGGAACTGAGAAGGCCCTCCTTTTCCAGTAGAGTTGCCAGCTCCAGGTTGGGAAATACCTGGATATTTGGGGGGTGGAGCCTAAGGAAGGTAGGGTTTTGGGAGGGGAGGGCTCTCATTGGGTATACGGTCATAGAGTGCATCTTCCGAAGTGGCCATTTTCCCCCGGTGAACTGATCTCTGTTTCCTGCAGATCAGTTGTAATCCAAGGAGGCCTCTAGCTACCACCTTTAGGTTGGCAACTTACCCCTCCACAATTATAATTGCCAACTGCATGCTGGGAAATTCCTGGAGGTTTGAGGTGTGGAGTCTGGGAAGAGCAGCTCAGGAGGGTTTCACACCACAGAGCCCACCCTTCAAAGCAGTTGCTTCCTCCAGGAGAATTGAACTCTGTATGCTGGCGACGAGTTGTAATCCCAGGAGATGTCAAGGCCCCGCCTGGAGGTTATCACGCCTCCCCCACTGCTTCTCATCCCTCTCGTTGCTGTTTCCTGACCCCCCAGCTCCTCTGGTTTTCATTATTATCTGTGCTGCCATGTCATCACAACCCCAGCCGTGACTCCTGAGGACGCTTAGGGGGAGACAGACCAGTTATGTGCTCTGAAGCTCAGCACAATTCAGACTCTGGGGCTCCAGAGCAGCTGGTGATTCATTTCTGCTTCTCCCATCCTCTTCCAAAGAATGGCTCCCAGACAGCCTCCTGTCTCGCCTGCCTTCACGACTGCAGCAGGAGTCCCCTTCAGGCCACCCTGAGGGCCGGCATCAGGCAAGCTGTCTGCGGCCCCGACTGACGCAGCACGCCGTGCTTTCCTTGACACGAGAAGGGAGATTAATAGTGGCGCTTGCCAAAGGGAATGTGCCTGCGTGTATTTTGGGCAGCTGCCGGAGGACATCGCTTGGCAAAAGTAGGAGGCAAGCCAGAATTACCGAAGACCGCAGCTGTGCCTGGACGGCCGGCACGGTGTCATGGTGAAGTCAACCGACATCAGGGCACCCAACCTTTTCCAGCCTGTGGGCACCACTGTAATTTTGATGCAGGGTGGTGCTGCAGCCACCCAAATGGTGGCCATCGGGTATGGATCCAGACATAGAATGGCTGCCTTGAAAAACCTGCATAGCCAATCAAATCTCCAGTAGCTAATATGAAGCCTCACTGGACCAAAGTCCCATCTGGACACACCCACTTTCTAAAAACATTTGGTGGCAGTGGTGGGATCCAAAATTTTTAGTAACAGGTTCCCATGGTGGTGGGATTCAAACTGTGGCATAGAGCCAATGGGGCTGGGCGGGGCACAATGGGGGTGTGGCCGGGCATTCCGGGGCAGGGCATTCCTGGGCGGGGCTGTGGCAAGGACGCAGCCGCTGCGCCGGTCCTTGGGCGGGAAACGAATGCACGCAGGCGCAGGCTGACACGCACGCCGGTGCACCTCCTGCTAGACTGCTTCAAGTTCTGCGTGCTACTGCTGAGAGGAGGGGCGTAACTAAGGCAAAAATCACGTGGCAAAATCACCCATTAGTAACCCCCTCTCGGCACACGCAAATAATTAGTAACCTACTCTCGGGAACCTGTGAGAACCTGCTGGATCCCACCTCTGCTTGGTGGGAACCTGGAGAGGTGTGGGCAGGTGCCATTTCACCCCTGGGCACCATATTGAGAGCTGCTGGGTTAGAGCATGCACTAGAACAGTGGTTCTCAACCTTCCTAATGCCGCGACCCTTTAATACAGTTATTATTATTTAATACAGTTGTTAACATGACTACTTGATAAAATATTTATCAGGTGTTGATTTTGGCAGCCATTGAAAGTATTTCATGCATAAATTATAAAGGATTGACAAAATAACGTATTTTAATGGATCGTGTTAAGTGCAGGGCTAATCTGTAACAACTGTACCATTTTGAAAATTTGTATTACTTATATTGCTTTAATCATGTATAAATCATATATATGTTGTGGCGACCCCCAACCCTAACATGTATCCATTTTGCAGATGGAGAACACTGATGCAGAGAGTCTTAGGCGACCACTGTGAAAGGGTCATTCAACCCCCAAAGGGGTCGCGACCCACCGGTTGAGAACCACTGTACTAGAATATGGGAGATCTAGTTTAGATCCCCGCTCTGCCATGTAGGTTGCTAGGTAACTTGGAACTCTTCATTCAATCTCTCTCAGCCTAACTTGCCTTCATGAGACAGGAAAACAAAAGCAACATTAGCCTGGCATTTTTGTTCACCCTTCTGTAATTCCCCCTGTTCCATGTAGGGTTTTCCACTCAGATCCCACAATCCCTGACATAGCCTTTATGGAAGAAAAATTGTGTCCCTCTCTTTTTCCAGCCGGAAATAAAGGTTTTCCGGTATTGCCTTGACAGATGGGGGTGGTACCGAGAGGGGATGGAGTTGGCGAGGATGTGATATCACTGGATGACATTCTAGACCAGGGGTCTCTAACCTGTGGCTCCAGAGCCGCATGCGGCTCTTTCAGCCTTATACTGCGGCTCCATGTGGCCTGGAGGTCGGAGGGTATTGTGGGTGTGTCCAGAGCAGCGCTGGAAGGAAAGGTGAGTGGAGGGGCTGAACCGGAGGCAGCTCTGTGCATGAGGGCGCTGCTTTTCGTGTCCCCTCCACTCACCTCTCCTTCCAGCGCTGCTCTGGAGGGATGGAGGGACACGCCCATGCTGCCCTCCAACCCCTGGAGGTCGGAGGGTAGTGTGGCCATGTCCCTCCAGAGCAGCTGCCATCCCCCCTCTGCCATCCCCGCAGCCGCCTGCCTGCTCCATCAGGCACAGGGGGTTTCCCTGCCCGGTGCCACTGCCTCCCACAGTGCAAGAGGCGGTGGCACTGGGCAGTCCATGGCCGCCATCCCCCCTCTGCCCCATGGAGCAGGCAGCTGCCTGCTCCGTCAGGCAGAGGGAGTTTCCTTGCTCGGTGCCTCTGCCTCCCAGGGCTGGAAGGAAAGGTGAGTGGAGGGGCCAAACTGGAGCGGAGCCGCCTCTCCGGCTCAGTAGATCTTTAGGGCCATGGAAAACAGGTCCAAATGGCTCTTTGGGTGGTAAAGGTTGCCGACCCCTGCTCTAGACTGCTTCCCCAGTACTCTATGATCTTTACCACAGAGAACAGGGGAAATTCCTAAATCTTCACTATATGGATGCCATTTTTTCTACCCTTTAATTTCTCAGGGGAGGGAGCAGGTGATTCCCCACCTGGGCAGGTAAATGGGAGGCCCAACAAATAATGGTGGAATCTAGTCCCTGGATTCCTAATAGTGTTATTCTAAGCAGAGTTACACCTTTAGAAGACTTCAGTAAATACCCACCATCTCCCATATGAACTGTCCTGAACATTAAGAGTTGAGTATTACTCCTTATTACAGAAATGGAATGTCCAAAAGCACTGGGTCTTTTTGGTGTTAGCACCTCACCTGTGTTCTTTCCTTTCTTCTCCCATTCCTCTGCCTTTTTAAGATGTAAGGTACAAGGTAAAGGTTGTTTTCCAAGCCCCTCTTGGTTAATGTTATTTGCTTCCTGTTGGGCTTTTATAATGCTGCAATTAAATCATAGATTTATGCATTGGTTGGTGATTGGTGGTGGAATATGCTGCCACAGGAGGTGGTGATGACCACTAACCTGGATAGCTTTAAAAGGGGCTTGGACAGATTTACGGAGGAGAAGTCGATCTATGGCTACCAATCTTGATTCTCCTTGATCTGAAATTGCAAATCTCAGCAGACCAGGTGCTCGGGAGCAGCAGCAGCAGAAGGCCATTGCTTTCACATCCTGCATGTGAGCTCCCAAAGGCAGTGGTGGTAACAGGTTCCCATGGTGTGGTGCAGCACCAATGGGGCTGGGCGGGACATGATGGGGGCGTGGCCAGGCATTCCGGGGGCGGGGCATTCATGGGCAGGGCTGTGGCAAGGACGCAGCCGCTGCGCCGGTCCTTGGGCGGGAAACGAATGCACGCAGGTGCAGGCTGCCACGCACGCCGGTGCACCTCCTGCTAGACTGCTTCAAGTTCTGCGCTCTACTGCTGAGAGGAGGGGCATAACTAAGGCAAAAATCACGTGGCATAATCACCAATTAGTAATCCCCTCTCGGCACACACAAATAATTAGTAACCTACTCTTGGGAACCTGTGAGAACCTGCTGGATCCCACCTCTGCCCAAAGGCCGTTGAGAGTAGCAGAATGCTGGACTAGATGGACTCTGCTTGATCCAGCAGGCTCTTTCTTATGTTCTTATGCATTTCTGCCAGCTCTGCTGAACCTTTTATTTAAATGGTTTTGCTTTGTTTTTGCAGTTTACTGCTGCTAATTTAAAATGCCGGGCTTCGTTATCTCGGTCTGTTTTTACACTTCTAAAGGGAAGCCTTTTAATTGTGAACCGCTGGTGGTGTTTGTATTCTAGTAATTGGCTACCATTGAGAGTTTTCTCGGTTTGCACGGAATGTGATTTCTTGGCTGATTGTTACAGTGATGGGTTGTAAAATAATTAATTAAGCAAATGGGTCATAGATTTTGGAGCATGGGAAATCATAGGAGCTGCTTCTGCTGCATATGCTGCCGAATGAAGAAAGAAGTCCCAGTATCTGACACCACCACCCCTCATGGTGTCCTCACAACAACCCTGGGAGGTAGATTAGGCTTAGAGAAAAAGATTACGTAAGGTCACTGCCAGTAATCTTTGTGGCAGAACTGAACTAGAGATATAAGGGTGTTCCCCCTTTCAATTCTATGTATTTAAGCTTTACAATTTGTTTGTTTACATGTTTTGTGGTCAGCTTTCATGGGTGTGAAACTCAGCAGCTATCTGGATTTGAACCAGGGTGTAGTGTAGTGGTGTAGTGGTTAAGAGCAGATGCACTCTAAACTGGAAAACTGGGTTTGATTCCCCACTCTGCCACTTGAGCTATGAAAGCTTATCTGGTGGGCTAGATTAGTTTGTGCACTCCAACACATGCCAGCTGGGTGACCTTGAGCTAGTCACAGTTCTTCAGAGCTCTCTCAGCCCCACCTACCTCACAGGATGTTTGTTATGAGGGGGGAAGGGAAAGGCATTTGTAAGCCCCTTTGAGTCTCCTTACAGGAGAGAAAGGGGGGATATAAATCCAACTCTTCTTCTTCTTCTTCTTCTTCTTCTTCTTCTTCTTCTTCTTCTTCTTCTTCTTCTTCTTCTTCTTCTTCTTCTTCTTCTTCTTCTTCTTCTTCTTCTTCTTCTTCTTCTTCACTCTAACATCCTACCAGTACACCACACCGGTTTCAGTGAAGAATATTGCTTTTAGAGACAGGAGCACTAGTGAGAAGGGACCCTTAAGAAAGGAATGCACAGATATTTCTTGATGAAAGAGCCATTTCTCAAAGGTCACATTTCAGTATATTTTGTCTCCCAGCCTGTGACCCCCAAGAGAAAAGGGGACATACCTCATTGTGATGACCCATTATCTATGGCCACTCAGTAGAATCCCAGTAGCCAGGTGGCTCGGCTATCAAACAATCCCATCTTTCATTTCTCCGGCCGTCTGTCGCATAGTTTCTCTCTCCTTTCTCTTCCCGCCCCATCCCCCTCCGTCCAAGCTGCCTACGAAGCAGACCGCAAAAATGCAAAGAGGAAACTCGTGCACCTAGACGATGCAGGACAGCAAAGTGAAACTATTCTTTGGCTTACAAATTCATGTAAACTTCGTGAAAAGGCAAGCTGGGGAATGAATAAAGTTATTAACTGATTACTAGGAACAGCATTTGAGGGAAGAGCATTGAGAGGGTAAATCCAATCTAGGGTTGCCAGCTTCCAGGGGGTAACTGGAGCTCTCCTGCTGTTACAACTGATTTCTGGACAAAAAAGATCAATTCACCTGAAGATAATGGACTCTTTGGAAGGTGGACTCAAACTCATGGCCCTCCAGATGTTCATGAACTACAATTCCCATCAGTCTCTCCCAACATGAGCATTGCCTATACTGGCAAGGGCTGATGGGAATTGTAGTTCATTAACATCTGGAGGGCAGCGAGTTTGACACCTGTGCTCTAGGGCATTGTAGTTCATTGAAGTTCCTCCCCAAAGAGCCATCAGATCACAGCTGTCTTAAGGCAACTTAAAAATGTTCAGAGGTGGTTTGCCATTTCCTGCCTCTGCATAGTGATCCTGGGCTTCCCTGGTGGTCTCCCACCCAAAGAGTATTCACAGGGATTGCTCTGCAGGGATATGACCAGATTGGGCTAGCCTGGGCCATCCAGGCTGGGGCTCCCAGAGATTTACAACCTATTAAAACGTGATACACACAGGAATGGGAAACGGGAGGGAATGAAGAGGGACAGTTTGGCAGATGCCATTCAAGGAAAGGCAAGAATGCTCACGAGGGAAAGAAATGAGAGCAAACAGGTGACGTTTTCATGAACTGCTGGGTGACCCTGGCCTTGTCTTAGTTCTCTCAGAACTCTCTCAGTCCCACCTACCTCACAAGGCGTAGCTTGTAGGGCAGCGATTCCCAACCAGGGTTCCGTGGTACCCTGGGGTGCCATGAGCATGTCCCAGGGGTACCGCGGCAAGGCTAATGGCCCCCCTCACTTTTGCGGTGTCTCCCGCCGGCATCAGCAAGGATATGGAGCTAGCTCAGGGGGCATGGCCTGCCGCAAGGTCAGCAGCCATTTCCCACCCACCACCCACCCCCTCTGCTTCCCTTCGCCCTGGGAGGGGAAGATGGGGGGTAGCAAGAAGGGGAACTGGGGGGGGGAAGGTGGGGGGATGGCAGGGGTACCGTGAGATATGAAGAGTGAGGTCAAGGGTACCGTGACGTCGAAAAGGTTGGAAAACACTGTTGTAGGGGGAGGAAGGGAAGGAGTTTATAAGCCACTTGGAGATTCTTTACGAGAGAGAAAAGTGGGGCAAAAATCCAAACTTCCTCCTCCTCCTCCTCCTCCTCATGTTTCCCCCAATTGACAGTGGCCTCCTGGGCCATTTCAAACCAGGAAAACTGTGAGAATGGCTTTTCCCTCTCCCCAGATGCTATGGTTCCATTACAAAATCAGGTCCCCGTTTAACCTTCCGGTGTACCTTTGAGGAGATAGGACCAGGGGTGCATGTGTAAAAAATGGCATCACAAGGGAAAAAAGAAGTGAAGGAATACTGAGGTGACGGAGTGGACTACAGCAGTTCAGACTGAGAGGGGGAAACACGGAAGATCGCATTTAGGAACAGTCCTCTCTGGTAAATTGTAGTCTCACTTTATTTACTTCGTTACAAGCACAAATGCTTTTCTTGGCAGACAAAAAAAATAAGTTAAGATCGATACGTGTTAAAATTACAAGGTTAAAAAGGAAAGAAAGTTCAATAAATGAACTGTTCAGCCAATTCCAAGTTTTTAACAGGCCTTCATTTTTAGTATCCGTGAGAGAGATTTAGCAACAGAGCCAGTAGGTACCGAGTCTTTTACAGAAGAAAAGAATGTTGCTTCTTTTTACTTCAGGATGTTTTGGCTTGTATTGCTAGGGTGATTAATTTCTCCTGCAGGTCTCTATAAAGCTGACGATCAAAAAGCAGGTGGGAAATTGAGTCGGGCATTTCCCCTCCGCAGGAGTTGGGTTGTTTGTTTATTTATACCCCATTTCCCCCCCAAATTGGCTTTCACCATTCTGCACTCCTCCATGTTATCCTTACGGCCATTTTATCCTCAAAACATGACTGGCTGAAGGATACACAGCAAACTTCCGTGGCAAAGTCGGGGATAGAACCTGGGTCTCTCAGAGTCTGCTTCTAACCACTGTATCACACTTATTCTCAAAGAAACTGTGTGCAAACAAACAAACAAACAAACAAACAACAGAAAGGAAAGCAAAAGAAGGAGATAGACCCTTTCTCCCTAGTGGGTCAATTAGCTGGGAAATTATTTTATGCGAGGGGATATTCAAAGGTGGGAATCTTACACCAAGTTTGCATTCTGCCGCTACGTTGCCAGTCATTCTCCTGCCTGTGTGCCGGGGATGATGAAATGCTTAAGCACTAATAACAGAAGCTTAAAACTTAATCCAATAAGAAAGAGGTATTTAATGCAAATGAAAGGCAATCAAAACAAGAGGCGAGGAAAAAAAAATAAGACCGTGGAAGAATCCAAAAGAAGATCAAAGGCTGAAGAGAAGAAACAGAGAGACCAAAAACAAGAATATTCCCAGAATCCATTCCGGAAGTAAGTATTTTCAGCAAAATCTGGACCGATGTCAGAAAGATGTGAAGAGAAAATGAGGACAGGTTTGGCTCGGGTGGAAGTTTTGAGGTAAAAATTGAAAGAGCTTGTTTCGAATGAATTAGAGAATCACCACAAAACAGCGGTGGATAGAAAACAAGAGAACGGTGGGGAAGAACTAGGAAGGCGCCTTGTGAGAGAAGTTATACCAGGACTCCTTCCTGTACCAGCAAAACTGGAAGTCCTAATTCCGGTATGAATTGGAGGAACCATCCACAGAATACTTTCCTACCAGTGTAGCCCTACCGAGGAAAAAGTTGCCAACCTCAAAATGGAGCCTGAATTCCTCCCAGAATTACACCTGATATCCAAAGATCAGATGCAAGAAATGGCAGCTTCAGAGAGCAGAGATAGTGTTGCCAACCCTGGTCAGGGAAATTGCTGGAGATTGTGGGGCGGGATGGAATTCCCTGAGCTGGAGTTAGGAACCCATTTTCAGGTTCTGTTGTGCGATCCTGGACCACCAACGCTTCTGGAGTGGTTCACAGATAAGACCCCCACAGTACCTCCCATGCCAAGAACAGCTCCAGAATAGCCCCTAAAAACCAGTAAAATTACTATCACATCCAAATGACTTAGCGTTGCCAACTCCAGGTTGGAATATTCCTGGAAATGTGCAGGTGAATCCTAGGAGAGGTTGGAGTTTAGTGAGAGGAGAGAGCTCAATTGGAATGTGATGTAACTCTTGGTCTTCTGTTTCTCCTAGGCACTATGCTACCACCTGAGGCATTTATGGAGCTATCGTTAAAATTTTTCCTATAGTAAAGGAAAGCATCTTGTTGCCCCAACCCTCAAGCCTTTCGTAGGTATGGTAGTTCCCCAGTTATTATATGTAGCTGAGCCCTGTGGAGGGAACCAAAAGATGTTGGGATCAATTGGACATCGCCCAGAATACTTTTGTGAGGAAAGTCTTAGGTCTCCCTCAGGGTACCTCAGCATCACATCTAAGAATTGAGGCCGGTTGGCCTTCAGTTGCCATGAAGTCTCATCTTGTGATTTTACCTCAGATTGACTAGTACCTTTAATACACTGCTGAGCTCATATGTTTATCACTTTTACCTGAAGGAAAACTGTTGGTTCAAGGCCTTGATTCCTATTCTACAACTTTACGGTTTACCTCCCCTTGAAATTATTAAAACCTTTTCCATTGAACTGATAAATGCATATTCTTATGAAAACCTGAGACAATAATAAAGTTCGTGAATGGGTAAATGATAAGGAAGCAGGTCAGGACACTCGGTTTGCTCAAAATTCACAGTTTTCGAGATGGTATTTTCGCTTTAAGCCAGTTAAAAAAATTTCTCACGATATTTATCTGAGTTTACGGATGCATCTCTAAGAGTATTTATTAAGCACCCGATTCCAGACAATGCCCTCAGCTTATATTCAGGGCAGATACAATAAAATATAGTAAAACCTCACCTGATCTTAATTTCTGCCCATGTGCTTCTAATAATGTAGTCAACCTAGAGCCAAGTTCTTCCACACTCTACACAGGGACAATTGAGGATTGCATCTGTTTTCTTTTGATGAATGTAAACTCTGCTATTATGAGTAGTGTTGCCTCTTTTATGCATTTATCAATTAAATTAAAGATTTGTGCTTGCCAACCCTCAAAAATAGATCTGTCTGTCCAGGTTTTGTCTATGGAATTGACTATTGTCTTTTATCTTCTTGTATATTTTTATTTGACTAACTTTTTTGATGGATTTGGTTTTATGTTATGTTGTTAAGCCTTGTGCCTGTAACGCTTAATAAATATTTACATTTGCACGGACTCTTTCCTCCAGAGGTGCCATTTTCCTCCGGGAGAATTAATCTCAGTAATTGGAAATCAATTGTAAATCCTGGAGATCTTCAGGCCCTATCTGGAGATCGAGAACCCTAAAATAGGTGGGTTGGCTCCTCCCTAGGACACTAGCTTTCTACATGCAAGCCGTTCTTGGTTACGAATGGAAAACAGGCAGCCTCCCATAGTTGCAAGTCCGAACAACTTGAAGAGCAAAAGAGTTTGATTGTTTCAACTAACTCCCAGTTTGTGAGAAAACATTTTATTTTCCTCTAGGTGAATGAATCCTGCATTATTCATTGAATTCCATTTGCGGTTATCCTGTGCTTTGTTTTGTTTTGTTTTTCCTTCCCCCTCCAAATCAAAGAAATGTGATGTGGTTACAAACTCATTCCCTTGTATAATTATTCTTTCAAAGTTAATTACAAGATGCTCTAATTAATTATATTTAATGATTAACGTACAAAAACACAGGAGGGATGAATGCAGCTCTAAGAACAGTTGCTCTTAAAAGATAGGTCCGGACTAGTTTTTTTTCCTCTTATCAGGGAAAGGTTGAGAAATTAAAAAGGGAAAAAGGGAGAGTGTGTGTGTGAGAGAGAGAGAGAGAGGCAGAGAACGCCATCGGGCTGTGTCAAAAAATATATATAATTATGTCCAACCAAGAGTGTATTTTTTCCTTTGGAGTTTGCTTGCTGCTTCCCCACCCAAGTTTTGATTACTTTAATTGGATTCTGCTTGTCATTTGCTCTGTTGTTCATTTGTACAGTAATTAAGTTAAGTCGAGTCAGTGTATAATATTACATCAGAGTTTACATTATGAATTCAGGCTGCGATTAGAGAGAGAGGGAGTGATGTGCACCTAGGCAAGAGAACAGCTGCACCAGGTCAGATGGATGATCCCTGACATTTTGTCCAGTCATGAGATCCACGAAGAATCAGCCGCAGCGCACCACTATCTAGCTGGGAGCTTTGCGCTTAAGCAGGCACTGAGCAAGACTTGAGGCAACAGAAAGTGAGAGTGTAACAAGTAGCCAGTGTGGTCATAGGGTTGCCAGTCAGTGCCTAAAAACTGACAGGAGGGTTATGGGGGGCAGAGTGTTGCGGAAGCCATTCTTGTAAAACACACAGCCTCATATACTTACCAGAAGTACCAGAAAGAAGTGACAAAGTTGTTCTCAGAATTGCAAGAAACTCTATGGTAAACCATAAAGTTTCCGGCAATTCCAAGAGATACCGCAGGATTTAGTTCTAGGAATCACTGGAAAAACCATAGCATTTCTGGCAATTCCTAGAGCTACCTAAGAATTTAGTTCTATTACACTGGGAAAACCAAAGAGTTTTTTTTTTTTTGTGATTCCTAGAGCTATTTTTGATCAATTCCTGTATGAGTTTATGGTGAGCACTAGAGGCTCCTTTTGTTTTCTTAATATTTCTCTTGTTGCCAGAGTGTAGTGGGAAATAGGTCTGCTCCCTTCCTTGGAGAAATTAGCCCTAACTGTGTGTGCCCCTCCTGTTAGACCTCATTAGATCTTAGAAGCTAAGCAGGGTCAATCCTGGCTAGTACCTGGATGGAAGACAAACAAAGAACCCCAGGGTCACTATTCAGAGGAAGGCAAAGGTGTTCCCCCTCTGTCATTTGACCTGACCTGGACTGATATTATCAGAGCTCAGATGCTAAGCAAGGTAGGCCCTGGTCAGTACTCAGATGGGAGTCCAGCATCACTAAGCAGAAACAGCCAATAGCAAACCACCTCTGAACATCTCTTGCCTTGAAAACACTACAGCATTCACCGCTACAAGATACAGTGACAGCCGCTAGCTCAAATGGCATTTAAAGGGGACCAGACAAATTCACGGAGGACAGGTGCTATATATTACCTACGAAGCACAGTGGAGACTCCGTGTGCAGAGGCAGTGTCTCTGTGAATACCAACTGCTGGGAGATAGCAGTAGTAGAGGTTTGTTGTTAGTGTTGTTTTGCCTTCACGTCCTATGTGTAGGTTGGCTTGGGTTGCCAGATCTCGACAGGAAAATTCTGGGGGATTTCGAGGTTGAGCCTGGAGAGGAGAGGGGCCTCAGCAGGGTATAATGTCAAGCTCCTTCAAAAGCAACCATTTTCTCCGGGGAAACTGATCTCTCTCATGAACATAAGAACATAAGAAAGAGCCTGCTGGATCAGACCAGAGTCCATCTAGTCCAGCACTCTGCTATTCACAGTGGCCCACCAGGTGCCTTTGGGAGCTCACATGCAAGATATGAAAGCAATGGCCTTCTGCTGCTGCTGCTCCTGAGAATCTGGTCTGCTAAGGCATTTGCAATCTCAAATCAAGGAGGATCAAGATTGGTAGCCATAGATCGACTTCTCCTCCATAAATCTGTCCAAGCCCTTTTTAAAGCTATCCAGGTTAGTGGCCATCACCACCTCCTGTGGCAGCATATTCCAAACACCAATCACACGTTGTGTGAAGAAGTGTTTCCTTTTATTAGTCCTAATCCTTCCCCCCAGCATTTTCAATGAATGCCCCCTGGTTCTAGTATTGTGAGAAAGAGAGAAAAATGTCTCTCTGTCAACATTTTCTACCCCATGCATAATTTTATAGACTTCAATCATATCCCCCCTCAGACGTCTCCTCTCCAAACTAAAGAGTCCCAAACGCTGCAGCCTCTCCTCATAAGGAAGGTGCGCTCCAATCCTTCCAATCATCCTCGTTGCCCTTCCTCTGCACTTTTTCTATCTCTTCAATATCCTTTTTGAGATGTGGCGACCAGAACTGAACACAGTACTCCAAGTGCAGTCGCACCACGGCTTTATATAAGGGCATGACAATCCTTGCAGTTTTATTATCAACTCCTTTCCTAATTATCCCCAGCATAGAGTTTGCCTTTTTCACAGCTGCCATGCATTGAGTTGACATTCCCATGGAACTATCAACTCATGTGGAGATTGCTTGTAATTCCAGGGGAACGTCAGGCCCCACCAGGAAGTTGGCATCCTGGAAGCTATCTGACATTCACCACTGTGAGAAACCGGATGCCAACCCAAACAGGTGCCGTCTGATTCAGCAGGGTGCTTTTATGTCCTCTCAATTTACCTGATGACTGTGTGAGTCAAGCAAGTAACAGCAGTAAGAGGATATTTACTCAGAGAAGCTGAGGAATTTTTTTATTTTTAATTGTTATTAAGAAATGTCTAAACAAAGAAAGGGAAAAGAGGAAAAATAAAAAGGGGAATATGTTTAGGACTGCAATCTTAAGTATATGTAAAAACCCTCCTTTTTAACTTAACGTGTAATCCCACTGAAGCGTCTTCCGCTAAGCGTTGTCTCGGCAAAACAGACACCATGAGAAACTTTGAAAGAATAACTGAAGCACCCCTGAAGTGTTTTTGACTTTCACCGGCTCATCCGGTATTAAATCGGCTGGCAATCCCTAAACAAGGATTTCATGTTAACTTGGGCACACACACAAGTAAAGCAAATTTCTCTTTAAAAAAAAAAATCCACGGTCATTTGGGTTGGTTTTCCCAAGCTTGTGAGCGCTGATTAGGGGTTTGGTTTTTGGTATATTTTCTTTCACATTAAAAGTTTTTTTAAAACTAAGTTCTGTCAACAACAACAAGTAAAAGCTAGACGAAGCATGAATCGGTAAAGGATTTGGATGGAAAGTGGGGTGGACTGGAAATGGTAATAATTCATGGGTAGTTTTGCAGTGGGGTTTTATTGTATTTGAGGTTCAAATGTAGACTGGTTAGAATTTAGTCTACAGCAGGGGTGTCATATAGAAGAAGAAGAAGAAGAAGAAGAAGAAGAAGAAGAAGAAGAAGAAGAAGAAGAAGAAGAAGAAGAAGAAGAAGAAGAAGAAGAAGAAGAAGAAGAAGAAGAAGAAGAAGAAGAAGAAGAAGAAGAAGAAGAAGAAGAAGAAGAAGAAGAAGAAGAAGAAGGCAAAGAAGAAAGAAGAAGAAGAAGAAGAAAGAAGAAGAGAAGAAGAAGAAGAAAGAAGAAAGAAGAGTTTGGATTTATATCCCCCCTTTCTCTCATGTAGGAGACTCCAAGGGGCTTACAATCTCCTTGCCCTTCCCCCCTCACAACAAACACCCTGTGAGGTGGGTGGGGCTGAGGGAGAGCTCCAAGAAGCTGTAACTAGCCCAAGGTCACCCAGCTGGCGTGTGTGGGGGTGTACAGGCTAATCTGAATTGCCCAGATAAGCCTCCACAGCTCAGGCAGCAGAGCTGGGAATCAAACCCGGTTCCCCCAGATTAGATACACGAGCTCTTAACCTCCTACGCCCCATATATGTGGGTCTGGGGCCAAATATGCCCCCCTAAAAGGGCCATGAGGCAGCTGGGGCAAATTTCACCCCACCCCCACCTTTCAATCTGGCCTGGCGAGCCCCCTCCCATGCCAATCTGGGCTGGCGAGCCTATTGTGGACTTGCCAGCTGAGGCAGCCAAACCCCTCCCCAATGCCAACTGCCTTCCCCAATGCTGATCTTGGCCAATGACCCCCCCCCCCCGAAGCTCAGGTGGTTGTGGTGGCAGCGGCAGCGGCGGCAGCCAAGAGGACCTTCCAGCAGCTCCAGCTGGTTCACCATCTCTCCCCATTTTTGGACAAAGGGGACCTGGCCACATTGTTACATGCTTAGGTAACCTTTTGACTGAATTACTTTAATGTGCTCTATATGGGTCTACCCTTGAAGATGATCTAGAGATTGGAGCTGGTGTACCATGGTGTAGCCAGGCCTACATAAGGAACATACCTGCCCAGATACTAAGGTCACAGAGAAACATCTCCTTTTGGTTCCCCACCCTGCTGAGATACGGAAGGCAGGGGTGCACAAATGGTTTTTCTCCATGATTGCCCCAGGCTTTGGGACCATTTCCCCTCAGAGGTTCATGGGGTATCTGCTACAAAGATCTTTTCCCTTGGAGAAAAATGGCTGCTCTGGACAGTGAACTCTGTGGCATTATATCCTGCTGACGGCCCTACCCAGATTCTACCCCCAAAAGCTCCAGGGATTTCCCAACCCAAAGCTGTCACTCCTAGGCCTGAGGAGAACAGGGTTTGAAAGGGAAAGCACCTCAGTAGGTTGTAATACCAGAGAGTCCACTTTCCAAAGCACCATGTTCTCCAGGGCAACTGATCCCTGCAGTCTGAAGATCGGTTGCCGTTCCAAGAGGAAACCACGGCCCTTTCCACACAAATCCTCTAAAATACTCCTAAAATGTTCTCAATCCCACCTTTACAATGATGTATGTCTACACTTAGCCGCTCAAAATGATTCCTGGCCGCCATTTTGTGATCCCCCCCCCCCCTCTCTCTCTTTTTGAGTTCTGTGTTGAATTGATGCTTCATGGCTTCGCAGCCTTGGGCTGCATTCTGTGCTCATATACTGGATGCTTTGAAGATTGCCCCCTCCAAAATAAAAGAACAGAGGCCCTTTCCCCACTTACCTTAAGCCCCGCGCTACTCTCCTAAAGTAGCGCGGGGTCCAGGTGCACTCCCCACTTCAGGGGCGGCGAGAACGCAGACGCCCCAACGCTGACTCTCTCGTGCCCCCTCGCCGCGCGCAATTCCTGGCACCTTTTCAAATGGCGCCTTTTGATGACTCCGCGCAGAGCTGGGGAAGCGCGCAGCAACCCTCCGACAAGGGTAAGTGGGGAAAGGGCCAGAGAAATGCTTCAAATAAACAGGTGAGGGGGAACAGAAGGAGCTCTGAAAACGGTGCTGAGGAGGACGTTCAGGGAAGCAGAGAAGTGTGGGAAGCGTAATCAAGAGCCAGCATGGTGTCATAGCTAAGAGCAGGTGGACTCTAACCTGGCAAACTGGGTTTGATTCCTCACACCTACAAATGAGTAGCAGACTCTGATATGATGCCATAACCAGATTTGTTTCCTCACTCTACATTCCTGCTGGGTGACCTTGGGCCAAGTTCATTCAGAACCTCACAGTCCCACCTACCTCACAAAGTTCATTCAGAACTTTGTCAGTCCCACCTACCTCACAAGGGGTTTGTTCAGTGGTGGGATCCAAAAATTTTAATAACAGGTTCCGATGGTGGTGGGATTCAGTGGCGCCGCTGCACACACGCACCTCCAGTCCCTATTGGGCAGGGAGGTTGCTTTAGTAACCCCTTCTCTGTGAGAACTGGTTGGATCCCACCTCTGGGTTTGTTGTGGGGAGAGGAAGGGAAAGGAGCCTTAAGCCCCTTTGAGTCTTCTTACAGGAAAGAAAGGGGAGCATAAATCTGAGACTATTCCTCCTTCT
Source organism: Sphaerodactylus townsendi (assembly GCF_021028975.2). Lineage (NCBI taxonomy): Eukaryota > Metazoa > Chordata > Lepidosauria > Squamata > Sphaerodactylidae > Sphaerodactylus > Sphaerodactylus townsendi. Next base: position 16,924,965 of record NC_059430.1, read on the forward strand.
ACAATAGATCGCACAGCAATTGAAGCCGTTTCCCCCAACATTGCAAACAGAGAATCATTTTAAAAGGGGATTCATTTTAAATGTTTGGAGGCTGGGAATAAAACGTTTGGAAATAAAAACAACACAGAACTCAACGGAGGAAACGTTTTATTCCCTGCCTTGAAACGTTTTAAAAGGTTTGCGTGGGAAAAGTCCATAACCGCCTGCTTCGTAAAATTGGCCACGCAGCCTTGCAAACTGGAAGTGCATACCTTTCAGCTTCCAAACCACCCAATATGCCTTACTTTTCTGTCCTTCTCTCTGTCTGCCTGTTCCTGGCCTGTCTCCCTTGTTTCCTCCTGATTAGAGGCTATTCATATTCTCCTACCCCGAGGAATGGGAAACACATCTGCGGCAATCGAATGCAAGTAGTTCAACCTACCTGCTGGGAAGTCTCACCCCAGCCCCTCGAGGCAATCTCATTACTTCCATTCTCCTGTCACATATTAGCTGACAGTAATATCATTGACTACCTGAGTCAGTCCTTTCATGGTTGTAGCAATGGTCTTTGGACTGATGATTCCACAAAGACACTTTTTGAATCGCTAAGTGTCCAGGGAGTGCATTGAAATGAATGCAAACCAGGCACGGCAGGTGAGGAAAACCCATCGGTCAGCAGAGGAATGCACAGAAGCATAGAATCAAACACTCAGTTTAGAGATCACGCATAACCGTGGTTTAATTAGAGTAGCTAAGGCAGTGGCGGGATCCAAAAATTTTAATAACAGGTTCCGGTGGTGGTGGGATTCAAACAGTAGCGTAGCACCAATGGGGCTGGGCGGGGCACGACGGGGGCGTGGCCGGGCATTCCGGGGGCGGGGCATTAATAATTTCTCTGTTACTGTAAAAAACTCTTACTGTAAAAAAAAAAGTTCCTAATTTCCAGCTGGTATCTTTCTGTCCATCATTTAAACTCATTCGAGCAAGTCCTATCGTCTACTGCCAACAGAAACAACTACTTCTCCTCTAATTGACTGCCTGTCAAATACTTAATACTTTCAAATTCTTAATTTTGTTTCTAGAAATCAAAAGAAGGAGACTTTCCTTAAACAAGGAACTTCACCATATTTCTAGAACATGTTTTTAAAACAGCCCAACAGGGAGAATTATCCCGTTTTCTACCTTCGCTAACCAGCGACATAGGAAACAACAGGACTTCATGATTTTTGGACCTAGTGGAATTTCTAACGAAAAAGCAGACCCAATTAGTAACTCCCTCTCGGCACGCACAAATAATTAATAACCCACTCTTGGGAACTGGTGAGAACCTGCTGGTTCCCACCTCTGAGCTAAGGTCAGTATGATGGTCTGAATGCTGGGTTAGTTAAGGGTCCATCCAAACAGCAATCTGAAGCTAGGAACTTGAGGTGGCTTATTACTGACAACAGTTTTGCAAGAGATGGGAAGCCAGATATTCAGTTTACTGCCTCTGGATGTGGCAGATCCCTTTAGTTATCTTGGCTTGCACCCTTCATACAGAAAATATTGTGTATGTTCCCTGGCACCCACAGGTATCCAATAGCAATGCCCAGATAGTTCTGCCAGCCAGAGTGGTTGTGGGAAGGGCCATCTAGTCACAGTCAACTTACAGCACCTTGTAGGGTTTTCAAGGCAGGAAATGTTCAGAGGGGTATCACCATGGCCTGCCTCTGTGTAGTGACCATGAACTTTCTGGGTGGTCTCCCATCCAAGTATGAATTGGGGCCAACCCTGTGTAGCTTCTGAGCCCCAATGAGATCACACTAGCCTGAATCATCCAAGCCAGGTCCAAAGACAATCAGAGATGGCTTGCCATTTCCTGACTCTGAATGGACCTTGGACTTTCTTGATGGTCTCCCATCCAGGTATTAACCAGGGCCAACCCTGCCTGGTTTCTGAGCTCTGATGAGATTAGGCTAGCATGAGCCATCCCTGTCAGGTCAAAAGACAATCCAAGGGAGTTGGCTATTGCCTGCTTGTCCGGAGCAACCCTTGGGGGTCTCCCATCCAAGCGCACACCAGGGCAAGTCCTGCTTAGCTTACAAGATCTGATGAGTTTGAGCTAGCCTGAGCCATGAAGCTTAAGGAAATAGCCAGGGTGTACTGAACTGAATGGACCAATACCCTAGCTCAGGAAAAGGTATCTTTAAATGTTCACTGAATGAACACTGAGTGCTTACTATAGTCCATGAACTTCTGGAGAGCCGCAGGTTTCAGACCCTTGCTATATACCATCTCAGTACTGCGCTTGGGAGGACAAACGGAAGCCAATGGGAATATTTTTGGAGTGGAGTAGATCAGGCATTCAACCCTATGAGCCAGTGTTTCCCAACCTTTTCGACGTCGCGGTACCCTTGACCTCGCTCTTCATATCTCAGGGTACCTTTGAGGTTCATTTGAATTTTTTTTAATTTTTTTAGGGTTTTTTCCTTTTTTGGCCTGTAGGTGGGGGGAGTGGCAAGCAGGGGGAGGGGAGGGGAGGGAAAGCAGCATTGACAGCGGCGTTGTTTGTTTGCCTAAATTCGGCATGGATTTGGGGGGATTTAAAGGGAAAGCTCCCTTTAAATCTACCCCCCCCCTCCACACCGCATATAGGCAAATAAAACAATGCTGTTTTAAATGTTGTTTAAAAGAAGCCCATGAGGTTTCCAAACCCCCCTCCCCCCGCCCCTTCAAAATCCATTTGATTCCAGTGGGGGGGGGCAGGCAGTAGCATTGTCAGGGTACCCATGGAACGTGCTCATGGTACCCCAGGGTACCACGGAACCCTGGTTGAGAATCACTGCTATGAGCCATAGTGAGGACATCTCTACACTGCAACGGTCATATTAGTGACATAACATGGTTTTGCTTTCTGAGAACAGTTGTGTTGATTTGCGCTAGAATAACTAGATATGGATCCTTTAAAAGAGTAAAAAAAAATCATCCACTTTGCCAGCACCAGGTTATTATTGGCCCATGGGATGACATCACATTATGTTTATTAGGCAGATTTTGTTTGTGGGTTGGTTTGCCGTTGCCTTCCACAGTCATCTGTGCTTTACCCCCCAGCAAACGGGGTACTCATTTTACCGATCTTGGAAAGATGCGAGGCTGAGTCAATTTTGAGGCCTGAGACCCGAAACCAACTTCCAAAATTTTAAAAGAAAATTTTATTGGATTTATATCCCACCCTACCCCAGCCATTTTCTACCCCATGCATAATTTTATAGACCAATCATATCCCCCCTCAGCCGTCTCCTCTCCAAACTAAAGAGTTCCAAACGCTGCAGCCTCTCCTCATAAGGAAGGTGCTCCAGTCCCTTAATCATCTTCATTGCCCTTCTCTGCACTTTTTCTATCTCTTCAATATCCTTTTTGAGATGTGGCGACCAGAACTGAACACAGTACTCCAAGTGCGGTCGCACCACTGCTTTATATAAGGGCATGACAATCTTTGCAGTTTTATTATCAATGACATATATGATCAATATATAATACTATAAATAACACATAAATGACACATAATAACACTATAAGTAACACATAGTACAATAAGAAACATAATTTAAATCAGAAATCAGTAAATAGTTAACATTTGCAAAATATAAAAATGTAGGCACCTTTCCATTTTCCATTTCAGTCTCCAACAACAGCATAAATTTACTATAAATTACAACACTAAATCCTCCATCCCCCTCCCCTCAGTGCCAGGACCCCCTTCAGAACCTCCCCTCCCCCATCTGATCCATTCCAGCCGTCATCTCCACGAATCCACAGTGATGTTGATTTGGGTCTGCATTCACCCATCTCTATGATGTTCAAAAGAGCTTTTGGCCTCTCCGATGTTTAGAATCTCTGGCCAACCTCTATGACAGTGATGGCGAACCTTTTTGAGACCGAGTGCCCAAATTGCAACCCAAACCCCACTTATTTATCGCAAAGTGCCAACCCGGCAATTTAACCCGAATGCTGAGGTTTTAGTTTAGAAAAAACTGGTTGGCTCCCTCTTCCTCCGCCCCACCCGCTCGAGCAGGGGCCAGCCTGCTCTAGCCTCCAGCAAGTCCTGTGCGCACCGCTCTGTGCCACTCAAGCATCTCTGCCTCCTCTGCACCACCCGCCCCCCTCGGGCAACAACCACCCGGAGCACAGGCACCAGGCCTGCCAGCCAAGTCCTCCCTGCTCACCGCAGTGCGTGCACGTTGTGCTCAGTGCCCCAGGCCAGCCTATATGTGTATGTGTGTGTGTGGGGTGTGATTTTCCACCCCCACATAACGAATTCTGTGTGTGCGTGCCCACAGAGAGGGCTCCGAGTGCCATCTCTGGCACCCGTGCCATAGGTTCGCCATCACTGCTCTATGATGATTTAAAGAGTCTCTGGTCTCTATAATGGCAAGAGTCTTTGGTTTCTCAACCCACGCAAGGCCTATTTCCCTCCAAGTCACTTTGACTCGCTCTTGGGTCTCTTGTGCAAACTCAGGAAACCAAGAAGATGTTGGGAGTGTAAGCTTTCAGCAACCAAAGCTCTAACTCTGTATCTCACGAAGGGAGCTTCATACCCCTCAAAATCGTGTTGGTCTCTTAAGGGGCTCCAGCCCATGGAAGTGATAGTTCTGCATATCTTTCCACTGCCCCTCTTTACCAGAGACCATCTTTTTAATATGGATTCAGGGTGCAGGAAAAGAGATTCCACCCAAACATTAGGAAGAACTTTCTGACTGTCAGGGCTGTTCAACAGCAGAATTCACTGCCTCAGAGAGTGGTGGAGTTTTTAAACAGAGGCTGGATGAACATATGTCAGGAGTGCTTTGATTGTATATTCCTGCATGGCAGGACTTGATGGCCCTTGTGGTCTCTTCCAACTCCATGATTCTATGATTCTATATAATTACCTGTCCTGTCTAATGACTATTCCCATTTTCCCATTTGTTTTTGTGCCTTTGGGAGGTGCTTAGTTCAGTTCTGGTTGGCCTTCTGAAATTTGTTATTCTTCAGGGTTCGCTGTCTTCACGTGGTCCTTAAAAGCTCAGTCTCTAAGCAGCAAAGAGGTGCATCTTGTATATCTAGTGTGCATGCAAATCAACACCTGTGTGTGAACTCCAAAACACAGTCCAGCCTCTCACCTGCCCTTTCACATATGACAAGGGCAGGGGTAGATTTTGAACTCTTGTCCTACCTGTTGTCAGAAAAATTTTGTTTCCCTAGCATGTGATTACACTAAAGAGCAAGGAGCCCTCTGGCCTTCAAATGTGGAAGACGGGCTTTAGAAGAGTACATTAATACAGTCTGAGAAGGAGGCAAGGCGTTGCCTACAGCAATTTGCTGGGATCAGCTCAAGCAACAATGTGTGAATTGGGGGTGTTATAAACATGTCCTTATTTGTGTTTGTGAACTGCTAGAAGGTACGGGTTCTAGTAATCCAGAGCCTCCTCAACAGTTTCCCAGGGATCCGCCCTCGTCGAGCTGTCCGTTTCTAACAGCAGCCAATTAGAAGTTCCCCAGAAGATGATCAAGGGCCTGGAGACCAAACCATACAAGGAAAGGCTCAGAGAGTTGAGACTGCTCAGTCAGGAGAAGAGGAGGGGTCATATCACAAACATATACGTGGGCATGTATATGTTAATGCTACCCTGCTGATGCCTTTCATGTGCCCCAGTGTCAACTTCCCATTTTATGTGCGCTCCATACAAGGTCATAACAGTGGTGGGATCCAAAATTTTTAGTAACAGGTTCCCATGGTGGTGGGATTCAAGCTGTGGCGTAGCGTCAGTGAGGCTGGGCGGGGCACAACGGGGGCATGGCCAGGCATTCCGGGGCAGGGCATTCCTGGACAGGGCTGTGGCAAGGACGCAGCCGCTGCACCGGTCCTTGGGCGGGAAACGAATACACGCAGGCGCAGGCTGCCACGCACACCGGTGCACCTCCTGCTAGATTGCTTCAAGTTCTGCGCGCTACTGCTGAGATGAGGGGCGTAACGAAGGCAAAAATCACATGGCAAAATCACCAATTAGTAACCCCCTCTCGGCACACACAAATAATTAGTAACCTACTCTCGGGAACCTGTGAGAACCTGCTGGATCCCACCTCTGGTCATACACAATAAGCTTTTGAGTAAGAAGAAGAGTTGGGTTTTCTCTACCTTTAAAGAGTCTCAAAGTGGCTTAGAACTGCTTTTCTTTCTGCTCCATATGTAAGACACCATGTGAGGTAGGTGGGCTGAGAGACTGAACTGCGACTGATCCAAGGTCACCTGGTAGGCTTCATATGGAAGAGCAGGGAATCAAACCTGGTTCGCCAGATTAGAGAGCGCAGCTCATGTGGAGGAGCAGGGAATCAAACCTGCTTCTCCAGATCAGAGTCCCCCTCTCTTAACCACAACATCACACTGGCTCTCAGTCTGCTTTCATCTGTGCTCATCTCCACTGACACAAGATTTGAAGTGATTGTGGGTAGAAAACCCACACTGGAAGTTAAGAAGCCAAGAGCAGTCTGAAGAACGTAATCTCTTCTTGCAGCCTGATGCCCCATCAGTAGGAGAGGACATGTCAGCCAACAAAGAGACGCTTGATGTTCAAGTAGTTATTGTCCTTGGTTGATATTTGAGCAGGTGATGTCTTTTGGAACCTGTGGTATCCACTTGCTTATCAGGTGTTCCCTTACAAATACATCTGTGACTCTCACTCAGATCTTTGGATTGCCTACAACCTGGACTTGGGTGAGTTTCACTGACAGCTTGTTGATCTTTCCTTCGTTTGGGAAACGAGGAAGAAGGAATTTAATTAAAGCAGCAAGAAGAGCAGCGTGGCATTTGATTCCCATTCTAATTGATTGCACTGCCACTGAAGTTGGTTATGAACCCCTTAAGGAGACTCTTACTTTGTGAAGGCAGACTTTTGCAAGTCGCTTGCCTCTGGTGCTCAGGCAGCGATGGGATTTTTGCCTAATCCCGGTCCTGAATTTCAGCCATGGGAGTCGACGTTACTGGTATTTCTGTGTGTAGCTAAGAGGCAGCAACGTGCAGAGATGGAAGCTATGTCATCTGTAGGCCAAGGTGGTACCTTGCTACTAGGTGGTTGAATCATTACTCTATTTGATTGTATATCTTCTGTTGTGGGGGGGGGGGGAATGTAATAAATCACCCCATTTCTGTACGAGATCATTATTTCTCGGTGCTTTTCTACGCAGGCAGCGAGGGTGGCAGAGTTTATTTTCAGTTTGTTGGATCTCTCCCACCCAACCAAGTACACACAGGGAGCACCGAAGAAATGAGTTAATAAATCTAAATCAATTAAGTCCTGTTGAAAAGTTTTCAATAAAGTTTGCACCCTGGCAAGCCAAAGATGCCCGAGGTAGGGCGAAGTCATTCTCTGTCTTTTAATGAAAATGCTAATGATTTCTTCTTTTCTGGAATATATTTTGGCTTCTAGTTTGAACAAGATGCACTTCTACCGCAATCAATTCCACACACCTTTTTTTTGTTGGTGGTTTTGTGCTTATCCCTCAAGGGGGGAGCATAATGAATGATCGTTTCTACCCAACAGTTGGCACAAACAAGAATAAAGAAGCACTCTTCTCTACCACGCTGTTAACACAGGCCATCGGAACGAGGTGTCATGAATTTGGTGGGAGTTATGTTTAATTTTGAGGAGCCTCACTGTTTCAACGATGCGTTTGACTTTTGCATCTCTTAGGAAATTTTGGGTGATTTCAGCATGGTGCAGTAACTAAGAGAAGCGGACTCTAATCTGGAGGACCGGGTTTGATTCCCCACTCCCCCATATGAGTGGCGGACTATTGTCTGGCAAATTGGGTTGTTCCCCCACTCCAACACATGAAACCTGCTGAATGACGTAAACCAGTCACAGTTCTCTCTGAAATCTCCCAGTCCCACCTACCTCACAAAGTATCTGTTGTGGGGAGAGGAAGGGGAGGAGTCTGTAAGCCATTTTGAGATTTTTTTGAAGAAGAAGAAGAGGAGGAGGAGGAGGGGGAGGAGGAGGAGGAGTTTGGATTTATATCCCCCTTTCTCTCCTGCAGGAGACTCAAAGGGGCTGACAATCTCCTTGTCCTTCCCCCCTCACAACAAACACCCTGTGAGGTAGGTGGGGCTGAGAGAGCTCCGAGAAGCTGTGACTAGCCCAAGGTCACCCAGCTGGCATGTGTGGGAGTGTACAGGCTAATCTGAATTCCCCAGATAAGCCTCCACAGCTCAGGCGGCAGAGCGGGGAATCAAACCCGGTTCCTCCAGATTAGATACACGAGCTCTTAATTTCCTACGCAGGGTACAAATTCAAATTCTTCTCTTCTCCTTCACTGCCCAGTAGAAGGTCCAACTTGGTACAATTATTGGTCCACTGGCTGAATTTTTACTCAGAGGTTTCACGTTTTTTGGGTTTCACGTTGGCTTTTTGTTTTGTTTTGTTTGTCTGTTCCCAATGAAATTGCATGAAGGAAAGAGAGGTAGTGTGGGGAGGGGAGGCAAACAGTTCTAGAACAGAACAACCAGTTTATCCTGTCTTCCCCCCCCCCCCCAAGTTAATGGCTGTCATTTTAATATCTGGCACTTCCTCTTTCTCCCTTGACAGTCTGTGCTGGTGTTTTGCCCATAACAATAAGTCAATTCAACAGGACGCCGACAGATTTGCATGCCGTGGCTCCCCTCTGCCCAAATCCTTTTATTATATTTGTATAAGTCTAAGCCTGTAACAACAGCCAAGCATTTTCTCTTTTCTGTCCACTGCATCTGTTTAAGAAACTTCCGAGCAGGTTTTGAACACAGACAACCAATTGAACGTAGACAACGGGTGCAGAATTCTTAGACAGTTGGCTGAAGAAGATGAGCACATGGAACATGATACAGGAGACGAGTGAGAGCCCTTTGGGGGTGGGCGGTCTCTTAAATTTAATAAATAATAATATCTAGGTCTGAGAGGTGAGAGTCCTTCAGAAAGGTGGTCTCCATCAGATGTGTTGCTTTAAAAAAGGCCTATGGTTTTTTTGTGTTTGGTTCCTCAGTCATGTGAACTGGCTTAGCAGCGCCAGCGCCGGAGTGAGGGGGAACTGCGCCAGGAGCACATGTGCACCCTACACCCCCACCACACTCCCACCTGCCCCCCCCCCCACACCCCAGAACAGCCACACCATGCCCCAGAATGCCCCCGCACTGGCATGTGTAACCCCCATGGTCAGAATGGGTTGACCCAGAAAGGGGTGGAGACTCAAAGCAGCAGAAGGCTGCAGAGCTCATGTAGTTTGGAGGAGACAAGGCTACCAGACTCGGACCTTGATTTATATAAGCCCTTAACACCTTGTTAAGAGTTTTTTATGTTTGTAATGGGTGAGAGTTCTCCTGGAAACCTTCATCGTGTTGAATCCTGTTCATCCAGCCCTTGGAGTCTTCAGGAGCCAACCCACTTGCAAAGAAGAATTGGACTTGGCAGTATCAGTAGACTGTAACTAGAAGGATTTGAAAATGCAACCTGAACAGGACCTTGAAGTGTGATGTTAAATGTTGATGTTATATGTTAGGAAAGTAAACCATTTTGTTTTTAAAATTTGTTGTTGCAAACTCATTCCAAGTTCTGCCCCACAGAACCTACAGTTAGAGGATACATTGCGCACCTTCCTATCCCCTTGGCGCTACTCCACTGGCCAGCGCTACCAGCTTTGTGTTAAAACATTCCTGGAGATTTTGTGGGTGGAGCCCGGAGACATTGGGGTTTTGGGAGAGAAGTGACCTCAGGGGTGGGGGGATGAATTTACAGGCAGCAAACCTCTGTCACCACCAGCGATGCATTGACACCACTTTCAGAGCATACGGACAATGACATCGTCACACTGCTGGCGACACGGGGTCGCTCTGATATTTGGCCAAAGACTCTATGCCAGGAGCTGTTTTTACCATAGAGATTTTGCCCAAATACCAGAGTGTCTCCAACTTCAACTGACAATGTCACTTCCCAAAAGTGCTAGAACTGGCATCAATGCATCCCTAGCAAGAGAGGCCTAGGCCTCAGTTTACTGCGGGTCAGACCCCTGCTGTCTGGCTGAACTGTATCGGGGGCAAAACCCCAAAGAGGGATCCTCTCGCCTAGCAAGGGTTTGGCAAAATAGCAGTTTTTCTTTGGGGATCTGGTCTCTGTCATTCGGAGATCAGCTGTAATTATGGGAGATCTCCAGGCCACACCTGAAGGCTGGCAACACTAAAGAAGCGGAGCAAACTCACCTGGGCCGCCATTGCCGCATTGCCTTCCTTCCCCTTTTCCGGCGGGCTGCGGCGTCGCTGTGCTGCTCTGCGCAGGCGCCCGATGGCACAGCCCATTGGCGGTGGGGGGTTGGCCTTGGCACGTGGTGATGACGCCGAGCCCCGTCGCCTCCCACCGCCTTTAAAAGCCAGGGTGGGTCTTGAGTAGGCCCTCTTCGCCTGGCTGCCGTCCGATCGACGGGGCGTAATTAGCACCCTGTTGTTTCTCTTACAAGCAATGAGGCCTGTTCCCAACAACTCAGTTATTCTTTCAAATGAATCTGAGCTATTGTCCTCCATGGCTGGAGAACTCCAGGCTTTGAAGACCTTTATTCCCTGTTCTGTCTCCCTTGCTGTTTTCATTTTCCTATCAGCTTCCTCTTTCTAATGTCCTTTTCCACACCTTATTCCTGTGGACCTTCCCCTCTTCCAACTCTCATTTCCTTCCCCCTCCTGCTTGGGCTTGCCTGTTTTCCCTAACCCTCCATCTTTTCTAGGCCCATATGTTATCTGCCCTGTCCAATTAAAAGCCTGTTTAGAATTCCACCAAATATGCATGAAGCTACTACTGTCTTAAGGCTGGGGTTCCCTATATAAAGATGACTATCAAAGCCTACTCAAAGGGCATTACCATAAACATTAGTCTTAAATGCTGCATGTGTTACCTGTGTGGCGTTACATCATTAGCTTTTATGGAGTTCTTTTCATTCGTACATTAGTATAATATTGCTGTCTCCTGTTTTAGACCAAAATGTCAGAAGACAGAAAGGGCCATCAAGTTACAGCCAACTTGATGGAGACCCCAGTAGGGGCCGAATCCCCACCGGGATAGGCAATCTAGATCAAACCAAATTTGAAAATAAACTGCACCTTTCCATCAAGGTTTCAACCTCCCCACCGCAGCATGTTTCCAATGAAGACATCTAGGCCTATCTCGGACTCAAGAAATGTAACAATCCCCACTACCACACCATTGGCTTGGCGGGTCTCTCCTGATTGGCTGTTGTGCCATGTTGGGGCGGGACCTTTCTTTTTTCTCCCTCAAAAAAACGTGCTCGCGTTATGACGTCAGCACGTCTCCCACGCCCAAGTTTCTGGTTGCTTATCGTTCGCTCGTGCTCTTGCAAGAACAGCACCGGGCGCACTGATTGGTTGTAAGGCATTTGCGTCATGCTCCACAGTGGGAAATTTGAACCAGGATTAGACCCCCGATCCTCCCTTCCAAACTGGATCGAAGATGTGTTTTTTGAAAAAGTAGTACTTTCAAGCAGGTTCGGCAAAGAAGCGGGATAAGGGGGAGAATGAGCGCCAGAACCAGGATAAATTCGTCATTCAGGCAGTGGGGAATTCTTCCTGAATCCTTGATATTTCGCGAGAGTATCATGCGATTATCTGACGGTGGGGAATCGGCCAGGTTTTTCAAGGAACGAGCCAGAGGCAGTTTGCCATTGCCTGCACTGTTTAATGCCTCTGGACTTCTTTGGTAGTGTCCCACCCAAGTACTAACCACAGTTGACCCTGCTTAGCTTCCAGGATCTGATGAGATCGAGCTAGCCTGGGCCATCCAGGTCACGGTTTGAACTGTCAAGCACAGCCAAAGTTGCATACATTTTCATTGATTGGGATACCAAATGAAAACCACTTTGATTCCTTTGGGTCAATATTCACCAGTAGACACATGCGGAACTGCTGATCTTCCTGATCTTCTTCACTGCTAGTTGGCCACAGGACAAAACAGGATACTGGCCCAGATGAACTACTGGTCCGATTTGGCATGGCTGCTCTTTGTATGTTCTAATCTAAAATGTAGGCACTGGTACAACCAATCCACTAAACATTAACATCCCACTCCAAACATGAAACATGCTCTCAGAGACCAATCATCTATGTCTTCTTCACTAGGATACAACTACCTCTATCTCCAAGCTCAATGCGTGTCCCCAGGCACCCGTCACATGGCACTCACAAGGTCTGAAGCCTTGAAATTTGGAGTCACTGTTGATTCATTCCAGCCTTTAATGAAGTCACATTCCCATGAACTTCAAAGAGAAGTGTGGACAAGGACAAAAGGCCTACCCATTCTCTCATCTTGACTCACCTTTACCCCCACGAGCAACCCCACTAGGTTAGGCAACACCTTCCCTTAACTCAGACAAAACAAAATGAAGGTTGTTCATTCTCACCTTCTGCAAGAGCAAGAATATCAGAAACCCCAGTCTTGTTTGATGAATAGACTAGCTAGAGACTGGTCAATTTCATGGAAATGGAGAAAGAAGAGCTTCAGACATTCTACCATTCTTTTGTTTATCCACCTCCACATTTCCCATCATTGTTTCTCATTAAACTGATGTCACTGGCCCAGCAATATTTTCTGACTCATAGGCCGTTTCCGCACGGCCATGATGGGGGTTGAGTCGGCATACATGATGCTGACCCAACCCCCCGGGATCGTTCGCACGAACGGTCCCAGTTGCGGTAGGGAAGACGGTGCCGTGGAACGCCATCGCCCGGTCGACCTACTGTCTCTGCTGCCGTCCGGCATGTCGCCGAGGCCAGGGGACATGCCCCCCTGCCCTGCGCGACCGTTCCGGCGTCGCAGGGCAGGAGGGCATGTCCCCAGGCCTCAGCGACACACCGGACGTCTGCAGAGACAGTAGGTCAACCGGTCACAGGGGAGAGGGATGGCGCCTTCCAGCTGCTGCCGTTTGCACAGCAGCAGCTGGAAGCCGCTGTTTTCCATAAACCTCGCTCGGGAAGCGAGGTCAGAAAACGGCGGCTTCACGCCACTCGGGAGGTGCGAGGGCGGAGCAGCTGCACAGCAGCTGCGCTCCCTGTGTGAACAGCTCCCTGGGGACGGCCGTCCCCAGGGCGCTGTTTATGGCCCGTGCGGAAAGGGCCATAGAGAGCCCAGTTTCAGGAGGATAGCCATGTCGGTTTGCTGCAGAGATAGAATTTAGTCCAGTAGCACCTTAGAGACCAACAAGATTTTCAAGGTATAAGTTGTTGAGAGTCAAAGGCCCCTTCCACGCAGGCCAATAAATGTGGGTTAACAACAGTAAAAAAAACTGTTTTCGGGGGAACCTTTGCATGGTTCCTGCCCCTAACGTGAGTCTGCCCCATGTTTTCCCCCCTAAAACGGGTTTTACAAGAATCACGCTATCCACGATTCTTTCGTTTTAACACGGGTTGCAGCTACTCGAGAGCAAACAGCTGCCTGGGAAGTGCTTTACTCAGCCACTCTTCCCTTTATTAAAAAGTCCCTGCCTCGCAGCTGCGTAACCACGCAGGGTCACAGGGACGTCTCGTGGCTTTACAAGATGTCAGCATGGCTGTGGGGGTCCATGCCAGCCCACCCATGTAGCTACACAGCAAAGGGAGGTAAGGTGTTTTTTAAAGACGCACCTCCATACAAAGGTGTGACAGCAACCTGCATTGTTGACTAATAAAAGGAAACACTTCTTCACGCAACGTGTGATTGGTGTTTGGAATATGCTGCCACAGGAGGTGGTGATGGCCACTGACCTGGATAGCTTTAAAAGGGGCTTGGACAGATCTATGGAGGAGAAGTTGATTTATGGCTACCAATCTTGATCCTCCTTGATCTCAGATTGCAAATGCCTTAACAGACCAGGTGATTGGGAGCAACAACCGCAGAAGGCCATTGCTTTCACCTCCTGCATGTGAGCTCCCAAAGGCACCTGGTGGGCCACTGCGAGTAGCAGAGAGCTGGACTAGATGGACTCTGGTCTGATCCAGCTGGCTTGTTCTTATGTTCTTATTGTTTCTGCAGGCTCCTGTTGCTGCCTGCATGGAGGCATGCGAATGCATAAACAGGAACATGGGTTACTTTCTCCCAATTGCAATTCACTCTACCGGCGGAAGAGGCCAAAGCTCTGACCAAGGGAAAGTGCCATCCAGTCACAGCTGACTTATGGTGGCCCTGTAGGGTTTTTAGGGCAAGTGACTTTCGGAGATGGTTTGCCATTGCCTAGAGAACGGAGAGAGAACTGTGACAGGCCCAAAGTCACCCGGCACGCTTCATGCGGAGGAGTGGGGAATCGAACCTCATTTTCCAGATTAGCGTCTGCTGCTCTTAACTACCACACCACGGTGGCTCCCTTCCAAAGGTTATACCCCCCCCCCAATCCTTGCTGTTCTCTAAGATGCGACCACAATTGATTCTAACTCTTCAAGAGAACCCAGTGGAAGCTACTGAAAGCCCAGCCAATGGTTATCTGCACAGCCCTGTTCTGAATTTTGTTTCTGTTAGATTTAGTTTAGAGTCATGGATCAGCCCAGTAGTGTGTGTGAGTGCAGTTTATAGAAACTTCCCAAGAGATAAATGTAAAAGGTAAAACTTACATTTATTTATTTATTTATTTATTTATTTATTTATTTATTTATTTATTTATTTATTTATTTATTCGATTTGAGAAACCGCCCTACCCCCGAAGGGTTCAGGGCGGTGTACAACAACAAATAACAAGACAATAAAACAAATCGAATAGCCCCAATTAAAACAATACAAAACCTTAAAACTATTAAAACTATAGCAGCAGTAACCTACAAAAAATGAATGATAATAAAAGGTGTCTGGGATCCAACCCCCAGGCATCTGGGATCCAACCCCCATTTATTCAAGCATCTCCAGTTCACAGCTTTGTTCCAGGAAAAAGGTAGATAGAAAGAAACCCTAGTCTAAAGAGATTACTTTCCCTACTACAAGTGGGCACAACTAACGCGCCAGCACGTGTGTGCAGGTGAGAGGATGCTACAGTGGGAAAGGCCCCACTGTGGCAGGCTGCCATTGACCATGCGCTCAGGTCAAAGGCTAGAACAGAAGTGAAACCAGCACGGGGAAGAAAGGAAGTTAGTGAGCGGTCTCCTGGCCCAGACAAGGAGGGCAAACAAGAGAGGCAACAACACAGTTAGAGTGAGACACCCAGCACCCCCCAGTGTCCCGGCATGCAGAAGTCGCTTATTCCAACAGTTTCTTCATCACGCTATTTCTTTTATTAGATTTTTAAACCGCCTCTTCCCTGTTGGGGTCATGTGAACAAAGGTTAGTCAAGACAGGCAAGCTATTGGCAATTAGTGTGGATCTACATCAATGGGGTAAAATATATTAGGTGCTCCACAGAACAAGGGAGACCATGCCAGAGGCTTCTAATCCTAAAATACAATTCCAGAGGATTAGCCATGTTAACTTGTTGTGGCAAAGATAAGCAGGTGTCTTCTGGCGCCTTAAATAATAAGATTTTTCCCCAGCATAACCTTTTTGTATGCTACAGCCACATCTGACTAAGTTTTATCTAACACAGCGATCTTTAGTCTCGTTTCTGCTGAAATACAATCTTGTCAGTCCTTGGAACCTTGCTAGCTCTTAGAATCTTGTTAGTCCTCAAGGTGCCAGAAAACTCCTGTTTCTATGGCCCTTTCCCCACTCACTGTTTGCTGCGCACTACTCTCGCCGAGTAGCACGGGGTCCAACTGCACTCCCCACTACAGGGGCGGCTACAACGCAGCCGCCCTGACTCTGCTGCTCTTGCGCCCCCTCTGCACGGGTCATTCTGGTGCTGCTCAAAACGGCGCCTTTTGATGACCCCGCGCAGGGCGGGGAGCAGTGGGGAAGCCTGGGGAACACGGCCCTCGGGCTATAAAGGTCCTGGACCAGACGAAACGGACGTCATTTTAAAAGTGGGGAAACGGCCTCTGAGACATTTCAGTATTTTAAAGCCCAGAGTTAAAACATGCAGAAGAAAAAACATTGGATGTGCGGAGTCAAGTCAATTGACAAGTCTGCATTATAAGGCCAAACCATATACTGAAGGAGAGGTGTGCCTAATACAGTTTTTAAAAAATGTTACTTCATTTATATCCCACCTTTAAAAGGGGCTTGGAAAGATTTATGGAGAAGTCGATTTATGGCTACCAATCTTGATCCTCTTTGATCTGAGATTGCAAATGCCTTAACAGACCAGGTGCTCGGGAGCAACAGCCACAGAAGTCCATTGCTTTCACATCCTGCATGTGAGCTCCCAAAGGCACCTGGTGGGCCACTGCGAGTAGCAGAGAGCTGGACTAGATGGACTCTGGTCTGATCCAACTGGCTTGTTCATTTGTTCTTATGTTCTTATGTTCTTTCTTTCTACAGGGGCCCAAAACAACTTGCATCATTCAGCTCTCCTCCATTTTACCCTCACTGTGAGGTGAGATAGGCTGAGAGTATGGGACCAGCCCAAAGTTACCCAGCAAAACCTTCCACGGCACAGCAGGAATTCAAATCGGCTCTCCAATATTCTAGTCTGATACTCTAACCCCTACACTGGATCTCCTGTCCACGGAGTATACAAACTTGCACAGTATGTTGTCACAACAGTCTTGTGAAATCCACCCCTCAATCGTACAGTTTGTGAACTATGCAAATGTGTTTGCCAGCATAAGACCGGACTTTCATCTGCAAAGCCGTACCAATTAAATAAGGATTTCAATAAACAATAGCTGTACATCCATCTGTCGTACTGATGGGGAGAGATGATAAAACTAAATGGACAGACTTGACTACACACCCATTTCCACAATCTTTGGAATATTCACAAACATTCTAACTTCTGAAGAAGAATGAACCTATTAATTAACACTTTCCATTTTTAATCCATCCTTCAACCAAGAACCCCAAGGGGACAAACATCCAGTTAGAAGCTAGTGTTGCAGTGGAACCTTTAGAACCATGCTAAGGTTCCTAGCACTGTGTAGGCAAATGCTGGGAGATTTGGGGAAAGCAGTGCCTGGAGATTTTGGAGGAGGGTATGATGCCATTTTGGAGTGATGCTTTGAATACTTGAATACTGGGCTGGCCAGTGTAATCAAGGTTCAACTGGTGATGCCCCACTGAGCCCAGGCAATTGGGGAGCCCACTGAGAACCTAGAAAGCAAAATCTGGGTTGGCCAAGCGTATTCAAGGCATAACTGGCGATGTCCCACGGAGCCCAGGCAATTGGGGAGCCCACTGAGAACCTAGAAAGCAAAATCTGGGTTGGCCAAGCCGTGATCTCAAGGCATGGACCTCGCCATGTCCCACGGAGCTCCAGTGCAATTGGGGAGCCCACTGGAGAAACCTATGCCAAAAGCAAAATCTGGGTTGGCCGCCGTATTCAAGGCATAATCTCGAATGCGATGTCCCACCGGAGCCCAGGCAATTCGGGGAGCCCATCAGAGAACCTAGAGCAAAAATCTGGCTTACAAGCTGTGATCTGCAAGGGTAACAACCATGGGATGATGTCCCACGATTGCCCAGGCAATTGGGGAGCCCACTGAGAACCTAGAAAGCAAAATCTGGGTTGGCCAAGCGTATTCAAGGCATAACTGGCGATGTCCCACGGAGCCCAGGCAATTGGGGAGCCCACTGAGAACCTAGAAAGCAAAATCTGGGTTGGCCAAGCGTTATTCGCTACAGGCATAACCGATGCATGTCCCACGGAGCTCCAGGCAATTGTCTGGGAGCTCCACTGATGAAATCCCAGAAAGCAAAATCTGGGTTGGCCAAGCGTATTCAAGGCATAACTGGCGATGTCCCACGGAGCCCAGGCAATTGGGGAGCCCACTGAGAACCTAGAAAGCAAAATCTGGGTTGGCCAAGCGTATTCAAGGCATAACTGGCGATGTCCCACGGAGCCCAGGCAATTGGGGAGCCCACTGAGAACCTAGAAAGCAAAATCTGGGTTGGCCAAGCGTATTCAAGGCATAACTGGCGATGTCCCACGGAGCCCAGGTGGGTAAATTGGGGAGCTAACACTCGAGAACCCTTGTAGAAAGCAAAATCTACAGCCAAGCATATTCAAGGCATAACTGGCGATGTCCCACGGAGCCCAGGCAATTGGGGAGCCCACTGAGAACCTAGAAAGCAAAATCTGGGTTGGCCAAGCGTATTCAAGGCACAACTGGCGATGTCCCACGGAGCCCAGGCAATTGGGGAGCCCACTGAGAACCTAGAAAGCAAAATCTGGGTTAGCCAAGTATAATCAAGGCTCAATTGTCATTAGAAGTTGCTCTTCACTCATCGATCTACCATTTCATTTCATCTTTCATTTTCAGTGTTGCGCAGAAAGAGAATTTGGGATCTGGTGATGTTCTGTGAAGTTTCTAAGATACAGAATTCCCATTTTCAACCAACAGCACCAGAAGGAAAGTCAAGAATGAGTGGGAATGCTTCCAAAATGAGTAACAGTGGAAGAGCCGGTCTTTGTGCAAGAATGCCCAGGGTTTGTTTGTCTTGTTTCTTTTTTTTCCCAAGAGACTCTTCTCATGCTCTTTCCAAGGTACAAACCTCATCCTGCTATTATTCTTCTGGCCACCCTTAGCTGTATTCATCTAATTGAGACTCCTTGGGGCAGGGGCCCCGACATTTAATTTGCCCATAAAAGCTTGGCACACCTTGCCAAGTAGTGTTAATAATGTTAATGGCCTTGCCTCTCAGCAACTGTGACCTACCGTGGGAGAAGCACTGTGCAGACAGCAAGTGTGTGAACACGGAGAACATCCCTGCTAAGAAGCACAAGGCCTCGGAACTCTTTGCGTTCCTTGGGCGAGATTGTTAAAGAGATTGCCTATCTCGGGGCTCACGTACCTGGGGGCTATTTGACGAGCCACTCGGAGGAAGCTACCCAAGCTAATTTGCCTCTCGACGGGCTTAGCAGATTATACGTTCAACGTGAATCCATTTTCATCTTTTCAGACGGGGATTTCTGACACTTTTGTCCAGAGACAATAGAAAAAAATTAAGTAATCTCTTTAAACACAAGTTGCCTGAGGTGCTTTTCTTTAAAAAGAGAGCGAGAGAAGTAAAACAATGGAGGGAATAAATCATTTAAATAAATAAAAGGGGGAGAGAAGGTTAAAAAAAATGCAGAGAGAGTTCCCAGCACAGTGTTGGCAAATGCCAGGAGATGTTGCATATGGTGCCTAGTGGGTATGTGAGGTCCTTTCCATGTGATGCTTTGGAATGTTCCCCAATCCCTATGGTGAAGATTTCATGCCCTACGAGGAGCAACATAGGGAGCTGGGAATGTTTAGTCTGGAGAAGAGGAGGTTAAGGGGTGACATGATCGTCATGTTTACATATTTGAAGAGATGTCGTGTTGAACATGGAGCAAGCTTGTTTTCTGCCGCCTCAGAGACTAAGACAAGGAGTAATGGATTCAAAGTACAGGAAAAGAGATGCCACCTAAACATTAGGAAGAATGTTTAGGGCTGTTTGACAGTGGAATAGGCTGCCTCGGAGGGTGGTGGAGTCTCCTTCTTTGGAGGTTTTTCAACAGAGGCTGGATGGCCACCAACTGACAGGAATGCTTTGACTGCGTATTTCTGCATTGCAGAGGGTTGGACTTGATGGCCCTTGTGGTCTCTTCCAACTCTATGATTCTATGTTTCTATTCTATGAATTTCCTAGACAGTCATTAGGGAAGACATTTGCGTATCATCTACTTTCTTTCTTTTTTTCATTGCCCCACAGAACTGATCTGGAAGAAAAGAACATAAGTTGATTTTGGTGATCTGCATTTATTTATATTTTATCTGTATTAATCTTTTAGGATTGTGAAACTTCAAAATATGAATGTTCTGTGCTAAAGGACCCCCTTGACTCTCTTTCCAGTGTCAGTGTTATATTGTCAAAGGCTTTCATATTCCATTGTCGAAGGCCGGAATCAATTGGCTGTTGCGGGTTTTCTGAGCTGTCTAACTATGGTGTGGTGGTTTTTGCTCCTAATGTTCTGTCCACATCTATGGCTGACATCTTCAAAGGCAAGTCATGGTGAGTT
The DNA here is from genome assembly GCF_021028975.2 of Sphaerodactylus townsendi. NCBI lineage: Eukaryota > Metazoa > Chordata > Lepidosauria > Squamata > Sphaerodactylidae > Sphaerodactylus > Sphaerodactylus townsendi. The sequence goes on from NC_059430.1 coordinate 16,945,023, forward strand.
GTGTTCTTCTCCATGACTCTGTCTCCACACTCCATGGAAAGAAACACATTTTACTGTGATGTGCCTCTGAAGATGCCAGTCATAGATGCAGGTGAAATGTTAGAAGCAAAAAATGACCATACCACTGCCACACAGCTCAGAAAACCCACAACAGCCAATATCTATATTCTTTACCAAAGGTCTCCTTTGCTTCTACCTAAAGAGGTACCACCACCACCCAAAATAATTGTGGGTCCATGCCAACTGACCCACTGGGTCCCCCTCTGTTCTAGCCTACCTGCATCAGCAGAAGTATTAGGGCTGCCTCCTCTGAGTTGGAAAATCCCTGTAGATTTGAAGGGTGGAGCCATGCAAAACTGGAGTTTGGGGATAAGGGAGAACTCACCAGGATATGATGTCCACCCTCCAAAGTAGTCACTTCCTCCAGGCCAACTGATCTCTGTAGTGTGAAGATCAGTCGTACTTCTGGAAGAAGAAGAAGAGCTTGGATTTATACGCACCTTTTCTCAACTGTAAGGAGACTCAAATAAGCTCACCATCACCTTCCTTTCTCCTCCCCAAAACAGCCACCTTGTGAGGTAGTGGGGGCTGAGAGAGTTCTGAGATAACTGTGACTGGCCAAGGTTACCCAGCAGGCTTCATGTGGAGGACCACATAGAGCAGAGGTGGGATCCAGCAGGTTCTCACAGGTTCCCGAGAGTAGGTTACTAATTATTTGTGTGTGCCGAGAGGGGGTTACTAATGGGTGATTTTTGCCTTAGTTACGCCCCTCCTCTCAGCAGTAGCGCGCAGAACTTGAAGTAGTCTCTAGCAGGAGGTGCGCCGGCATGCGTGGCAGCCTGCACCTGCGTGCATTCGTTTCCCGCCCAAGGACTGGCGCAGCGGCTGCATCCTTGCCACAGCCCCGCCCAGCAATGCCCTACCCCTGGAATGCCCTGCCACACCCCCGTCGTGCCCTGCCCAGCCCCATTGGCGCTACGCCACAGTTTGAATCCCACCACCATGGGAACCTGTTACTAAAATTTTTGGATCCCACCACTGACATAGAGGGGCAATTGCGACCGATCTTCTGGATACAGGACAGAGAAATCACTTCACCTAGAGCAGGGGTAGGGAACCTGCGGCTCTCCAGATGTTCAGGAACTACAATTCCCATCAGCCCCTACCAGCATGGCCAATTGGCCATGCTGACAGAGGCTGATGGGAATTGTAGTTCCTGAACATCTGGAGAGCCGCAGGTTCCCTACCCCTGACCTAGAGAAAAGACGGCTTTGGAAAGTGAACTCTGTTTCATTATGCCCCACCGAAGTCCCTCTGCTCCCCAAATTCGATTTTTCTCAGGCTGCACCTCCAAAATCTCCAGGTGTTTCTCAGCTCAGACTTGGCAAACCCTAATTTGACACACAAAGCGTCCTATCATTAGCAGACTCGCTCGGGTTGAATCTGACTTAAGTGCAACTTGGTCAAGCCACAAATCAATTAATTAAGTCAGGATTAATATTGATATGATATTAATATTCAGTAGTACAAAGAGTTGGTATTCGAGTTCGGATTTAATGAAGATATGAATTAATACTGGTGCTACTGAATATTCATCCTGATTTAATTAATTGATTCATGGCCTGACCAAGTTACACTTATGTCAGATCCGGACTTTACGATAAATAAGCTTGACACCCGGCCCTAAATGGTCGAGGCCAAGATAATGAAAGCAGCCCATACGCCCTTTGGAAGCCATTCTCCCGTCAAAACCTTCCTCAGAGTTTTTTTCTTTATTAGCCTCCACATCTTTGAACTTAATACTTCCCATTCCCCTAGATCCGTGGTGGCGAACCTTTGGCACTCCAGATGTTATGGACTACAATTCCCATCAGCCCCTGCCAACATGGTCAATTGGCCATGCTGGCGAGGGCTGATGGGAATTGTAGTCCATAACATCTGGAGTGCCAAAGGTTCGCCACCACTGCCCTAGATGAGTTCAGGGTAGGGTTGCCAGCACTACGTTGGAAAATACCTGGAGGTCCTGGAGGGTGGGATTTGGGGAAGGGATGAACCTTAATGGGGTTTAATGTTTTAGAGTTTATTTTCCAAAAAACAGCCATATTTTTCAAGGGGAACTGGCACCATCATGTCAGTCCCCCGCTCAGACAATAAAACACTTGCAGGGTATCAAGGATTTCATTGAAGACATATGAGACACCGAAGAAGACAGTTCTGGCAAAAAGGCGGCAAGCACTTGATAATATGGAGAGCATAGTCCCCACCCCCAGATGGGAACAGAGATGGGCAGAAGTGTCCAACCTGGAGGCCCTCCCCAGCTGAGGAACTCCAAGGCCAGAACCAGTAGATAGCAATGCACCTGCAAAAGCGGAAGCAATCCCAGATAATTCCCCCCTCCCAACAGGAGCATCCTGACACTCTGTTGCCTGCAGATCAGCTGTAATATTGGGAACCCACCCGCCACCACCTGAAGACTGACCACTCTGTTGCAGGGAATGACAAGAAGGGCCAGATTTTTGCTATTTAGAAGCTAGTGCAGATTCACTAGCCAGCTCCAGGTTGGCAATTCCTGGAGATTTGGAGGTAGCGCCTTGGAATGGCTGGTGAGGGGAATTACCTCACAATGCCATAGAATCCACCCTCCGAAGCAGCTGTTTCTCCAAGGGATCTGAGCTCTTTGGTCTGGAGATCAGTTGTAATTCCAGCAGGCCCCACCTGGAGGTTGGCAACCCTACATGTCAACTCTTAGGCCCTCACAAGTACCTAAGAGGCCTAAGAAGCCTGCTGTAAGTCCCAATGAACTCCAGGTCCTGCATGGAGATTGGCAGACTTATTGCCATGTTCTTGTCAGCCCTGCATTATTTCATCTAAGGAACCCTCAATGGTCCCACTCATAGTTATCGGTTTGCTGCCATCATTTATACTTCATTATCTTTAGTGAGTAGAGGAGGAGCAAAGGGGAGAGCACCAATGGGTGAAGGTGTGACAACATTTTTGAGGAAACCCAAAGGCGATATATCATTCTTCTCTAGGAACCACCAGAAACTCTATGGTTTTGCTTCCTGTTTTACCATAGAGTTTGTGGAGATTTCTAGAGCTACCATTTTACCATAGAGTTTCTGGCCATTCCTAGATTGGGTTGACGTCACATCTGGGAGGTTTTTCCCCACGTCTGGTAGGAACCTTGGAACCCTGCAGCCCAAAAATGTTCTGTTTCCCTTTGAACACTGTGAAGTTGTAGAAGAGAATCCAGCATTAGCTCCTATTCCTTGCTTGGCCTCTTATCACATTTGCAGTAGCCAGCAGTCTTCTACCCCCCTAAAGGCAGAAAGCAGTGGACAGCTGCATCATCTGTGTCAACAGTGCAACATTTAAGATGCAACATACTTGAACTGCAAGCTGGCAACACAATTGTTTATCCAGCCCAGGCCTTCCGGACTGGGTTGGCTCTTTATTCTAATCAATAAATAATTTACAACCCACCATTTCATTTCCATGCTTAACTTCATTTTTATAAGACTGGTTAAAAAGGGGTCGGACGAGGAAAAGAACCATTTTCTTGGCTGTAAAATAGGTCAGGTGGTGGAATCCAATTTCACACAACCTCCCCCCCCCCTTTTTTTTTAAACATAAGATAAAGATAAAGGGATCTCCACCAAAGTAAACAACCTAATCGTACGTTTCTTTTGAAAATATCCACCACTACCCAGAAAAAAAGGGGGCAAGCTCGGGGAAACAGAAAACAAGACGGCAGAATAATAGGGAGAAAAAGCGACGAAGATATAGCTGCGAATAAAGACTCCAGTCTTCTTTTAGGAAACAAAATTAAAATATTCAGCGGGCTCGGATAGCAAAGTTGCCCTGGGCACGTGCAAAAAGATGGTAACTAGGCCCAATCTGATAAAAAGCAAAGCGCAAGAGGATGGTTACCAAGCAACCAGGAAAAAGAACAAAATCAGCAGAAAAAGAAATAGAAAGAAATGACAGAAACAGAGGGCAACCAGAACAGGAAAAGGGGGATAATGTGTTTCAGTGCACAACAGGAACTAAAAACCAAGCCACCAAATTCATTAATCAAATAAATATAAATTATTTTTTCCCAGCATGCCCACAAATGAAACTGAGAAGGAGCCTGATAGAACTTGGATTCCATCTAGCCGGGCTGGTTAAACAGGCCTTGCGCTTCACCCTGTCTGTTATTCCGGGGGAAGAGGCTCATTATCATATCTTCTCCGGGTGTTCTTCCACCCTTCCTTATTTGTCGAATGGGGCGTTTGTCATTAAATTCGCAGCTTCGTCTGTCAACGAGATTCGTGTGGGCGGATCTTCGCCCCTCTGGGGATGCCAGGCGGCGGTTGGCAGAATGACTTATTTGAAGGCGGGTTCGCGTTTCTACGAGAAGTTGCTCAACGTCCCCTGCTTGCTGCTCTTGGAGCTGGGCTTGGCAGGGCTTGGGTAACTTCTGGGCATGCCAAACAAACAGCAAAAGGTGAAAAACCTTGTTATTCCTCTCCTCCAGAGACAGCAGGATGGAGAGGGCAGGGAGTGAAAATGTGGTATGTGTACAACAAGCAAAAGGGCAGAAATTGTGGGGAGGAGGGGGTTTTAGATGTTCCTCAGGCAGTGGAAGGACTGATTTGAGGAATTAGCCCTTGGAGCCGGGGAAGTGCTTTCAGGAAGAATATATGGGATCTCAGAAGCTAAGCAGGCTCAGTCCTGCCTAGTTAGTACTTGGATGGGAGACCACCAAGGAAGTCCAGGGTGGCTATGCAGATGAAGGCAATGGCAAACCACCTCTGTATGCCTTTTGCCCCAACCCAGATGGTCTAGGATATCATCAGATCTCAGAAGCTAAGCAGGCTCAGTCCTGCCTAGTTAGTACTTGGATGGGAGACCACCAAGGGTTGCTTGACAGATGAAGCCAATGGCAAACCACCTCTGTATGCCTTTTGCCCCAACCCAGATGGTCTAGGACAGTGGTGGCGAACCTATGGCACGGGTGCCAGAGGTGGCACTCAGAGCCTTCTCTGTGGGCACGCGCAGAGTCCCCCCCACACACACACACACACATCTAGGCTGGCCTGGGCCGCTGGGCTCGATTATTAGCATTAAACCTAAGACCTAATTTGGGGGAAGCAGTTTAGGTAACCTTGTTAAGCGCTGTTAAACCCCACTGATTTTCATGCGAAGAACTAAAGCATGATCCTTTACCTGGGAGTAAGCTTGGTTGCTGGCAATGGGGCTTGCTTCTGAGTAAACCCTCCTAGGGTCGTGATTCACCTGTTGCACGGTTGCTTCAAAGCAAAGCCACCTACTACCACCAAGCTTACTCCCGAGTAACGCATGCCTTGGAGCCAACCGTTTCTTCTAAACTAAAACCTCAGTATTCCGGTTAAATTGCCGGGTTGGCACTTTGCAATAAATAAGTGGGTTTTGGGTTGCAATTTGGGCACTCGGTCTCAAAAGGGTTCGCCATCACTGGTCTAGGATATCATCAGATCTCAGAAGCTAAGCAGGCTCAGTCCTGCCTAGTTAGTACTTGGATGGGAGACCACCAAGGGTTGCTATGCAGATGAAGCCAATGGCAAACCACCTCTGTATGTCTTTTGCCCCAACCCAGATGGCCTAGGATATCATCATAGAAGCTAAGCAGGCTCAGTCCTGCCTAGTTAGTACTTGGATGGGAGACCACCAAGGAAGTCCAGGGTTGCTATGCAGATGAATGGCAAACCACCTCTGTATGTCTTTTGCCCCAACCCAGATGGCCTAGGATATCATCAGATCTCAGAAGCTAAGCAGGCTCAGTCCTGCCTAGTTAGTACTTGGATGAGAGACCACCAAGGAAGCCCAAGGTTGCTATTCAGATGAAGGCAATGGCAAACCACCTCTGTATGCCTTTTGCCCCAACCCAGATGGCCTAGGATATCATCAGATCTCAGAAGCTAAGCAGGCTCAGTCCTGCCTAGTTAGTACTTGGATGGGAGATTACCAAGGAAGTCCAGGGCTGCTATGCAGATGAAGGCAATGGCAAACCACCTCTGTTTGTCTCTTGCCTTGAAAACCCTACAGGATCGCCATAAGTCGGCTGCGACTTGACGGCCCTTTAGATATATGGGAGAAGATACTTGCTCAGGTATACAGGATGCAGGCCGTTTAGGACATTGGTACCTTGGGCAGGGCCTGGGAAATCTGCTAATCAGATTCAAATGAAGGGACATCCTACAGCTGATGTGAAAGTCACCCTTTGCCAACCAAGGAACTTCCAAGACAGACGCCAGCCACGAATTGCTGAAGTAGAATTTATCAATAGGCTGAATTGTATTAACCTGGCCTTCAACAGAGTCCACACCTTTCTTTACAACCACACTTTAAATTGTTTAACATATCCAAGAAAACTATATCATCACCAGTTCACCTGTGAGGAAAACGTCACCGCATTGGTGTTCAAGACCAAGAAGGGTCCTTATGGATTTTACGGTGCTACTGGTGCTGAATCTCACTCGTCTACTGGAAACGCCTGAACCTGGTTGCTCTTGTATCTTTCGGAAGTTCATTCCATTTTAAATGTATTTATCTTTTGTTTATGTGTGACCCGACATCGTTTTCAAGGAAAGAGATAGACAGAAGGCATTTGCCATTGCCTGCCATGAGTCTAAACAATCTTGTGAAGACACAGCAATAGAAAGAAGACGGTTGTACCAGTGAAGAGATTATCTTCCCTCTCCTTACCAGGCCCAAGGGTTAAACCTGCCCATTCACAGATATTCATTTTATTTTATTTTAAATTTTATTTATTACTTCATCTGCACCAGGCCTTTCTCCCCAAAGTGGCTTATCACATTGTCCTCCCCTCCATTTTATCTTCACAACAACCTCATGAAGTAGATTCGGTTGAGACCGGGTGACAGGTTCAAGGGTCACCCAGTGAACTTACATGGCAGAGCAGAGATTTGAACCGGGCTTTCTCAAAGTGTCATAATTAGCATTCAAGTAGAAGAAGGGTTGGTTTTTACATCCTGCTTTGCTCTGCCTTTACGGAGTCTCCAAGCAGCTTACAATCACCTTCCCTTCCCCTCCGCACAACAGACACCTTGTGAGGTAGGTATGGCTGAGAGAGTTCTGAGAGAACTGTGACAGGCCTAAAGTCACCCAGTAGGTTTCATGCGGAGAAGTGAGGAATCAAACCCGGTTCTCCAGATTAGTCCACCACTCTTAAACACTATACCAAATGGAAACTTTTCTAGTCACTTCTGGGCCTTTCCCCACTTACCTTAAGCCCCACACTACTCTCCTCAAGTAGCGCGGGGTCCCGGGGCACTCCACACGACAGGGGCGGCGATAGCGCAGCCACCCCGACGCTGCCGCTGTTGCGCCCCCTCAGTGCGCGGCATCCCTGGCGCTCTTGTAAACGGCGCCTTTTGATGACCAGGGCGCACGCCAGGGATGCCGCGCGCTGAGAGCAGCACGCGGCATAGGGGGGATTGGGGTGAGTGGGGAAACTCCCTCTGCTTTTGGTTGAACTGCACTCAGTGATTTTTTCCCCCTCCTCTTTAAAACATAACTTTTTTTCCAGTGTGATATTTTCTCACTTTGCACTGCTAAAACTGAGCGAAAAAAATCACCAGTGGTGCTTAGCAGTTAGCAGTGTGTGAACGAACTGCATCGGGAAGAAAGGGGCATCTTCTATTTCGCCAATTGCTAAAATAAAAGAGCAACCCTCTTGACTGCAGCCCCACAACCGTGTAAATTCAGGGACAGGGTCCTAAGTCACTTGCAAGAGCATCCTTCACTCTGCAGGCCAGCTAGTTGGTTTGCCATCTCCGGGTTGGGGAAATCCTAGAGATTTGGAGGTGTGGCCAGGGGAGAGGAGAGATCTCAGACAGGTATCGTGTCAAAGAGTCCACCCTCCAAAGCAGCCATCTTATCCGAGGGATCTTCGTAATCCAGAGATCGATTGCAATTGCAGGAGATCTCCAGGCCCCGCCTGGAAGCTGGCAACCCCATGACCGTCTCCAAGAAGGAACACCATAATCATGTTCGTTTCAAGCCCGTCTCCAGTAGCAAATGGATGCGAGGCATCTCAGCCTTTCCCAGTGCATAATATATATCTTTCAAGTGGGTGGCATCTAAGAGTTATGCAGGGTGTGATAAAGCAAGGCCCTTTGGGCTCCGAGGCAATTTATCAGAGTGGCAATTTCACATTCTGAACCGAATCGAGACAAGGTACAACCTCTAGACATCTACCCGGCGCTAATTACGCCTTTTCTGGGCAACCTGCTCTTCCCTCCAGCCCCCTAATTGCTTTGTTACAAACACCCATCCTTCGACAAGCCCGCACAAGCGCCTATAGTTTTTCACGATAATTTAAGAGGAAAATCCACACTCCTCGTTTCATGTCGAAAGACGAAGGGGGGTTGGGAGGGTAAGGGAAGAGCCCTCCTTCTTGCCAGTGGGATAATCCTTTGCCTACAAATCAGGCTTCTGTTTTGTGGAATTAGACCTCACACGTTTCAAATAGTTGATCGAGGCAAAGTAACCCACACCTAGCAAGGGCCATATAAGTCTCCCGTTGTCTGGCAGAGACTCCCAACCCCATGTTGCTTCGGTAATAGATGAGAGGCCACAGGCTGGCTATGGCAGCTGTGGCTGTAGAGCAGTGATGGCGAACCTTTTTGAGACCGAGTGCCCAAATGGCAACCCAAAACCCATTTATTTACCACAAAGTGCTGGCAATTTAACCTGAATACTGAGGTTTAAGTTTAGAAAAAACAGTTGGCTCCAAGACGTGCGTTTCTCGGGAGTAAGCTTGGTGGTAGTCGGTGGTTTTGCTTTGAAGCAACCGTGCAATTCTTCCAACGGGTGAATCATGACCCTAGGAGGGTTTACTCAGAAGCAAGCCCCGTTGCCAGCAACCAAGCTTACTCCCAGGTAAAGGATCACGCTTTAGTTCTTCGCATGAAAATCAGTGGGGTTTGACAGTGCTAAACAGGGTTACCTACACTGCTTCCCCAAAACTAGGTCTTAGGTTTAATGCTAATAATCGAGTCCAGCAGCTCAGGCCAACCTAGATGTGTGTGGGGGGGGGCGACTCTGTTTGCACGTGCCCACAGAGAGGGCTCTGAGTGCCACCTCTGGCACACGTGCCATAGGTTCGCCACCACTGCTGTAGAGTTACTGTCCACTTAAGTTTAGGCTGAACTAGGGGCTGTGAATGTCTACTTCGAAAAAGCCCTCCGAAAAAATGTTCATTTCCCTCCCGAGTTGAGCTGAATGTTCCCATCCAGCATTTGTCAGCCTTTGCTCTGGGCAAAATAAAGCTACCACAAGTTCGTCACGCAGTGGCGTGGCTCCTGTTTTGCATGCATGAGTTCCTGATTCAAGACCTTTGAGGAACATTTCAAGCAGCCCGTGGAACGCCGCTACCGGTCTGAGAGAGAAAAATCCAGCTTGATGGTCTGAGATGGTATAAGGCCGGCTGAGATGAATTCATCAGTGTTCATAATTGAGTCTATCGCGGGGGGGGGGGGGGGGGGGGGGGAATGCTCTACACCAATCAAATCTGAATTTTGCCACCTACATAAATTATACAAAGTTGCTTACAATATTATAATTTATTCTGCTTCTCTGATTCCGAGAAAAGGCACAGCTTTGAAGCCTTACTTCCTCAGCCACAGAAATGTTTGTTGAATTTGCTACCCCCACTCTTCCCAGCCAGACAGCCGGGCTCAGAGCGACTTACACACATATTTAAATATAAGTAGTGCAATATAAAATTCAAGGATGACAAAAAAACCAAAATATCAAATATTAAAATCATATCCAGTGATGGTGTCTTGACATATATAAAGTCCCAGTGGGCTCCAACAAAGGGCCATCATAAAATCTTAGAATCATAGAGTTGGAAGAGACCAGAAGGGTCATCAAGTCCAACTCCCTGCCATGCAAGAATACACAATCAAAGCACTCTGGACAGATGGCCACGCAACTTAGGTTTAAAAGCCTCCGAAGAAGGAGACTCTGCCACACTCTTGAGGCTGCGTATTCCACTGTTGAACAGCCTTTACCGCCAGGAATGTCTTTCTGATGTTTAGGTGGAATCTCTTTTCTCCTAGTTTGAATTCATTATTTCATGTCCTAGTCCCGTGGTGGCGAACCTTTGGCACTCCAGATGTTATGGACTACAATTCCCATCAGCCCCTGCCAGCATGGCCAATTGGCCGATTGGCCATGCTGGCAGGGGCTGATGGGAATTGTAGTCCATAACATCTGGAGTGCCAAAGGTTCACCACCACTGTCTAGTCTCTACAGCACCAGAAAACAAGCTTGCTCCATGTTCAAGGTGACAACCCTTCATATATGTAAACAGGACTATAAAGTCACCCCTTAACTTTCTCTTCTCCAGACTAAACACGCCCCGCTCCCTAAGTCTCTCCTCAGGGGACATGGATTCTAGATCTCTTTTCCATTTTGGTCACCCGTCTCTGGACACGCTCCACCTCATCAACATTCTTCTTAAATGGTGGTACCCTGAACTGAACACAGTATTCCAGGTGGAAGTATTCTTGCAATATATTTACATTCTGCCTGTACATGTGTGCAAGAAAAGGGATGCACGTTTTGTAAGGAAAAGGGATGCACATTTTTGGGGATCAGTACTTGAATAAATGTACAGGTTCAATCCTTTCTTCACCTATACATGTGTTGACTATAACAGGAGAATTACTCCATGTATGTATAAAGAAAAATCAAGTCAATACTGTGCAGGAATTCCACATGTGCTAACTGTAACGTGTGGACAGGGGCAAAGAACCGGATTGTCACAATGTGTTGTGAAGTCTCAAAGACCAGCTATGGGGGAAGACTTAATATGGATTAGGGCCACGATTGATTCTTCCCATTCCCCTGATGTACCCCTGCCTCCAGTCAGAACAGGCTAGAGGGTTTTTTTTTGGGGGGGGGGGGGGCTAGGAACTAGAGACTAGGAAGAGAGAATTGAAAGAATCTTGATCAACCTAGGAACCCATGGAGCTGGTGAATTATGTGACTTTTTGTTTTCATATGATGATGGGTTGGGTTGGGTTGGCTCTCAGTGGTGGAAAGGTAGAAGGAATCTTGGATCGAGCCTCGCTGTGGCTCTCTGCAGCTCTCCCCTCAAACTGTTGTCAACCGTAGTAGGGGGCAAATCTATATTGCACCTGTACTGTGTCATCACAGATTTCCATGTTGGCCTGTGTGATCCTTACAGCTCTATGATTCTATGGCTCATTCTGCATGTGCAGAATAATGCACTTTCAAACTGCTTTCAGTGTTCTTTGAAGCTGTGCGGAATAGCAACATCCACTTGCAAACCGTTGTGAAAGTGATTTGAAAACGCATTATTTTGCATGTGCGGAAGGGGCCTATGATTCTTTGGAATTGAGTCGTAGAAAAACAGTCAGTGATTACTTCTTTCTCATTTCTCAAGATTCTCATAGGATGCTGTGGTGAACTTAGCAAAGATTAGGGTTGCCAAGTCCCTCCTGGTTACTGGCAAGGGGGTAGGGAGGGCTTACCAGGATCAAGAGGGAGACCTAGGCCTCGTTGATGGCAAAGTAGCAATGTCACATTCAGTGTACCGGAAGCGACATCATCACACTGCCATCGTTGAGGCAATGGTCTGGAATTTTGGCCAAAACTCTATGGGGGAAATGGCTTAAAAGGTTCCCAGCCTTAGTTTTAGCAGTAAATCTAGCATTACACCTGGCAATGCTCAATGATGCACAAAACCTTAGACCAGAGTTTTGGGGGGCAGGGGGCAAGACCTTCCCAGCAGCCAATGACCACCGGCTTCACCTCCCCACATCATTTTATGTACGCTTGGAAGCAGCGACCAATTCTTTTGTTCTAAGTGCCATAACTCCAAGCCCAAGATTATGCACCTCTCCAATCGTCAACGCACTATTTACTTATTCATTCATTCTAATGTATTTATGTATCCTGACAGCATGCATGCCTCTTCCCTTCCCTCCCCTCCCCCCCCCCAATGCCTTGGGAGTCTTTTTGCCTCTAGACTCTTGAGCTGGAAAGTGAGTAGGTGTACAATCCTGGATCCTTGCCACAGCTGAGTCTGTTTGACCTCAGGTTGTGTCTGGGCTTGACAGCACAACCCGCTTCTTACCTGTGTCGGACATCCATTCCATGGAGGGGCAATTGAACAAACCATGTTAGAAAAAAACCTGATAAGGGCCCAATTGACCTCAGTGTCTGCTTTACCAGGCCTCCTGGATTGTGGCCTTCGGTTCTCCCTTTCTCCCGGATTCTGATTTTTGTGGCGCCAACGTTCTGCAACGCCCTGATATTCTTTTTCAGCCAGCAGGCTCCGTGTGTGTTCCAGTTTCTGCAGCTGTGTACTGATATGGGAAGGGAAGAGACGATATTCTCAATTTTACAGTAGCAATCCACCCCCTCCCCCCACCCAAAAACAACAACCCCAAACTACATTTCTGACTTAAGGCAAGAAAAAGAATGGAATAGTGTTGATAAGCACCACGCCTTCTGTTATTGGCACGTGAGGAGCATATACTTTGGCCACCGCAATTTTAATTTATAGTATAAATTGAATCTATGAAACTGAGTGTGGGACTCAGCAACTCTGGAAGCCACCCCCCCTCTGCATACATTCGGAGCTCTCGAGGATGAAAACAGGGAGGACTCTATTTTCTTGTCAGCGTCCAGTTCCGCAGGACTAGATAAAGTAATTGATAGTGTTATGTAGTCTATATTCATATTCATATTGTCGTAAGTTAGAATGCTCTGAAACGTCAGAATTTCTAGTAGAAAACCAGGCACAGCAAATATTATACCACAGTACAAAGATTCGCTCAAACTCAATTTGGAGGAAAGCAAAGACATATTTTACTTGTTCTATATTTTTTCGTTTTCTGTTAATTCTGTTCTATTCACATACTTGTTTGCAGACTTTTTGATTGCTTTTGACTGTTGTGTTCTTTTCCGTTTTGAAATTGTATTAGAAAATTAATTTTAAAAACTATTTTTTGTAAGTTAGGGTAATTGTTACACCCCTTTGGGAAACTGAAAGAGATTTCAACACAGAACTTTGGGAAGATAAAGTTAGGGAATATATACTACAGAGGCTACATTAAATCTTGCAAACAGATGGTCAAAAGAAGAATTTAATGGGAAATGGAAACTGTATTTTTTATTTGAGGCTAAATTGATTATGTAAGAATAGTAACAATATAAATTTGTTATTGATTAAAAGTAACTGGCAATTAGATACTTACTGCTCTTTTGGAATTAAAGGTTAGAAGGTAACGAATTTTAGTTCTCTCTGAATGACATTAGTGTTGTAATTTTAAGATCCAGTGTGTTAGAGCTAAGATATGTATTGTTTATGGGTACCTGTATTTTCTTTTTTATCTTTCTGTATTTTCTGGTCTTGAATTATATTTGAGAAAACTAATAAAAATACTACTTTTAAAAAGTTCTTTTTTTCAAAAAAAAATGACATAGCAATTGTTTGCAGAGGGTTGAACTTCTAGTATGGTTAAAGATAGCAGGTTTGGTAGGAGTTTTTCAAAGTAGCGTGAAAACATTCTCATCACTTGAAGTAACATCGCAAGCGGAAGCTTTATTTATTCAGGTCATTTATAGCCCACCTTGCTTGGAGATTCAAGGTGAATTATCGAGTGTAAATTGAGTATCATCTACCAAATGGGACATCAAATGCTCAGTGCAATAGTTCTTGGACTATAGACATCAAAAACTGAGCTGAAACAAACCTGAAACAAAGCATAAACATTGAAACATGATATGTTATTAAACGGTGTAGAAACGACCGAGTCTACACCATACTGATAGGCAGCAATACAGTAGTCTGGGCCACAGTACCTAATCATTTAGCAAAGCAACTTTCTGAACCCTTCCTTGCAAAACAGTCCTATTTACATGTGTAAAAAAGCCCTCCAGAACAGATTGCCAGCTCTGGGTTGGGAAATAATTAAAGATTGGGGGAGAGAGCCTGAAGAGGGCAGGTTTTGAGACATGGAGAGCAGCAGTGGCATAGTGGTTAAGAGCAAGTGCATTCTAATCTGGAGGAACGGGGTTTGATTCCCAACTCTGCCGCCTGAGCTGTGGAGGCTTATCTGGGGAATTCAGATTAGCCTGTGCACTCCCACACATGCCAGCTGGGTGACCTTGGGCTAGTCACAGCTTTTCGGAGCTCTCTCAGCCCCACCTACCTTACAGGGTGTTTGTTGTGAGGGGAGAAGGGCAAGGAGATTGTAAACCCCTTTGAGTCTCCTGCAGGAGAGAAATGGGGGATATAAATCCAAACTCCTCCTCCTCCTCCTCCTCCTCTTCTTCTTCTTCTTCTTCAGTGGGGTAGTGCCGTATCCTCTAGATCTCCCAAATAAAGTAGACTCAATTATGAATGAAATCTCTTTTATCGATGGAGAATCTATAGAGATGTACACTTGAAAAGGATTGTTGTCCAGTCGGTGGCATAGCACCTGGGGGGGGGGGGCGTCTTGCACAGGGTGCGCGCCGGTGCGGGGACATAGCAGGGCAGATGGAGCATGGCAGGGGCGCAGGGTACAACGTACCCAGGCGCAGTTTCCCCTCGCTATGGCTCTGTGTCCAGTCTGAATTCAGGGGGGAAGATCACAACATAAATTACAGCAGCCCTTCTCTCCCCAGGCCCAGTTAGCCAGCAACAGTTCACTCACAAGCAGGTACAGGTGTGCAACAGTGTGTAACAGACTTCCCTCTGTGAGACACCTCTGAAGATGGCAGCCAGATGCAGGCGAAACGTTAGGAACAAGATCCACCAGACCACGGCCACACAGCCCGGAAAACCCACCACAACCAGTTGAATCCGGCCATGAAAGCCTTCGACAATACGCTTTCACAATTGTTTGAAAGTGGATTTTGCTATTCTGCACAGTTAAATCCAGTAAAACTGAAAGTGCATTATTCTGCATGTGCGGAAGGGGCCCCGGAGTTTCAAGTCAAGACATGTTCAGAAATAGTTCACCAATAGCTTCTGCATAGCAACCCTAAACTTCCGTGGTAAACTCCCAACCAAGGACTAACTCACCAGGGCTGAGCCTGCCTAGCTTTTGAGTTTGGACCAGCCTGGGCCACCAAGGTCAGAGCAAACTGCACAGAGCTGTGGGTAAACTCTCCCTCAATTATAGTTTAGCCATCCTTTTTTTTTCTTCTGAAAAATTTTCAGTCCTGCATTTACAGTGACGTCACTTTCCTTCACTGTTTATTGTCCTCACTTGAAGAAGAAGAAGAGTTTGGATTTATATCCCCCCTTTCTCTCCTGCAGGAGACTCAAAGGGGCTGACAATCTCCTTGCCCTTCCCGCTCACAACAAACACCCTGTGAGGTAGGTGGGGCTGAGAGAGCTCTGAGAAGCTGTGACTAGCCCAAGGTCACCCAGCTGGCATGTGTGGGAGTGTACAGGCTAATCTGAATTCCCCAGATAAGCCTCCACAGCTCAGGCGGCAGAGCGGAAAATCAAACCCGGTTCCTCCAGATTAGATACACGAGCTCTTAACCTCCTACGCCACTGCACTTGCTGTCAGTGATGACCCCGCAGAGCTGAGTTCTAACAGCAGCGTAGCATTGGGGCTTCATCCCCTTCACTGTGCGATCTAGGATTTTGTAAGATTTCTGACTAATTCGAGAAGGCAGGGAAAACATCTGTGGCCTAGGGAAACAGCACCCGAAACAGTTGGGTTCAACAATTACCGAACAAGACTGGGGGAAAGGGAATAATTGCTTGCCGGGGTGCGGCATTTCTACCCTACCCAAATTGCTAATTTCTATCTGAACATCTCGAAAAAGACAGAACATTCCCTGCAGCTCGAATACCGGGGGTCACTCCTCAAACGCTCTTGTGCGGCAAGGTGACTTTGGAGAGAAAGATAAATTATGTAGCGGGTGCAAGGTGTGTTTCTGTCAACACATTTCAATTCGGGATTTTCGGTCTGGCCGAAGACTCTCCCATGAAAGGGCTTTTCTAATACCCTGAACAGTGCGAATGCAGCTAGCTCGCGGTTACTCGCCCAGATCAAAGGGCCTCTCCAGTTTAACCTTTCTTGTAATTTGTTTAAACTTGTAGGTCTCTCGGAGGGCAGGCGTCTTTCATTTGAGGCAACCTTAGCTTGCTTTGGTGCCACATTCAATCCTGGCATAAGTGCCTTCTCGCAAATCCTGTGCCATACACTGACCTTGTTTTCTTCCTGTCACAAAGACCCCTTTATGTGACGGTTGAGCCGGGAGAGAAATTTTTGTAAAAGTTCAGCTTACTGGTTCAATAATATGTCATTTTTCTCTATGTTCCCATCACCTATAAGCCTACATTTGCGCAAATTAGGTAGGATTTGAAGGGGGTGTGATCAGAGGTGGGATCCAGCAGGTTCTCACCAGTTCCTGAGAGTGGGTTACTAATTATTTGTGCGTGCCGAGAGGGGGTTACTAATTGGGTCTGCTTTTCCGTTAGAAATTCCATTAGGTCCAAAAATCATAAAGTCCTGTTGTTTCCTATGTGGCTGTTTAATGAAGGTAGAAAACGGGATAATTCTCCCTGTTGGGCTGTTTTAAAAACATGTTTTAGAAATATGGTAAAGTTCCTTGTTTAAGGAAAGTATCCTTCTTTTGATTTCTAGAAACAAAACTAAGTATTTGGAAGTATTAAGTATTTGACAGGCAGTCAATTAGAGGAGAAGTAGTTGTTTCTGTTGGCAGTAGATGATCGGACTTGCTATAATGAGTTTAAATTATGGACAGAAAAATACCAGCTGGAAATTAGGAACTTTTTTCTTACAGTAAGAGTTTTTTACAGTAACAGAGAAATTATTAATGCCCCGCCCCTGGAATGCCCGCCCAGCCCCATTGGCGCTACGCCACTGTTTGAATCCCACCACCATGGGAACCTGTTACTAAAATTTTTGGATCCCACCACTGGGTGTGATCCCTTACACTGGGTACATCCTTAAACTCTGTTTATTGATCTGGAATAACTGTGACTCCTTGGTTACACACATAGCCACATGGTTTTAAAAGCCCTCTGCAAATCTATTTGGGGCCTAAAAATCAGCAGTGGTGTAGTGGTTAAGAGCAGTCATCTGGAGAACAAAGTTTGCTTCTCCACTCCTCCACATGACGCCTTCTTAGTGACCTCAGGCCAGACACAGTTCTCTCCGAACTGTCTCTGCCCCACCTGCCTCACAAGGTGTCTTTTGTGGGGAGGGGAACACAACTGTAAGCCACAATATCAGGTTCCTTGGAGGTGGAGTATAAAAAGTGGAGTGTAAGAAATCTCATCTGTTTGTCTATCTTTCTGTCTATCAAGTGCCAGCCTGGCGTGTAGTGGTTGAGAGCAGCAGAAGCAGCAACAGAGCAGTTTCGATTTATATTCCACCTTTCTGTCTTCTAAGGAGACTCAAAGCAGCTTACAAATTCCTTTCCCTTCCTCTCCCCACAACTGACACCTTTCGAGGTAGGTGGGGCTGAGAGAGTTTGGAGAGAATTGTGAAGAGCCCAAGGTCACCCAGCAGTTTACCAGATAAGAGTCCGCCACTCACGTGGAAGAGTGAGGAGGCTGGAAATAAAATGGAAAAAAAACCCAGAGGAAACAGAGACATTTTATTTCCTCTCTCAAAACGTTTTAAAAGGTTTGTCTGGAAAAGGTCAAACGGCAGCAAGAGGCACAAAAAGGTCAGGCAAGGACCCTCCTCAGTTTTAGGCCCCGGATAAAACTGCTTCTTTTCACCCGAGATTTCGACTAAGGGGGTTGATCTTTCCGAACGTCTTTTTTCCAGTCAGCTTGCCATCCTAGCTGGTGGACTGTGGTATGAAGAAGAAGAAGAAGAAGAAGAAGAAGAAGAAGAAGAAGAAGAAGAAGAAGAAGAAGAAGAAGAAGAAGAAGAAGAAGAAGAAGAAGAAGAAGAAGAAGAGGAGGAGGAGGAGGAGGAGGAGGAGGAGGAGGAGGAGGAGTTTGGATTTATATCCCCCCTTTCTCTCCTGCAGGAGACTCAAAGGGGCTTACAAACCCGGTTCCTCCAGATTAGATACACGAGCTCTTAACCTCCTACGCCACTGCTGCTCCAGATTGCAAAAGTCAGTTCCTCTGGATGAATTAGCTGCTTCCAAGTGACCGTCGCCATGGCTTCCAAGTGACCGTCGCCATGGTGCCACATCTCTCCAGAGCTCCCACCCTCCCCCAAACTCCACCCCCCCAGCACTGCCCCCAAATGACCAGGAATTTCCAAAGTCAATGTTGGCAACCCTAATGGGGGGTGTTACCTTCTCAGGTCAAACTCCCACCCATTGTATCCCCCCCTTTTTTCTTTTTACAAAAAATGTTATCCCCACTCTGGGTCACGAAGTTCCTGGAGATTTGGGGGCCTAGAGAATGGAGCAGGTTGGCTCAGGGAGGGACCTCAGCAGCGCATAAGGTCATACACTCCATCCCCCAAAGCCATTTTCTCTTGGGGGACTGATCTCTATGGTTTGGAGATCAATTCCAATTTCAAGAGATCTCTTGGCCCCGCCTGGAGGTTGGTAACCATACCCTGCTCCCAAATAGGGTTGCCCAACACAGTTAGTGACTGGAGTCCTCCAATCATTACAACTCATCCCCAGGCAACAGAGATCAGTTCGCCTGGACAAAATGGCGGCTTTGGAAGGTTGACTTTACTGCGTTATGCCCAATCGAAGTCCCTCGCCTCCTCAGCCTCCACAACCAAAAATCTCCGGGTACTTCTTACTCCCAAATATTTTTTATAATATTTTTTATTAATTTTCTCAATATATTTAATAAACAGAAAAAAATATGGAACAGAAAAACAAAAAAGTCAAACACAAAACAGAAAAATATTACAGCTACCCAAAAGCTGTATGAATATTACCTCTAACGCATTTGGATCATGAAATTACAAAACGAAAATTATCAGAGAGAACATTACACAGTCTAAAAATCCACGACCTTCTGTCTGCTGGCTGTACGGCCTCATTGCTAAACAATTTCTTGTATCTTGATCGTTTACAAATTACAATTCTTCCTGTTATTATTATTATTTTTACATTGTCAATTCAGCCTCAAATAACAAAAAATAAAGCATATATCATCAAATTCATGATTTGACTGTCCTGACTCAAAAATATATGTTTTGTCTTTCTTTTTTTTACAAAACTTTATTAAATTTATGTTAATACAAAGAAGGTTAAAAAAGAAAAAAGGTAGGAAGAAAAAAGAAGAGAAATAGGGTTAAGAAAAAAGAATCAAAGAATATAGAAAGAAAGTAGGAAAGAAGGAAGCGAAAGGAAAAATAAGAAGAAATAATGCTTTACATCAATCTGTACATTGTCAGTTCAATTAATAAAAAAAAAAAACCTTACTTCCAAACTAATAGTCTATTAACTGTCATATTGTCTTCTACATTTCTCCAACGCATAATGTAAATGATTAATAAACATTCATGTCGAATAAGTCCAATCCATCGTCAGATTTCCTCCATCAGATATTGTTGAAGGCCAGCCTTCTCACGCAGGTAAGTCTTCAATATTTATCCACTTTTTAAATGTTTACATTTTCTTTTAGTCTGCAAGTCAGTGAGTCCATATTCTTATATTGCAGGGCTCCAAAATATTGAACGTGTTGTTGATTCTTTGCAGAAGGCAAAACCACATCCCTGCTTCTTACTGGCCTCTAATTCTGCAAAAAGTGAAGCAAGGTATTGTTTGTTAAAAGGTGGTTTGGGGGCGGGGGGGGGGGGATGGAGATAAACAGCTATCAAACTGGGTTTCCCTTCCCCCTTAATGCAGAACTTTCAGATTTCCAGTAAAAGGAGCTGGGAGGGAGCATTCAAGGCTTGCAAAGACCAGAACGTAGCGGGGAAAAGAGAAAAAAAATTGTCTTAAGGACTCCAGCAAAGTTACTTTGCAAACTGACGTCTTCGACTTTTCGCAGCACCCTCAGGAAAACCACAAGGGGAATTTTTTCTGACGGTGTCTTTGACGCCCCAGAGAACAGCCAGACTACGCACTGAAAAAATGAAAACGAGGGAGTTTCTACACAAGATTAAATTTGACCCAGTTTCGGAGGGTATTTTTGTTATCAGTTGGCGAGATTCAAGCTGAGAAGATGGGCCGTGAATCTAATGCAGGTGTGATGGTTCTGCTTTGCAGAGGGGAACAATTTGGGAACAAGTCAATTTTATGTTTAGTAATAGGAGCGAATTTTGTCTCCAGATGATTGGGATTACCACTTCATCAGCCCCTGCTAGCATGGCCAATTGGCCATGCTGGCAGGGGCGGATGGGAATTGTGGTCCATAACATCTGGAGTGCCAAAGGTTCGCCACCACAGGCCTAGGCTGTTTCCCCCACACATTGAAGAAAACCTTCAGCTCAGGGCAGTGGTGGGATCCAAAAATTTTAGTAACAGGTTCCCATGGTGGTGGGATTCAAACTGTGGCGTAGCGCCAATGGGGCTGGGCGGGGCACGATGGGGGTGTGGCCGGGCATTCCGGGGGCGGGGCATTCCTGGGTGGGCTGTGGCAAGGACGCAGCCGCTGCGCCGATCCGTGGGCAGGAAACGAATGCACGCAGGCACAGGCTGCCACGCACGCCGGTGCACCTCCTGCTAGACTGCTTCAAGTTCTGCGCGCTACTGCTGAGAGGAGGGGCGTAACTAAGGCAAAAATCACGTGGCAAAATCACCAATTAGTAACCCCCTCTCGGCACACACAAATAATTAGTAACCTACTCTCGGGAACCTGTGAGAACCTGCTGGATCCCACCTCTGGCTCAGGGGTAGAATGCACGCTTTCCACATGCAAAGTCCTTAGGTTCAAGCCTTGTCCTTAACAATGAAAGAACACAACCAGAGAAGTTGCAAGTTCAAAAGGGTGGACGAGATTGTGGCCTGCGAAGTCAGTAACATGCTTTGCAGATGAAGGTCCCAGACTCAATCCCAAGTGAGAGGCCAAATTCATAGTGGGGGTGGGGCGTCACCCGTCAGTCCTTTTTGCCCCTGTGGCTTTGAAGAAGAGGTGACAGAATTTTTAAAAAGAAAAAAAACAAGGTTTTATCTGCTTACTGGAAATGCCTCCCTTAAAGTTCCAGGCAATTCCCAGAAGGACTTGGAAGTGAGGGGTAGATTTAGCGATCACCAACGACACTATGGAAGGAACAGCCAATTTTACCCGAGTTACCGACAGTTCTGAGAGTTACCTGTTTCACTTCCAGGTAGTTCTAAGAATCATCAAGAACTCAACGGCGAGTACAGTTGCCAGGTCCCCTCTTTCCACCAGCGGGAGATGGGAAGATAGGATTGCAGGATCCAGGTTAGGAAATTCTGGGAAATTTGAGGTGGAACCTGGAGTGACTTAATACCATAGAGCAGTGATTGCGAATCTATGGCATGAGTGCCAGAGGTGGCACTCAGAGCCCTCTCTGTGGGCACGCACAAACTGAGTGCCCGCCCCAACACATCTAAGTTGGCCTGGGCCGCTGGGCTCGATTATTAGCATTAAACCTAAGACCCAGTTTTGGGGAAGCAGTGTAGGTCACCCTGTTAAGCGCTGTTAAACCCCTCGGATTTTCATGCAAAGAACTAAAGCATGATCCTTTACCTGGAAGCAAGCTCGGTTGCTGGCAACGGGGCTTGCTTCTGAGTAAACCCTCCTAGAGTCATGATTCTCCCGTTGGAAGAGTGGCACGGTTGCTTCAAAGCAAAGCCACCGACTACCACCAAGCTTACTCCCGAGTAACGCACGCCTCGGAGCCAACCGTTTTTTCTAAACAAAAACTTCAGTATTCAGGTTAAATGACCGTGTTGGCACTTTGCGATAAATAAGTGGGTTTTGGTTTGCAATTTGGGCACTCGGTCTCGAAAAGGTTCGCCATCGCTGCCATAGAGTCCACCCACCAAAGCATACATTTTCCCCAGGGGAACCGGTCTCTGTAGTCTGGAGATGAGCTGTAATTCCAGGGGATCCCCAGATCCCACCTGGAGGCTGTCATGGATATTAGACTGGGAGCCTACCTTGCAGAATTGTTGTGCGAATAACATGAAGGAGAGGAGTCACCAGGTATGCTGCCTTGATATTCATGGGGGGAAATCAGGAGAAAAATACAGAATAAGAGACCGAAAAAAAAACAATCCCTTTAAAGCAGATTAGAATGCACTGATAAACAGAAATCAACAGGACCATACTTCATTAAAGATTCTGTGATTTGAGGGCTGGAGTTGGTCTCCAGAAACCCAGGTTCCAAATTCCATTTGCCATGAGAAGTAACTAGATTCCCTTGAGGTAGTCCATGAACATCTGGAGAGCCGGAGTGGAAGCCCTTGATCTACACCTCTTGGAGAATGGGAGACATGCTACAAGACTGGAGGAAAGCAAATGTTATCTCAGTTTTCCAAAAAAAAGGGAGGAGAGATGATGCAGGAAACTACAGGCCAGTCAGCTTGACCTCTGTCCAGGGAAGATACTAGAGAAGATTTTAAAGGGATCAATTTGTGAGCATCTGAAGGACAACTCGGGCCCTTTCCCCACTTACCTTTGTCCGAGGGTTGCTGCGCGCAATTCCCAGCGCGCGCAATTCCTGGTGCACGCCCCAGCTTCCCCATGACCCCGCGCTCTGCGCCATTTCAAAAGGCGCCAGTAATTACGCGCCAGTAATTACGCGCACTGAGGGGGGGCGAGAGAGGCAGCGTCGGGGCGGCTGCGTTCTCGCCGCCCCTGAAGTGGGGAGTGCAGCTGGACCCCGCGCTACTTGATGAGAGTAGCGCAGGGCTGAAGGTAAGTGGGGAAAGGGCCTCAGTGATCCAGGGAAATTAACTCAGATTTGTCCCCAAAATGTCCTGCCAGACCAACCTCATTTCCTTCTTCACTAGAGCGATGTGCTTATTGGATTGGGGGAACGCCGTGGATTTCAGTAAGGGTCCAAAGTCCAGCTTTAACCTATGCACGCAGTTCAATGCTGGACCCAACCAAGCCGAGCACACAGGGGGATTTTTCAGGTTCAGGTTTAACAACCCGAATTTTTTCCAAAAAAATCCCCCCACACACGAAAAGCCAATATATATCCGTTTTTTTCCAGTTTTTTGAAAACTTCTGGATCTATTAAACCCTAATGTTCGGTCTGGAGAAGTGGAGATCGGGGGGGGGGGGGCAGGATTTGAAGGGCTGTCACTTAGAGAAAAGGAGGGAGTCGGCAGCAGAGGTGAGAACTCACGATAGTGGTTTTAAATTACAGGTGGAAAGGCACCGACTGAATATTAGAAAAAGTTTTTACAGGAAAAGTTGTTCAATAGTGGAATCAGCTGTCTCGGGATGTGGTGAGCTCCCCTTCACTGGCCGTCTTTAAGCAGCAGCTGGACAAACACTTGTTAGGGTTGCTCTAGGCCCGTGGTGGTGAACCTATGGCATTCCAGATGTTCAAGGACTACAATTCCCATCAGCCCCTGCCAGCATGGCCAATTGGCCATGCTAGTGTAACCCCTATGTTCAGAATGGGTTGACCCAGAAAGGGGTGGAGACTCAAAGCAGCAGAAGGCTGCAAAAACTGGTGAAGTTGGAGGAAGCAAGGCTACCCGGCTGGGACCTTGAATTAATTCTTTATAAGCTCTTAACACCTTGTTTAAGGTAACTGCAAAGTTGTTGGGAACTAGTGGGGAGTTGTTTATTTTTGCTCTTTTTGTAAATGTTAGAATTTATTGTTTCAGGGCTTGCTTTGTATGTAGTTGATGGGAGTTCTTTTGGGGACCTTCATCATCTTGGATCCCATTCACCAAGCCTCTGAAGTCTTCATAAGCCAACCACCAGCAGGAAGAATTGGACTTGGCATTTATCAGTAGATTGTCAAGATAAGGACTTGAAATGCAACCTAGAAGGACTGTAAATTGTTAAAAGTTAAATGTTAATGTTAAAAGTGTTATTTGTTAAGGAAGTAAACCATTTTGTTTTAAAATTTAGTTCTTTGCAACTCCTTCCAAGCTCTGCCCCACAGAACCCACAGTTAGAGGTTACACTAGCAGGGGCTGAAGGGAATTGTAGTCCATGAACATCTGGAGTGCCATAGGCTCGCCACCACTGCTCTAGGCTGACCCTGCATTGAACAGAGTGACGGACTAGATGGCCCATATGGCCCCTTTCAACTCTATGATTCTGTGGTTCTACCTTAAAAAGCCACAAACATATCTTTATGTGACTGCTTCAGAAGAACGACTCCTTTCTGATTAATCAACTAATGCTTTAGTTGATTAAGTTACCAATTAACCTGATGCCAACTCGCAGCCAGCCAATGACTTTCAAATGTGTGTAAGAGAATCCAAAGGAGAGAGAGGAAACTGGAAGTCCTCCAAGATCATTTTCCCATTTGATATGGATGAAATTTTTTCTCCCTCTCCTCCAAGACACACGAGTCCAAAAGAGGGGGGGAGGGAATTAAAATGCGCTCTCTTTGTGTCTCCGTAATTCTCCTGTCAGCCAAATGGAAATGTGATGACAACAGAGGGTAAGCTTTACATCCATAAAGCATTTTTTCCATCTGGAGGCCTAAAGCCGTACAGAGCTTCAAGTTCGGCACATGACAGGCCAAGACATCCCCGAATACCAGAGATCTGATCCATGATCAACGTGGTCTGGGAGCTGAAGGAAGAACCGCACTGGACAAAATCCTTTGTGCAAAGAAAAGGAGACCTACTGCCCCACCAACCCAAGACCAGTTCCAGAGGTGGGATCCAGCAGGTTCTCACAGGTTCCCAAGAGTAGGTTACTAATTATTTGTGTGTGCCAAGAGGGGGTTACTAATTGGTGATTTTGCCACGTGATTTTTGCCTTAGTTACGCCCCTCCTCTCAGCAGTAGCGCGCAGAACTTGAAGCAGTCTAGCAGGAGGTGCACCAGCGTGCGTGGCAGCCTGCGCCTGCGTGCATTCGTTTCCCGCCCAAGGACCGGCGCAGCGGCTGCGTCCTTGCCACAGCCCCGCCCCGCAATGCCCTACCCCCAGAATGCCCGGCCACGCCCCCGTCGTACCCCGCCTAGTCCCATTAGTGCTACACCACTGTTTGAATCCCACCACCATGGGAACCTGTTACTAAAATGTTTGGATCCCACCACTGACCAGTTCCCTACCCAGACTTTTTCTTCAGACGTAGCCACACACTAGGGCTATGCTAGTTGGCAAGTTGGTTTTCATGTCAGCTGGTGTCGTGGTTAAAAGCGGCGAACGCTAATCTGGAGAAGGAAGGTTGGTTTTTAATACCTTGCTTTTCTCCTTCTTTTAAGGAGGTTCAAAACAGTTTACAATCACTTCCCCTGCCAGCAGCAGACACCTGGTGAGGTAGATGGGGCCAAGAGAGTTCTGAGAGAACTGTGACTGGCCCAAGGTCACCCAGGAGGCTTCATGTGGAGGAGCAGGGAAACAAACCCGGTTCACCAGATCAGAGTCCGCTGCTCACGTGGAGGTGTGGAGAATCAAACCTGGTTCTCCAGATTAAGTCCCTCGCTCTTACGCACTACACCACCTTCAGCCAGTCATCATTCTCTCAGAACTCTCTCAGCTGACATGGCGGCAGTTAGTGGTAAACCACCTCCATATGTTTCTTACCTTGGAAGTTCTACAGGGCCACCATAAGTCAGCTTTGACTTGACAGCACTTTCCGCCACTACATACCATAGCAGCACCCACTCTCTTCTTTGCTTCAAAATCACTTGGGGGGAAGGGAGTCTTAGGTATGCCCCTCTCTTTCCACCTCAGTCTTCTATCTGTGAACTGGGAATAATTGTACTGGTCTACTGCGACAAACAGATCAAAGTCTTGCCCTTCCTGAAAGTGGTCTGTCCCTCTTTAAAGCTGGTTGGCACGTTCACTGAGGTGGGAACAGCCAATCACTGCCCTTGGAATCTCAGGAACAAATAGGAAAGGTGAGTTAGAGAATAAAGGAGTGAGCGGCCATTTTGTCATCAGATAGGGTTTAACCACCAGTAATGCCGGTTAGGGAAGCCTTGGTCTCAAGATCAAGGGTTTATGGCTGTCTTTAAGGAAAGCAATCTGTAGGATGCGTGGTCCAACAGAGGCAGCTGGCGGGGGTTAACTGCAGAGGAAACTGAAATCATACCTTGAGAGTGCCGTGATCTGCAGAGTGTTTTCGAGGAGATTTGAGTGTGATATTCTCCCTCTCCATTGTAAGTCGGACTGTGAGATTGAATTGGGGGCTTTCCCCACTGACAGAGTTGAACTGGTTTCTACCTAGGTTCGCCTCCGTGAATCCCCACTGCCACCGAGCTCAACATTGTTTTGTCTCAGTTCCCCCCCACCCCTCAGAACTGCGACATCCTTGTCGCAGTTATGAACTACACTTTTCTGCCGGAACAAGGTCGATACCACTTCGAAGTGGGGAAGCATCGAAACGACACCTCATCCGTTCAACCAATCACAAGCCGCTTTTGTGGCATGCGCAGAACGGGAGAGTCATGGCGGGCAGAAAGCGCATGTAACTGTAAACTGTAAACTGTAAAAACTGTTTTAAAAAAGAACGCTCCCGTTTCCCGCCGTAACACAAGCGCCAATCACGATCGAGGAGTGAAACAGGCACCAAGATGATCCCACTCACTTAGCTCAGTTCCAGGGGGCCAACTCAGTTGCTGTGGGGACAGCCTGGAATCACCCTCCACTGAAAGGAACCGAGTCAACCTTAGCTCCCTCCTGTAGTGGGGAAAGCCCCTTAGTGGGGGCAGCCAAGTTCCCCAAGGGGAAGTTATATACCACAAGCCCAAGAGAGCTGGAAGCATTGTGGGAGATCACAGATATAAGTTTGAAGAAGGGGCTCGTACAACCAGCCTCATCTCCTCTGGTGGCTCTCATATTGTTCCAGAAGAAGAAAGACAGCACCCGGTGTTTATGTATGGATTGCTGGGGCTTAAATGTCATTTCTCTGACCAACCACTTCCCATAGCCACTCATTAAGGACTTGTTAGCCTGTTTGTCCAAAGGGAAAGCTTTCACGAAGCTGGACCTGAGAAACGCCTATTACAGGGTCCAGATTCATGAAGGTGATAAGTGGAAAACCATTTTCAATTCCCAGTTAGACCAGTTTGAATTTTGTGTTATGTTCTTCAGGCTGAGTGTAACTCTGGGAGTATTCATGAACCTGATCAATGAGATGCTGTATGAGCATCTCTATAAGGGCGTTGTGATTTGGTTGGATGATGTTTTGATTTGTATGGAGACCCTGGAGTAGCATGTACAGTCAGTACAGTCTGTACTGACCAAGCTGCATGACTATCCCCTAAACTTGAAGCTCTCCGAGTTCCACAAAGACAAACTGGATTTCCTGGGTTACCGGATTTTGGCAGCTGGAATTGAGATGGACCAGGGGTCAAGGTACGAGCTGTGGTGGGTTAGACAGCTCCTCGAACAAGGAAGCAGCTCCAGTCTTTCTTCAGTTTTTGTGATTTCCGTCACAAATTTGTTCCTCAGTTTGCCCAGAGAGCAGCAGTGGCGTAGGAGGTTAAGAGCTCGTGTACCTAATCTGGAGGAACCGGGTTTGATTCCCAGCTCTGCCGCCTGAGCTGTGGAGGCTTATCTGGGGGATTCAAATTAGCCTGTGCACTCCCACACACGCCAGCTGGGTGACCTTGGGGTAGTCACAGCTTCTCGGAGCTCTCTCAGTCCCACCCCCCTCACAGGGTGTTTGTTGTGAGGGGGGAAGGGCAAGGAGATTGTGAGCCCCATTGAGTCTCCTGCAGGAGAGAAAGGGGGGATATAAATCCAAACTCTTCTTCTTCCCCCTCATGGAGCTTCCCCTTAAAAGCTAAGGGGAAGGGGCCAAAAGCCAAGGCACCTGGGGGCTGCTCGGATTGGTCACCAGAGTGTCAAAGTGCTTTTGAGGCATTAAAGAAGCTGTTTACCTCACAGTCCATATTGCAGCATGCTGCCCTTTCCAAACCTTTGGTTATGCAGATAGATGTCAGTAATGTGGTCATGGGGGGTGCTCTCTTCCAGTGAGGGGAGGATGAATGGTTGTATCCATGTGTTACCTGTCCTGCAAGTTCTCTGGATGGATTTGGGCTGGGTGGGAGCAGGAGGCTGGAGCTATTAATTTGGCACTGACTGCATGGCACCATTGGCTGGAGGGAGGTTCTTGCACCTTCGAAGTGTGGACTGATTATTAGAACTTGGAGGCTTTGCGCACCCCTCAAAGGTTACTAATAAAAGGAAACACTTCTTCACGCAACGTGTGATTGGTGTTTGGAATATGCTGCCACAGGAGATGGTTATGGCCATTAACCTGGATAGCTTTAAAAAGGGCTTGGACAGATTTATGGAGGAGAAGTTGATCTATGGCTCCCAATCTTGATCCTCTTTGATCTGAGATTGCAAATGCCTTAACAGTCCAGGTGCTCGGGAGCAGCAGCCGCAGAAGGCCCTTGCTTTCACCTCCTGCATGTAAGCTCCCAAAGGCACCTGGTGGGCCACTGCGAGTAGCAGAGAGCTGGACTAGATGGACTCTGGTCTGATCCAGCTGGCTTGTTCTTATGTTCTTATGTTGACTGTGAAACAATTGCAATGGGCTGAGTTCTTTCCTAGTTTTAATTTCACTCTGAAATACCTTTTGGGGGAAAGTAACTTTCTAGGACTAGGTGATGCCGTGTCCTGCCTTCCTCAACACCCCAGCAAGCAAGGAGAGGTGGTCGATACGGTATTCACTCCAAAGCAACTAGGGTTGGGGTAGAGATCCATGGTCAATCACATGCCCACAAAGCAACTACCCAATCCCAAAGACCTGGGAGTGGGTTGATGCTTCTGACGTTCGGGCTCCCCATTTGGTGCCTAAGTTCCATCATAAATATCCTCACCATCCGGGGACCCCTATGTTATCGTTGGGGGGCAGTATGCCATGATCAGCCCATTTCTGGTTTGATCCTACTATCTCTCCTGGCTGGAACGTGGAATCATCTCTCTCTTCTCTTCCCCACTCCATTACTGTGGTTATACTGTGGGGGGAGAATTAGGACTAATAAAAGGAAACACTTCTTCACGCCACGTGTGATTGGTGTTTGGAATATGCTGCCACAGGAGGTGGTGATGGCCACTAACCTGGATAGCTTTAAAAGGGACTTGGACAGATTTATGGAGGAGAAGTCGATTTATGGCTACCAATCTTGATCCTCCTCGATCTGAGATTGCAAATGCCTTAGCAGACCAGGTGCTCGGGAGCAGCAGCAGCAGCAGGCCATTGCTTTCACATCCTGCACGTGAGCTCCCAAAGGCACCTGGTGGGCCACTGCGAGTCACAGAGTGCTGGACTAGATGGACTCTGGTCTAATCCAGCAGGCTAGTTCTTATGTTCTTATACTCTCTCACTTTCAGAACTTTTGCTTCCTAGCAATGCCTTATCAGCTCATTAGACACCTGTTGTTGTAGTTCTTGCAGTAATGTGAGGTGTTAGTTGTTTTGACCCCGGGGGAGGCTGCATTGTCTCTGGACCATGGAACTAGTGGGGTGTCATTCCCCTTTGGAAACTGGCAGTCAGGGATGGTGTTGTGTGACGTGGGGGCATGATGTGGGGTATAATGGAGAGGCATGACACAAGGTGTCTGCTGGGCAGAGAGGAAGAAGAAGAGAAGAGGAATTTGGATTTATACCCTGTCTTTCTCTCCTGTAACGAGTATCAAAGTGGCTTGGAAACTCCTTCCCTTTCTCTCACCACAACAGGCACTTTGTGACGTAGGTGGGGCTGAGAGAGTTCTGAGAGAACAGTGGCTAGCCCAAGGTCACCCAGAAGGCTTCATGGAGAGGAGTGGAGAACCAAGCCTGAATTCCCGGATTAGGGAAGGAATTTGTAAGCCACTTTGATGCTGTATGGTTGAGAAAAGTGGGGTATAAATCCAGACTCTTCTTCTTCTCAAGCTGATGTGACAACCAGCAGATACTCCATCTTTTCAGCCAATGGGCCCAAATCCAGCAACAAGCTATTTCCTAGTCCCATGAAAAAGAGGACTTTTCCATCCTAAGTCCAAACGGTTTGGCTTTGTGTCTAGATCAGGGGTAGAAAACCTGCGGCTCTCCAGATGTTCAGGAACTACAATTCCCATCAGCCTCTGTCAGCATGGCCAATTGGCCATGCTGGTAGGGGCTGATGGGAATTGTAGTTCCTGAACATCTGGAGAGCCGCAGGTTCCCTACCCCTGGTCTAGATTGAGGGATGTAACAGCATCACTCTATTCGGCATTAATCAGACCTCACCTTGAATACTGTGTCCAGTTCTGGGCATCACAGTTCAAGAATGATATTGACAAACTGAAGGATGTCCAAAGAAGTGTGATCAAAATAATAACAAATCTGGAATCCATGCCCTATGAAAAGAAACTTAGGGAGCTGGGCATGTTTATGGGCACCTCAACCATGCCGAGCTCCTTCCCCTCCCCAGACTCCACTACCAATATCACTAGGAGCTTCCCAACCCAAAGTTCACAACCTTACAATTGGGCTTTTTCCACACAATTGGTTTGAAATGCTTTGAGGCAGGAAATAAAACATTTCCTCCGTGGAGTTCCGCATTGCTTTTATCCCAAAATGCTTCCTTTCCAGCCTGAATCTCCTTTTAATACACTTCTCTGGTTAAAACGTCCTGTCAGTGGATTCACTTTGCCCTTTGTCCTATTCAGAAGCCTATAGGAAATTAAAAGGTCAACTATTGGATAGAGAGTTCTCTACCCTAATCATCGCAGCCAAGAAAACGTGCTCCCCCCTGTATTTTTCTCTCCCATTTGAACGGGGCCACTTGGCACACTACCTGTATTGCTTAATAAACCCTGTTCAAAGGAGAGCCATAATGCTCGCCAGGTTTAATGTTATGCCTTCTGCCTTGTTACATGGCAGATTTAATAAGCAAGAAAAGGCTAAAAGATTGTACCCATGTAACGATGGCTCAGCTGAATCTCTGGCCCACCAATTACTTCACTGTCTCAGATTCAAGGAAATCAGATCCAAGTATGTGAATCTCACTCCTTTACATTTACCCCATCTCCCCGATTTAATTAGATTACACTACTTGTTGGACAACCCTGATCCTTCTCTCTGTATGATAGTGGCAGACTTTCTCCTGGAAATTACTAAATGCCAGTAGATTTCCTTCGTCCTAACATGTATATCCTGTATTGTATATGCTTTTTAATCTGTTTTTATTATTGTTGTACTGCTGTCTATGCCAATAAAGGCTTGCTTCTTGGTTAAAATGTTTGAAAATGACTTCAGTTACCGTGCGATCTATTGACTACGTTTCCCACGCTTTTCTGCTTCCCTGAACTTCCTTCACGGTGCCATTTCCTGAGCTCACTCTGTCCCCCTTTGCCTGTTTATCTGCAGCATTTCTCTGTTTGATTTGTTATTGGGGGGGGAGGAGTCTTTAAAGCATCGAGTATACGAGGATTATAGAACGAAGCACTGAAGCATCGATTCAATACCAAACCTCCAAAAAGGGGGGGGACCACTTAACGGTGGCCAGAAATAGTTTCAAGGGGGGTGTTCAAAAGGGGAGATGAAACGTTTTAGGACATTTGTGCGTAAAGGGCCGTTGCAATAGGACCCAGACTTTGACCAGGTGCACAACCCAATTTCCCACCACACTGAAAGCAGCAGGCTGGTATCAGATCAACAGAATTTAATCTAGTTTATTCTCCAAAAAAAAGAGAAAGCGAGAGAGAGAGAGAGGAGAAAAAAAATATGAAAACGAAACCAAAAAGCGCAATTTTTAACACTAGCAGTAAGTAAAATTTGTACAACCATTCAATCTGTACCATAGGATGAAATAAATCTACATCTCGTCTTATTTTGGTGCTTTGAATTATACATACAAACAACAATTACAGGAACTTGTTCACAATGCGTGTAGGCCTGGAACACTCGCCGCGGCAACAAGCTGGATCTATTCACACCATCCTCCTTCCCCGGTGGTTCAGAGGCCCGTCAGCCTAGAATGGATGATTTGGTTACACCTTGGATTAATTTATTTTTAATGCATCAACTTGAGCCAGTGAGTGAGGAAACAGAGGGGCTTTCCGCACTACAGAAGGGAGCTAAGGTCGACTCGGTTCCCTTCAGTGGGGGGCGATTCCAGGCTGTCCACACAGCAACTTACTTGGCCCCCTGGAACCGAGCTAAGTGGGCGGGATCATCTTGGTGCCTGTTTCGCTCCTCGATTGTGATTGGAGCTTGCGTTACCACGGGAAATGGGAGCGTTCTTTTTTCCCCTGTTTTTACAGTTTACAGTTTACGACTCTCCCGTTCTGCGCATGCCACAAAAGCGGCTCCTGATTGGTTGAACGGATGAGGTGTCGTTTCGATGCGTCCGCACTTCGAAGCTTCGAAGTGGTATCGACCTTGTTCCGGCAGAAAGGTGCAGTTCATAACTGCGACAGGGATGTTGCAGTTCTGGGGGGGGGGGGGAACTGAGACAAAACAACGTTGAGCTCAGTTGCAGTGCGGATACACTGAGGTGAACCTAGATAGAAACCAGTACAACTCTGTCAGTGCGGAAAGCCCCATAGAGAGAGAGAGAGAGAGAGAAAGAACAAAAAAAAAAGCCCCATAGCTGGCAGTCAGTCCATTTGTCTGTTTTGACCTCGTTCTGCTCGATCGGTACCATTCGACGACCCTCCTGGTTCTTTATTGTGTGCCTCGGGCATTAACTCCAAGCGATTTCTTTACAGCTAACCGGACGCAAAAGTCTTCTTCCAAAAAAAAAATGTACAGCATTTTCTTACAATATAAGTTATACAGTATTCAGCATCGATCCGCTCGTCTGGGACAGAAGGAGATAAGGACGGGAGAGAAAGTCATCGTAGGCATGTCTTCTTCTTCACAGCACTAGAAACCCAGTTCAAGAGCGAGCGTGTGTCAAAATGGTTTATTCACAAATGGGATCAGGATGGCGGTGGTGGAAATAACACACATTATCTTTAAAAAGCAACCAACAACCGTCCCATTTCCACCCCCCACAGTGATGTAAGGTTCTGTAACTTCAACCAGGGCTGTTTCTTTTTTTTTTTCCTAATCTTCTTTTCTTTTCCATGTGCAGTTCGGGGCTTGGGATGGAGAAGCTCTCGCCTGCGACAATGCAAGGATATCAACGTCCCTCTCATTTTGAGAACTGAAAAGCATTCGGCAGGGAAGTCTTTCTCGCGCACGCACAAGCTTCCCACGGCACTCTATCCCATGGCGGTGACCATACTGGATGGGTGGTGAGGCCCGAAAGACAGGCTGGAAGTCGGGTGCATCGGAGTCGGCGTGGAGAGCATGTGCCCGGAGTGGCTGAATGGCGAAATGTGGCTGATGGACGACATGTGTCTCGAGAGGGCGGCAGGGTTGAAGGAGCTGCTCTTGGGGAAGTCGTCTAAGCTGTCGTGGATTTTTTTGCACTTCTTCGACTTGCTAGACATCTTCCGGTTTCGGGTCTGGATGCCTTCCTTCTTCATAGTCAGGGGTCTGTTAATCTAAACAAACATCAATTAACCTTTTGTGGTGCTGTTTCGTCTCCATTCCCGTCTCGCCTGTGTCATAGCCCCACCCCCTGGATCCGATGATAGAACTGGTTCAAACTGTCTACGAACACCTGAAGCTGTCTTATACCATCGGCCCACCAAACCCTATATGGTCGACAGTGGTGATTCACAGCTCTGCTATTGCAGGAGCCTAGCATGTCGTCAATTCTTTCAGAGGCAGTTGCAAAATTCTCAAAAAAATAGTTTTAAATGCAACTGGCTGTTGTGGGTTTTCCAGGCTGCGTGGCTGTGGTCTGGTAGTTTTAGCTCCTAACGTTACACCTGCTGTATGACTGGCTTCTTCAGAATCATGTCACAGTAAGAAGTGTTCCTCTCAATTTTAGGCAGTTGGATATGTTTTGTCCACCTCTGAAGATGCCAGCCATAGATGCAGGCAAAACACTGGGAGCTAAAACTACCAGACCACAGCCATATAGTCCAGAAAATCCACAACAGCCAATTGATTCCAGCCATGAAAGCCTTTAACAATTTTAAAAGCGCTCCATGGAGTTCTGCATTGTTTTTAACCCCCCAAATGTTTTATTTCCAGCCTCAAAACATATCAAATGAATCCCCTTTTAAAATAATCATTGGGGCTGCAATGCTTTCAAAATGTTGTCACTTGCTGTATGTATCTCTTTAAAACGTTCTGCGATTATCTCTACCGTCCCGGAACTCCCTCCTCCGCGCCATTTTGTGAGCTCACTCTCCATTCCCCCTTGCCTGTTTATTAGAACACTCCTTTAATTTTTTTTTATATTTGGGGGGTGATTTTCAACGCATCGAGATTATACAAGGCACAGAGACTCGCAGCAGGAAACTGTGAAGCAGCGAAGCATCAATTCATCAACAAACTCAGACGGGAAAAAGGGGGAAACCATGTAATGGCAACCCTAAATTGTTTCCAGAGTGCGGACAAAAGCGGGAGATTGAAAACGTTTTACATCGAAAAACGTTTTGCATTGAAAGGAGCAGCAGTGGCGTAGTGGCTAAGAGCAGGTGCGTTCTAATCTGGAGGAACCGGGTTTGATTCCCCGCTCTGCCGCTTGAGCTGTGGAGGCTTATCTGGGGAATTCAGATTAGCTTGTGCATTCCCACACACACCAGCTGGGTGACCTTGGGCTAGTCCCAGCTTTTCGGAGCTCTCTCAGCCCCACCCACCTCACAGGGTGTTTGTTGTGAGGGAAGAAGGGCAAGGAGATCGTAAGCTCCTTTGAGTCTCCTGCAGGGGAGAAAGGGGGGATATAAATCCAAACAAACGTTTTAGAAGAATTGTGCGGAAAGAGCCATTGTGAGTCAAGACCATCAACAAGATGGGACATTCAATAAACAATGAAATGGTTGGGTTGTAAGACGAACCCAAAGTCCAAAAAACAGAACCAAAGCTAAGCATCAAGATCAGGGGTCCCCAAACTTTTTAAACAGGGGGCCAGTTCACTGTCCCTCAGACTGTTGGAGGGCCGGACTAAAAAAAACTATGAACAAATTCCTAGGCACAAATGATTGTAAAATGTTTGATTTCACCTTTCAACCTTTCTGTCATGGTCTATTTTTAGAACAGAGACCAAAGTATGTCAAGTACAGGGTGGGCTCCAAATATTGTTGGGGAGGCTGTGGAATACCTTCCCCTGTAAAAAAACCAGCAGAACTTTCCCAATGAAGCATTCCATCTAACCCAGGATCAGGTATCTTCCTGGGTTCTTTCCTCCCTAGCAGCCAGTGAGTGATTCGCCAGCCTGGCTGATGCCAATGGGAGTGAGGCGGAACAGAAAGCCTGAGAGCAACACATGGAGTAGCTGAGAGGGAAGGGCGGAGCAGGCATTGCCACATGTAAGGTTTCCAACTCTGGGTCAGAAAATTCATGGAGATTTGGGGGTGTCATCATGTAACTGCAATCAACAGCCATTGGGGCCAGTTCCTCCTCTTCCTCGAGCCCCCACTGCACATGAATGGAGCCATCGCTGCCATGCCTGGCGGGCCGGATAAATGCCTTCAGGGGGCCACATTTGGCCCCCGGGCCGTAGTTTGGGGACCCCTGATCAAGATTAATACGACACAGTAAATTTTGCAAAAATAACAGCAGGATCCTAGCTTTAGCAAGCCATACGCAGTTACCGAGGCTGGAAAGAGTTCCCAACCAGGTGGGGTCTGGAGTTCTCCCACTTTTATAACTGGTCTCTTTTTATAACTGCTACCTGTCTTTTCTGAAATTCCTCTAAAAGCGTTCCTTCAGTCCAGTGTTGTTATGCTAAATGGGGACATGGGAAACAGGTTTGTCGAGGAAATGAGCAGTGCCCTCGCGCACGCTAACCAAAGACTGTGTGATCTGCAGGTGGTGGTGGCTGGTTTCTTTATTCACAGCGAAAAACACAAGACTGTGGTTTACAAAACACCTTCCTTTCTCAACGCGGACTAGACAAGACTGTTAAACTGCTGAAAGTTCACATCAGTTGCAAACAGCAATTGACTAGTTGTGGGTCTCAAGACTGACCATGCCAGCCTTTTCTTGTTTAAAATTCTTTTAGAAAGAGAAAAGGAGGAAACATATAAAACTGTCGTGAGCCAGGTGGTGGACACTGAGAACTCTGATACACAGCCTGAGACACTGTGGAGCCAGAGCTGGCTCCTCGCGAGGAAATGCAGACAGCAGAGCCAGCTCCAAGCCCTTCTCTGCAAGCTAAGGCAGAGCCTGACGCCGTGCAGCTGGGAGAGCCATCAGGCATCTCAGAAGAGCCAAGAAACATCCCAGCTGCACAAAGGAAACAAAGGCTACAGTTGCAGAGTAAAAGGAGAAGTGCTCACATCGCAGAAGGCTCTGCAAAATGGAGGCACCTGCAGCTGAGAAGGACTGAGTCCTTGCATCAACCATCAACCAAAATCTCTTATATAAACACTTGGGTCTGGCTCTGCTTGGGTGCGATGAGTGTACTTCCTGATAAGCTCCATGTGCCTAGTCTTCTTCTGACCTCCATCTCTCAGCCTGCCTGATCTCCTGCCTGTGTCTTGACTCTGGACTGCCTTGACCACGTCTTTGCTTACTGCTTGCCCCAACTCCAGACTATCTTGACTTCGCCTCACTTGCTGCCTGCCTGGACTCTGGTCTGTCTGGCCATGCCCTAGCTCGCACCTGCCGGCAGCACAAAAATAGGAAGAAAGAAGGATGAAGAAGAAATAGCTCCTGGATTCAACAGGGTACAAAGATGAGGCCTTGGCTGAGCAATAGAGCATCCACTTTGTGCGGAGAAGCTTCCAAACGTGATTTAATTGGAATCTGCAATTAAAGGGATTTCAAGTACTTGGTGGTGAAGTGTATATGCTACTCCTACCAAAGCATAAGCACAGGAAATTACTAGAGATTTGGGGGGTGGAGCCAGGCAGGTGGAGTTTGGAGAAGGAAGGGCGCTCTGAATGTTATACTGTAGAGTCGCCCCTCCAAAGCAGCCATTTCCTTGTTCTCTGTAGTTAGGACTTCACCTGCGATTCCGGGAGAATCCCAGGCCTTCCCTGGAGGTGAGCAACGACGTTCCCAAGTGAGAGAGCACTGGCACAGATCCAAAGGGTTGAACTTTATAAAGAGTGCTTTTGTTTCTATCCCGGTTCTGTGAAACTTTTCATACCCCAAATAATTTTTAAAAAGGACAAATCACGGGAGATCTTTTTCGTCCAATCAGAAGAACAGGGCCAGGGCCAGGGAAACCATCTTTTCAGCTCCAGGCTTAGGCTTTTGGGACTCACAAAAGCCTTTATATGATTCACATCTGAGTTGGCAGGGGCGAGGGGGAGGAGAGTTTATCAGGAGGGGAAGGTCATTGAACCCCAACCAGTTTTGGATGGACACTTGAGTGGGAGTTGCAGAGGGCAGCTCGCTTATTCGGACACATGGCACGAAAAACAAGCAACCACCAAGAAAAGAATTGTGCAAAAGACATGTAGCAAAGTGACAAAGGACATGTAGCAAAGTGACCCACACACCTCAATCCCCGCATTCACTTACATTGTGGAGCTTGTAATACAGCCCGCAGGCATTGCACACTGGATCCCCGTTGGCGTTCCTCCTCCACAGGGTGGTGGTGGTGGTCTGGCAGTTTGCGCATGATGTCCCTGCTCTCCTTGCAGCAGACTAGAGAGGAAGAAAAAGAGAGAGAAAATGGAACCACATCACAAAGACCACATAGTATTGTCTACTCAGGCTGGCAGAGACTCTCCGATATCTCAGGCTCTCCAAGATCTCAGTGTTTCATATCGCCTACTGCCCAATCCTTTAACTGGAGATGCCAGGGGCTGAACCAACCAATGTCAAGCAGATACTTCACTACAGCCCCTCCCAGTGCTCCCTTCCACACGTCTTATAAAAAGTCCTCATTAAGCAGGAACACCCTGATAAAACTACAGATAACAGAGAATCCAAGAATACATAACACATACTCTCCAGGTTGGATCCAGAGAATCCAAGAATACATAACTCATACTCTCTAGGTTGGATCCAGAGAATCCAAGAATACATAACTCATACTCTCTAGGTTGGATCCAGAGAATCCAAGAATACATAACTCATACTCCCTAGGTTGGATCCAGAGAATCCAAGAATACATAACTCATACTCTCTAGGTTGGATCCAGAGAATCCAAGAATACATAACACATACTCTCTAGGTTGGATCCAGAGAATCCAAGAATACATAACTCATACTCTCTAGGTTGGATCCAGAGAATCCAAGAATACATAACTCATACTCTCTAGGTTGGATCCAGAGAATCCAAGAATACATAACTCATACTTTCTAGGTTGGATCCAGAGAATCCAAGAATACATAACTCATACTCTCTAGGTTGGATCCAGAGAATCCAAGAATACATAACTCATACTCTCTAGGTTGGATCCAGAGAATCCAAGAATACATAACTCATACTCTCTAGGTTGGATCCAGAGAATCCAAGAATACATAACTCATACTCTCTAGGTTAGATCCAGAGAATCCAAGAATACATAACTCATACTCTCTAGGTTGGATCCAGAGAATCCAAGAATATATAACTCATACTCTCTAGGTTGGATCCAGAGAATCCAATAATACATAACTCATACTCTCTAGGTTGGATTCAGAGAATCCAAGAATGCATAATGCATACTCTCTGGGTTGGATCCAGACTAGATTCTCCATCATTGGAATGGATCTTTCCTGCCCTTCTGTTCTTATTGCTGCCAGTGCCTACTGATCTTCAGTCCAGGGGACTAGGAAACCCTGGGAAATCACATGAAGGGGATCTACAACCACAGCAGCAGCAGCAGCAACAGGGAGGGATAGTCTGGATCACACCCTCTGACTTGAGTCAAGAGTTTCTTTTGAGCCAAGCTGACCTGTAAAGACTATTCTCAGGGCCAAGGCCTATCCACTGCATGAGGCAACAAAGAAGGATGCTTCTGAACATGAGCAGACTTATCACTTGCTGATAAATAATTTTGCTAAAACTCCAACATCTCTGGGCCAAGGGGCAGCCTATTCAGGTTAAAGGATGCAGCTTCGAAGCAGGCCTAAACTCTTGCAAATCTTTCGTCAGAGAGAGAACTCCTGATAGCCTAGCCCTATATGCCCAACATTGCATTGACAAACAGGAGCCCCACTGGATGAGACCAGAAACCATCCAGGTGCTTCTAGGAAGCCAACAAACAAGGCACAGAGTTCAAAGATCCCCTTCTGTACACTGGGAAGAAAGTGGAATATAAAGCGCATTAATAAACCAAACAAGCATGGAGACTCTGTTTTGTGATGATGGACATATTCCCCATAGATTTGTCTGACGCAGCTCATCTACCCATCTAAGACAACATCCATCAAAAAACAACTTGTTAAGAATTCCATCGGCTAATTATGGGTCTTGCAAAGAAGGCCCTCCTTTTATGTCTCCCCCCCACTCCCATAATTCAACTGGATAGCTTGAGGTTCTAGCACCGTGGGAATAGTAATTGCGTTCTTTTTCCAAATTGGCCCCAGCCAAGAACATTCCATATTTTCACTGCATTTTCATTAATCTGGGAAAACTTACACAGTAACCCTTAAAAGAAGGGTGGTCAATATGGTGCTGTACCCATATTGGAAGGCTGAACCTATTCAGAGACAGTCAACATCTGACTACTGGGAGGTAACATCAGGGCAGGAATGCCAGCCTCCAGGTGGGATCTGGAGATCCCCCAGAATTACAGGTCATTTCCAGACTATAGAGATCCATTGCCCAGGAGAACATGGATGCTTTGGAAGGTGGGGTCTATGCTGTTGTACCCCACTGAGGTTCCTGTCTTCCCAATACCCCATCCCCAAATCCACAGGAGTTTCCCAACCTGGATCAGGCAGTTCTACCCTACATCCCATGCTGCTGGTGGTCAGGGTAAACCTGACAACCCTACATCAGGGGGAGATATTGGTCTCAGGCCAGAGGTGGGATTCAGCAGGTTCTCACCAGTTCCCGAGAGTGGGTTCCTAATTATTTGTGTGTGCCGAGAGGGGGTTACTAATTGGGTCTGCTTTTCCGTTAGAAATTCCATTAGGTCCAAAAATCATAAAGTCCTGTTGTTTCCTATGTGGCTGGTTAGCAAAGGTAGAAAACGGGATGATTCTTCCCCTTGGGCTGTTTTAAAAACATGTTTTAGAAATATGGTAAAGTTCCTTGTTTAAGGAAAGTATCCTTCTTTTTGATTTCTAGAAACAAAATTAAGTATTTGAAAGTATTAAGTATTTGACAGGCAGTCAATTAGAGGAGAAGTAGTTGTTTCTGTTGGCCGTAGACGATAGGACTTGCTATAATTGGCTCCCGGTTGAATTCCGAATCATCTTCAAGGTGTGGGTTTTGACCTTTAAGGCTTTGCGCGGCCTGGGACCCTCGTACCTTCGGGACCGCATCACCCCATATGGCCCAACTCGGCCTCTGCGCTCTGCAGAGGCCAACTTACTGGTGGCCCCCGGCCCCTCTATGATGCGGCTGGCCTCCACGCGGGCCAGGACCTTTACGGCACTGGCCCTGGCCTGGTGGAACACCCTTCCT
Source organism: Sphaerodactylus townsendi (assembly GCF_021028975.2). Classification (NCBI taxonomy): domain Eukaryota; kingdom Metazoa; phylum Chordata; class Lepidosauria; order Squamata; family Sphaerodactylidae; genus Sphaerodactylus; species Sphaerodactylus townsendi. The sequence continues at coordinate 16,985,630 of NC_059430.1, forward strand.
CCAGCTGTCCGGGCCCTGCGGGACCTGGGTGAGTTCCGCAGGGCCTGTAAGACTGTGTTGTTCCACCGGGCCTTTGGAGTGTCCAGCTGCTGACATGGTGCCCCCTTACTGCCCTGCCCCTAGGGCAGTTACATCAGGGTCCCCTCATATTGAGGGGTCCTGCCATCCCCCCCCCCATGGGGGTAGGTTTTTAATTGGGGTCGGACGCCTTTTATTATGTATTATGGTTTTTTGCTGTTTTATGAGTTTTAAGCTATTTTATGGGATGGAGCCTATGTGTTCTTTTGCAAACAGGAGGATATTTGGTCGTGTGAGTTCTGACCTGCAATCGAAGCTACACAGAGACGAGGATGTTTTCTCCTTCATTAAAAAAAAATCAATTCTCCTGGTCTCTCCAGCACAATCAACACCCTCAGACAATCAGAAATGAACATCTCAGAAAGCCCCACCACACATCCATCACTTTCAGCACCCAGAATAGCCCAGACTTGCCTGAGCGTGTCAGAGTGGAAGCCATTCTTGGATGAAGACCACCAAGGAAGGCCAAAGTTACTATGCAGTGGAAGGCAGTGACAAATCACCTCTGAACTTCTCTTGCCTTGAAAACCCCTTGAGGGGTCACCATTAGTTGCTATAAGCAACTTGACAGCACTTTCTTCTTCTTCTTCTTCTTCTTCTTCTGAGGAGTAGTAGTAATTGTAGTATGTTTGTGTGTTTTAACTTATACTATGTACTGTTCTCATTGAAAAAGGGGTAAAAGAGGAAGGCACAATTTCAGCTCCTCTTTTTTGAAAGAGCAGCACAGATGTTTGAATCATCAATTCACTGTAACCAGTGGTGGGATCCAAAAATTTTAATAACAGGTTCCGATGGTGGTGGGATTCAAACAGTGGCGCCACCGCACACCCGCACCTCCTGTCCCTATTGGGCAGGGAGGTTGCTTTAGTAACCTCTTCTCGGCACTCAGAAAAAATTAGTAACCACTTCTAGAGAAGTGGTGAGAACTGGTTGGATCCCACCTCTGACTGTAACCAGCATAGTGGTGTAGTCTTCTAGGCAAAGAAGGCTCACTGGAAAAGAAGAAACTCTGGGATATCTTTGTAAAAGCAGCTAAAGCACAAGCCACAGTGCTTTCACTTGTGTTGATTGTTCCAAGTAAAAGGACATCAAAAACCTTGGGAATACTACACTGGTGTTCTTTACGATAAGGATACTGGTTTTTAGCTGCCACATGGAAACTTCAGTGAGGCGGCTGCTTAAAGCGGCGGCCATTTTGTGACATCTAGTTTGCCCTATGGATGCTAGCCTCCAGGTGGTGGTTGGAGATCTCCCGCTATTACAACTGATCTCAACACGGCAGATATCAGTTCCTCTGAAGAAAAGGGCTGTTTTGAAAGGTGGACTGGCAACCCTACTTGCCCTACTTGTTTTCACTGTCTCTCTAGGTCAGTGGTGGCGAACCTATGGCACGGGTGCCAGAGGTGGCACTCAGAGCCCTCTCTATGGGCACTCGCGCACAGAGTTCATCATGTGGGAGGGGGTGGAAAATCACCCCATACACACATCTAGGCTGGACTGGGCATGATCCTTTACCTGGGAGTAAGCTCAGTTGCTGGCAACGGGGCTTGCTTCTGAGTAAACCCTCATAGGATCGCAATTCACCCATTTGAAGCATTGCACTGTTGCTTCACTAAGCTTACTCCCGAGTAACGCGTGCCTCAGAGCCAACCGTTTTTTCTAAACTAAAACCTCAGTATTCAGGTTAAATTGCCGTGTTGGCACTTTGCGATAAACAAGTGGGTTTTGGGTTGCAGTTTGGGCACTCAGTCTCGAAAAGGTTCACCATCACTGCTCTAGGTCATCATAGAAGGTGCCGGAGAACAGCTGTGTACGTGTGCTATCCAACGGAGACAGGCAAGGAGGTCTTGTCTGTCTAAATTCTGAAAACATTTCCCTCTGCCTGGCAATTTATAAAGCCGATACATGGAAAAATCATTTTAATCTGTTTCTCAGAATACGGGGGAAACAGAAAGAAAGCATATTCCATAACATAAGGTAACAAACAATTAAACTGTTGTGCTGGAATTGTTTTCAAAAGTTAGCAATCTTGGGTAACCTAGAAGCTCCTAGTGGGTTTTTTCCTCCAAGAGCCAAAAAATGGAAAACAACCACCACCACCACCACCACCACCACCACCCCCCCAAAAAAAGAGGGGATCTTTTTATATTCCCAGACTGTTTTTTCATATCAAATGGAATACGATATGCACTTCTGGCAAAACCATGAATCGTACAGGCATCCTTTCCCCCCCTTCCCCTCTCATAAAAACACGCCATCCTTTCTGTGTACGACTGCTTGAATTTGTATCAACTATTCCAAGGAAAAGGACATCAGAAATCTTGGAAATACTGCACTGAAGTTCTTCATGCTGAGGATATCAGTTTTATATTTTAGGGTAGCCTGCTCCGGATTGGGAAATACCTAGAGATCTGGGGGTTAGAGTAAGGTGACCAGATGGTCACCTTTGTGAACCAGGATGGGGCTAGGCAGCCGCGTGCGTGCGCGCAGCCGCAGGAGCGCACTGCCTTCTGGGGCGCTGCCGTTCCCCACCCTGTGACAGGGCGGGAAACGGCAGCGCCCCAGAAGGCAGTGCTCCTGCAGCCGCATGCGCAGGAGGCTGCCGCACTGCCTTGCGCCCCAGAAGGCAGTGCAGCAGCCTCCCAAAAATCGGGACAATAGAAATAACCTGCGGGACACGGGACAAATTGTTTGAAGGCAGGACTGTCTCGCCAAAAGCGGGACATCTGGTCAGCCTAGGTTAGAGCCTGGGGAAGGTGGGGTTTTGGAGATGGGAGGGACTTCCACAGGATATACTGCCATAGAGTCCATCCTTGATAGCAGCCATTTTCTCCAGTGGCATTTGTCTTGGAGAACAATTGTGAAAGTGAGATCTCCAGGTGACACCCAAAGGTTGGCAACCTGGTTTCAGTTCCATTCCTAAACCTAGCCAAATACACCTTGTGGTGTGTATGTTCATTGCCTGCATTATTTGGGACACCCCAAGCAAACACAACACGAAGACTGTATGATCCAACATGACTTCAGTGATGGTCGGGTAATCAGTTTTACTGCTTTTAATATTTGTACTGCTATTTTAATGGTTTAATTCGATATACCCTGTTTCCCCTAATATAAGACACCCCCGAAAAATAAGACATAGTAGAGGTTTTGCTGAAGTGCAAAATATAAGGCATCCCCCGAAAGTAAGACATAGCAAAGTTTTTGTTTGGAAGCATGCCCGACGAACAGAACACAGGAAAAATAAGACATCCCCTAAAAATAAGACATAGCACATCTTTGGGAGCAAAAATTAATATAAGACACTGTCTTATATTCGGGGAAACACGGTATTTTTGTATTGTGACCTGCCCTGAGCCCTACGGGGATGGGATAAGATATAAATTTAATAAATAAAAAAACCTAACAAATTAATAAACAATCCTCCAACTTGGCTGAAGTTTGCAGAGAAAAGGTCATTGTCAAACACTACACATGCCTCTGGGGGCTTTAGGGAACACCCCATGCCTTCATTTTCTGGTGAGTTTATATACAAACTGGCAGCAAAGAAATGTTTAGAAGTGCCGCAGAGCATCATCAAAAAACATAAGCCCCATGCCGGTTCTACCCACAAAAATGTTTATACCGTTTTTACTTCCATCTTTCTTCCTCACAATGACACTAGGGCTCATTCCGCACATGCAGAATAATGCACTTTCAAACTGCTTTCAGTGCTCTTTGAAGCTGGGCAGAATAGCAAAATCCACTTGCAAACAGTTGTGAAAGTGGTTTGAAAACGCATTATTTTGCGTGTGCGGAAGGGGCCTATGAGTTGACTGCCCAAGATCACCTTTCAGCTTCATATCAGTGGAGATTTTGACCCCAAACTCTCCATCATAAGCCAACCCTAAGACCACTATACAACACTGTCCGTATTGTTCCCCAAAATTGGACCAAAATCCATTCTGCAATGCCTTTTCACCTAGTTTGCAGAGGACTTCCCTGGTCCTCTTTCTTAAGATCTTTTATTCTTGTATACCAGCAATCCTGGGGAACTGAGTGTGGAACTTCTTGCGTGTTAACTCCAGGCTCCGTGACTGAGGTTCAGCCTACGAACACGTAGCCTCCATTCAGGAGTCATGATAAAATCTGATACGGGGAACTTTGACTCTCCGGAGCTTATACCCTAGAAATATTATTGCTCTTTACGGTGAAACTGGACTCGAATCTTGCACCTCTACTGCAGACCAATGTAACCACCCACCTGAGACCATGGTAAAAATCCACATTTGCTGCACACAAACCCTGGTTAATCTACCAACGGTACAGAACAAGCGACAGTTTGTTCATAAACTGTGGCTAACCTGCAGAATCCCCAGATGTTACCTTGAGAACTTTTGTATCATACGGCTGCTGGGAAATCCCCTCAAAATGTCAATACCATAAAAATATACATACTAATTTATTTATTTTTTGGCCACTGCTGAATAGATTTCCAGGTCGCACAGAACAATTTTTTTATTTCCCTGCTGCTTAAAGATACCAATCCTGATATACCATACAGCTGTGGTGGCGAACCTTTGGCACTCCAGATGTTATGAACTACAGTTCCCATCAGCCCCTGCCAGCATGGTCAATTGGCCATGCTGGCAGGGGCTGATGGGAATTGTAGTCCAGAACATCTGGAGTGCCAAAGGTTCGCCACCACTGCCATACAGTGTTGCCAGGTTTCATACAGAAACACTTGAAGTATGTCGCAGGATGGTCCTTGCTATAAAACTTAATGAATACTAAGGTCATTTTGCTAGAGTGGACTGTGATCTAATAGCTACAGTTTTTTTTATCTGCCAACTTTATTTTTCACTTATGCCTTGTTTTCTTTTAATATTTACACTCTTATCCCATCCCCTTTATGTTCCCATACCTGTTTTGTGTTCCCAATCTTCTGCCAGTAGATTCTTCTAGATGTGTATTTATAGTTTTAATGTATTTCATCCTTTTCATTGTATCTTATCTAGCATACACTGGTTTAAGACTGTAATAAAGGTTGACTGATTGAAGAAGAGAAGAAGAAGAAGAGTTTGGATTTATATCCCCCCCTTTCTCTCCGGCAGGAGACTCAAAGGGGCTGACAATCTCCTTGCCCCTCCCCCCTCACAACAAACACCCTATGAGGTAGGTGGGGCTGAGAGAGCTCCGAGAAGCTGTGACTAGCCCAAGGTCACCCAGCTGGCATGTGTGGGAGTGTACAGGCTAATCTGAATTCCCCAGATAAGCCTCCACAACTCAAGCGGCAGAGCTAGGAATCAAACCCGGTTCCTCCAGATCAGAGTACACCTGCTCTTAGCCACTACGTCCACTACTTGCCTGCTACCAGTTGATTGGTTGACTTTAGCACACGTTTCATGGGACATCACTAGGGCATTTCTGCTAGGACTGCTTGTTGTCCATTGGCCACAATACATGGGTTAAAAAATAACGCTGCATTGACCTTTTCAGACCTCTTTTGGCTATCAGCCACCTTTCTGCTGAGCCACACCACTGAATTCCCCAAACTTTTTTTGCAATGGAAAATCATCCCAGCTTTGGGCCTCCGTGCCGGTCTAACTGTCAGATATAATTGTCTCCCAGTGGCTTCTGGGACTGGTCCCTCAACCACTTGACAAAAGATCAGAAGACACGTTGCCAGCATGACATCATCACCTGTGCCTCATTCATGAAAAACATCCTATGCTAAGTCGTCAGAGAGTTGCGTTAAATTACTCAGCAAGGAAAACTAAATTCTGCCACCTGACTACATGATGCCAGTTTGCAAATTATTATTTTTTAATTTACTCTGTCTCTGCTCTGTGGAAGGAAGAACAAATTTTTTTCCTTGACCACTAGAAATTCTTCCTGGTTTTCCCTGCATTTTGGTTTTTTGAGATTTCATGAGGTATTGCACACCCTTTAAATTCATCTTAAGGTCTAGAATCTTGCTCGTTGTTGAAACAAGATCGCGGGGTCTCAGGACATTGAATTCTGCACCAGTAGGACAAACATAGCTTCAGTACTCTCACAACTGGACAGAAACAGGGGCCGATTACGCACTGGTTTTGATTGAAGACATGCTCACGCTTACGGTGCCAAGGCTCGCAGAAGCCCCGTGGTTCCCGAAAGCGGGCAAAGCCCAATGTTTTCCCTGGGGTTTCTGTTCCTTCTGGCCTCCCCCAATCACTCCTCACAAGCATTTCCAGGGAACGATGGCAAGCTTTTCCAAGAAACCCCAGAAATTAATAATAATGAGCCATCGCAATATCAACATGAATAATATCAATAGGAAAAATTAAAGGGACTTTTTTAAAGAAGTCAGCAATCATGCAACCAATTAGGAGTGACCCGGAAGTGTGGGCAGGCCAGCTGCACAGCAGTCAGTGGCAATCTTTATCACATGTAAACAGAACGGTGCAAGGAGATCCCACTGTGGCGTGAAGAGGCTTGAGGGAAGAATCCGTGCATAATGCTTCTGACCCACATCAATAGATGTGGAAGTCTAACTGCCACAGATTTTAATCGGAGAGGGCTAAGCACCTGCCTAACATGAAAATCAATGGGACTCGATTTACCAACCAGTATTGCCAATATGTGCAGACCTGGGGCTACTTTTCAGGATTGAGCTACATATCTGTTGCAGTGTACCAAGTTAACGTGAGATGTCCTTGCCATCTCATTGTAATACATCTTGGGACGGTTTGAGCACACTTGATGCCCACACTTACAATTCAGCACCAGTAGGTTTTGACTTTTTGTCGACTTTCTAGATGGTAGCGAGCCTAGAGCTGGTGAGGTATAGCAGTTAGCATGTCAGAGTAGGATCTAGGACACCCATGTTTGAATCCCCGTTCTACCATGAAAGCTCACAGAATAACCTTGGGCTCATCATTCACTCACTCTCTCAACCTAACATACCTCCCAATATGGACACAACAATGTTGTAATTTGGAGATCTCCTGCTATTACAACTGATCTCTAGCAACGGAGCAGCAGTGGCGTAGGAGGCTAAGAGCAGGTGCACTCTGATCTGGAGGAACCGGGTTTGATTCCCCGCTCTGCCGCTTGAGCTGTGGAGGCTTATCTGGGGAATTCAGATTAGCCTGTACACTCCCACACACGCCAGCTGGGTGACCTTGGGTTAGTCACAGCTTCTCGGAGCTCTCTCAGCCCCACCTACCTCACAGGGTGTTTGTTGTGAGGGGGGAAGGGCAAGGAGATTGGAAGCCCCTTTGAGTCTCCTACAGGGGAGAAAGGGGGGATATAAATCCAAACTCTTCTTCTTCTTCTTCATTTGGAGAAATGGCTGCTTTGGAAGGTGGACTCTTATGGCTTTATATCACAATGAATGTTTCTCCTCTCCCTAAACCATGCCCTCCTCAATCTCCGCCCCCAAATCTTCAGATATTTCCCAACCTAGAGCTGGCAATCCTAACTCTGGATCTACCTTGGGTGCTGCTACTAGAGTTATCAGAACCCCTGCACTTCAGACTTTGAGACTTAAGGGAGTCCATCAAGGGACGGAGTCTGTTGGGTGGTGCCTCGTCGAGCAGGGGGTGGAGCTTTGTTGGCCGAGGGGTGGAGCCTAAGGAAGCTAAGAGTACAGCTAACCGGCAGCTCCTGCCACAAAGGAAGGAGTTTAGTCCTTCCACAGAGAAGCTGAGGAGGAAATGAGAATACTGAGAGGTCCCATCCAACCCTGCTACCTGAACCCCCTACCTTTGTTGTCTGGTCTTCTTCTTCCTAAATTACAGGTAAAAGAAATACCAAGACGCAAGAGCTTTTGTATGTAGCGTACGAACATTCAGATTCACGCTGTTGCCCTTTTCTGTAAGTCAGGACCATCCCACTGAGTAGAATGTTGCCTGCTTATGTTAACTTGTTAACTTGCCTCCTCTTATCTCTCCATGTATTTAAAAAGCCCATAAATGATCTCCCAACAGCCTTAAGCATCCCTGGCAACTGGATGGGCAGCATATGGAGTTCGCTGCCACCAGACTACAGCCACTGGCAGAGAAGGCTTTAAAAGAAGATTAGGCATATTTAGTGTCCATTAGCTGTAGCTAAGGAACCACGTGGCATAGTGGTTAAGTGCTTGCACTGCCACTCACACGGTCAGGTGTTCGAGCCCCCTGTGGGTCAGATATCCTGGCAGCTGGCTCATGGTCAACTCAGCCGTCCATCCATTCCTTGGTCGGTAAATGAGTACCTAGCTCATAGCTAAGGGATAAAGAATAGCTGGGGAAAGCAATGGCAAACTACTCCACAAAAACTGCTTGCCCATGAAATCACTGCTTGCAGGGGTACCCCAGGGTCAAACTGAAGGACTGAAGGGGAAACTTTACCTTTTTTTTAAGCTGCAGTTGTGTGCACATAAAGGGCAGTGACGTCACAGTCGATGTATGGGACCATATAGGGGTTTTAAGGCAAGAGACAAGCAGAGGTGGTTGGCCATTGCTTGCCTCTGCATAATGACCCTGGGCTTGGTTGGTGGACTTCCAATGAAGTGTTAACCACAATCAACCCTGCTTAGCTACCAAAATCTAATGAGATTGGGCTAGTCTGGGCAATCCAGGTCAGTTAAACTTAAGTAAATAAATGGAAAACTCCCAACTTAGCAAGTGTTATAGGGCAAATGTTGGAGAGAGGGCACCTGGGTCAAATGTCGTCATCCCCCCAAGATACACCATTGCTAATAGTTTGCCATAAGTTGGCTGCGACTTGATGATACTCTATCCTCCACATAAACCCAGCTGTCTCACACTGATTCAGACCTAGGACCAAACTAAATTATCTACAATTAGATTGCCTGTCAGTTTACAGGGTTGGGGGTGGGGGGAGAGAAAATAAGATCAGGATCATGCCACTGGGAAAGGGAGGGAGAAGAAGAGTTTGGATTTATACCATGTCTTTCTGTCCTTCAAAGAAAGGCAGCTAACAAACCCCTTTCCCTTTCTCAACATACAACAGACACCTTGTGAAGTAGATAAAACTGAGAGAGTTGTGAAGAACTGTGACTAGCCTAAGGTCACCAAGATGGCTTCATGTGTAGGAGTGTGGAAACAAATCCTGTTCACCAGACAAGAGTCTGCCGCTCATGTGGAGGAGTGGGGAATGAAACCTGGTTCTCCAAATTAGAATCCACCGCTCTTAACCACTGTAGTAGTAGTAGTAGTAGTAGTAGTAGTAGTAGTAGTAGTAGTAGTAGTAGTAGTAGTACTGGTGGTGGTGGTGGTGGAGGAGGAGGAGGAGGAGGAGGAGGAGGAGGAGGAAGAGGAGGAAGAGGAGGAGGAGGAGTTTGGATTTATATCCCCCTTTCTCTCCTGTAGGAGACTCAAAGGGGTTTACAATCTCCTTGCCCTTCCCCCCCCCCTCACAACAAACACCCTGTGAAGTAGGTGGGGCTGAGAGAGCTCAGAAGAACTGTGACTAGCCCAAGGTCACCCAGCTGGCGTGTGTGGGAGTGCACAGGTTAATCTGAATTCCCCAGATAAGCCTCCACAGCTCAAGCGGCAGAGCTGGGAATCAAACCCGGTTCCTCCAGATCAGAATGCTCCTGCTCTCAGCCACTGCTCTTAGCCACTACGCCAGTGCTGCTCCTTGAGACATTAACCATGAGACACTAACTTTTCCCCAATTTCTCCCAAGATGGGTCATTCCCATGAAGAAATTTACTCCAGGGGACAAAAAACCCTTCTCCCTACTGGAACAAAAAGCACCTAAGGCAGAGGCGTAGATTTAAGGGGACCTGGGGGTGCGCAACGCACCTGGCACACACCTCTGTGAGGTGTGGTGAGGGCATTCCGGGGGCATGGTGGGGCATTCCGGGGCAGGGCAGGGCAGAGGACGCACCAGTGCACTGAGCGCTTTTCCCCCTTCTACACCTCTAACCTAAGGGAACCAATTCTGACCAAAAAGAAGAGTCAACCTAACCACCTTATTGTCCTGATTAATATTGGGGATCTTGGTAACTGCTACTTTCAGGAGAAAGGAGATCTAACCCCAGATCTCCAAAGTTGCATCTAGTTTTGCTTTTGTTAATGCCAACTGGCACCAGATTTTTCCACAGCTATTCTGGCCACTGGAAATTTGAAGGGCTGACTCCAGGATTTCCTGCATGCAAAATGTAACTGCAACACAGCTCACTTCGAAGCACAAAAGGACACATCCCAAACAAATATATTTTCCAGTACTTTGGGGGGGGGGGAGAAAAGGGTTCAGATGCATCAAGACAATCATCGCACAAAGTAACCCTGCATTTTTCTTCCTACGTTTTAGAGCTCAGCAAAGACAAAACACAAAGCAAACAAGAACTGTGAATGACATTCCAAAGGTTCCACATCATGACCCCAGAAACCCATCAGATGGAAAGAGAGGCTCCGTTTAGTCCCACGACAGTTTCAAATTTTGTTTGGTTTAAAAAAATGAGTTTCAAGACACCCTTCTTCAGTGTTCAAGACAAAATATATTTTTCATGCCTGCCACATGCTCCGCCCAGCTCCCATACCACCCTTCAAAACCCTCTCAAATAAAGTCATCATTCTTTACTTGATTTTTTTAAAAAAAAGAAATTATTATTACATATAATAGAGACATAGAAATGGTACATAACTTGGCAGGCATAGTGAAAAAGGGGGGAGAAGCTCTCTCAAAAAACCTCTTCTGTACAGATAGGCAAGACTTTTGGCAGGAGGGCCCAGTCCCACTCCCTCCAGAAAGTTTTCCATCTTGGGCTGAGGAAATTCAAAAACACAACATGACAGGGAGGGAGAAAGAAAAAGAAAATAAAGAAGTTAGTGCAGTTTTGAGATTCAAGCCACTTACCAGCCTTCTCTTGGGCTTTATCAGAGGCCGGTTCTGCCCGTTCATTTTATGATACAGTCCACAGGCGTTACAGAGATAATGCCCCGTGCCATCTCTCCTCCATAGTGGGGTTGAGGTAGCGCCACAGTTTACACACTCCCTGCCTTCTGGAAACAAGAGGGGACACAGTTCATTGAGGGACAGCAAGGGGAGGAAAAGGGGAGTCGGAGGAGGTCTCAACATTCCCTCCATCTAGCTCAACATTCCCTCTATATAGCTCAACATTCCCACCATCTAGCTCAACATTCCCTCCATCTAGCTCAACATTCCCACCATCTAGCTCAACATTCCCTCCATCTAGCTCAACATTCCCACCATCTAGCTCAACATCCCCTCCCCATGCCCAAATGCCAGCTGTGTTATGGAGTGAGATAAAGAGGGAGGCAATTCGATGTCACCGTTAACTTTAAAAAGCAGACATTGCCTCTGTTTTCTTTTTGGCAGGCCAAACCACCACTGGTCTGGCAGGGCAGTAGGACTTTATTTATTCATACTTATTTATAAGTTCACCCTGGCAAGTCAACAATACAGATGATATAAATAGAATAAAAGCAGCCAATTTGAAACAATCATAGCAGAATTATAGATTACAAAGTACATTCTGTCTTTCTCAGAAGGAAGGAAAAATTATACCGATTAAATCCATACCAGAAAATGTACACCCCTTTCTCCTAATGTACTTTCATAGTGACATTTTAATTGTAATGAAACTCTTCCTTGGGGTAGAGATAGAATACAATTCTCTGAAGGAACCAAAGAGATTAAAGTGTTTTCATTCCGAGCATTGAGGAAATCTTGAAAAGGGGATTGTTGCTGGGGTCCAATCATTATTCTTTTGAATCTGGTAAACAGGTTGGGACAACATGGCAATTGTTTCAGGGTCTATTTGTTCACAGATTACTAAACTAAAAAAGTCCATGCATACTAGGGACATTGATATATGTAGTGTTTTGTTCCTTTTTATTTTTTGTATAAATGTTCTTTTGTGCCACTTATTTTGGGGGGCAAATTTTCCACTTTCATTTGTTTCCCTTACACCATTTAATGCAACTGATGTTACAGCAGACAATCAAATGTCAATAATACAGTCTGGGAAAAGGAGAACAGTTTCATTCCAAGTACAGAGAAGCTATTGAAAAAACCTGAATTTTCCAACCAAACCAATAAACCGGTAAATTCAGTTATCACCCCTAGAGTATCCCAGGAGGTGAAATGTATCTCAAATGGTTTTCAAATCGTTTCTGAATCCACCTGCCAATCGCCTTAAAGCTGGACTTCCACAAACATATTCCAGAGGTAAGTTTCCCCATATAAATCCGGGAATTCTGACACATAAAGAAAGAGAATTGAGATCCTGAGAATCATTCTGGAATAGCCATTTTGTGGAAATTTTCAAGTGATCTTATTGGGATTCCAAAAGTTATGCAACTCCCTTTTGGTAATACCTTCCCTACTGCTGTGGCTGTTCTTAGCCAATTCTAAGGATGGCATCTTTAAGCAAAGAATAAGAACAGAGAACAAACTTAATTAATTACTATTTTAAATATGAAAGAAAGCCCATAGACTGGCTTTTGTGGTTTTTCTGGGCTGTGAGGCCTTGGTCTCGCAGTTCTTGTTCATAACGTTCGGCTCGCATCGACAGCTAGCATCTTCAGATGTATGTCACAGTTTATCTTGTTAACAGCAAAAACTACCATGGTCACACAGCCTAGAAAACCCACAACAGCCAGTTGATTCCAGCCATAAAATCTTTAGGCCCCTTCCACACATGGAGAAGAAGAAGAGTTTGGATTTATATCCCCCCTTTCTCTCCTATAAGGAGACTCAAAGCTTACAGTCTCCATTCCCTTCCCCCCTCACAACAAACACCCCGTGAGGTAGGTGGGGCTGAGAGAACTCCGAAGAACTGTGACTAGCCCAAGGTCACCCAGCTGGCATGTGTTGGGAGTGCACAAGCTAATCTGGTTCACCAGATAAACCTCCACAGCTCAAGTGGCAGAGTGGGGAATCAACCCCAGTTCCCCAGATTAGAGTGCACCTGCACTTAACCACTACACCATGCTGTAGAATAATACCCTTTCAATCCACTTTCACAACTGTTTGCAAGTAGATTTTGCTGCTTCACACAGTAAAATCCAGCTGCAAAATGCACTGAAAGTGGATTGAAAGTACATGATTCTGCACGTGCGGAAGGGGCCTTAGAGCCCATAGAGTTATACGGAAGATATTCTGTAAAGCCATGAGTGAATCAACTGTTTTCCAGCCACTATTATTATTTTCTACAGAAAATTCCCAAAAAGGTGAAATCTGTCAAGTTCTACACTTCTTCTGCCAACACAAAAGTTGCAATAATAATACCTAGACAGGTTCTCTATATGCATATTACAAGGCTACTTTGTACATTTCTTGCCATTGTTTCTAACAAATAATATGAAAAGTACAATTTCCATTAGATCTTTTGTTGATCGGATGTTTTTAAAGGGCATTAAGCTATGCCCATTGTCCAATAGGTAGCCTGATTATAGAGAAAAAGCATAAATCTTTGCCTACCATGGAGGCTTACGGTGGGTAGCAATATAAGTGAATTTGAAGCATAGAGGGGGTGGTGTTGTTTTTCAAAAAAATCACCTCTGTATTGGGCTTAACTCCAGTCTTCCAAGACTTGTCCTGACAGTTATGCTTCAGTTTTCTCAAGTATGCTCAAGCTAGAGCTTTGGCTATCCTTCTGGAAAGAATGTCACATGACCACAAGCAAGTTAACTCTAAAGAATCTCTACTCACCCTGAACACAGATGGGGCTATTTTCCTAGCTGGTCACGGACAGGATTGGCAAAGGAACCCAATTATGTAGCCTAGCCTGTCCTGTCCTAGAGCAGGATAGCTCGTTAACTAAAGCCTTGTCGAGATGGTGCACACGATAGTGTTTGCAAATTGCTGTGAACGCTCCGTCATACAGACTCACACATGTACAAAGGACTGGTAAGGATGCTATTAGCCGTAATTGTATTTTCACATATTCAGCCTGGCTGCTCCCTTCCTCTGCTGCGTTTCTCACTGCCGAAAATCTAGATCATAATCTTGGAGCAGGGATTGGACTTTTTTTGTTTGTTTGTTTGCTTGATTTAGGTCACCTTGTGATTCACCACATTGATGAAAAATACTAAAATAATTTGATCCTCATTAACGTCATTAGGGCACCTCTGACAAATGGCCCCTGCGTACTTCTGAGTTTCTCATACTGCGGATATCCAGGAAGTGTGGAACTGCTCTTAAAAATGGGCTGTCCCATTTTGGGTTGCCAACTTCCAGGTAGGGCCTTGAGAAATTAAAACTGATCTCCAGACAACAGAAATCTGTTCCTATGGATGATAGCCTCCAGGTAGGACCTGGGGATTCCCTGGAACTAAAGCTTATCTCCAGACTACAGAAGTCAGCTCCCCTGGAGAAAATAGAACCTTTGGAGAGTGGAATCTATAGCATTTCCCCCTCACTGAGGTCTCTGTCCTCCCCAGGTCCCATCCCCAGGTGTCCTGGAATTTTCCAACCTGGATCTGGGACCACTAGCCCCCATCCCTCACCGGTGCCAAAGGGAGATTTGGCAACCCCTTGGAGAAAATGGCAACTTTGGACAATAGACTCCATGGCATTATACCCTTTGGATGACCCTCCCCAAATCCTGCCCTCCTCAGACTCCAATCTCGAAATCTGTAGGAATGTTCCAACTTGGAACCCTACCAAACACTTCTCTTTAACCTACCTTTTAAAGAAACTTAAGACCATGGATTCACAGTCTACATTTGGGTTAGGTCTCTTTTTCCAACATGGGCATTTTCCCCGCATGGACAGCAGGAAGTTCTCCCCTACAGAGAACAGGGGAGTGTACAGTTGTCATCAGGATGATGATGTCATCAGGACCCTAGTCATCTGGATCCCAACAAGAATAGAAATCTTATTTCCTCCAGCTGAAAAGAGGAATGGCTGGGTGGTTGCAGCTGAAAGCTCCCCCAAAACCACTGTGAGCTAAGCTCAAAATAGCATATGACAGGTTGCCCTCTTCCCATGCCCCTCTCTTTAAAGGGCTTTCTTCCTATTCTCTGGCAAGCCATCCTGCAGTGATCTAGAACAGATTGGAAAGGAAGGGGACTGGTTCTGGTCCACAGGATCCCTACCAGATGGGGTTGCCAGCTGTGAGCTGGGAAATACCAGGAGATTTTGAAGGTGGAGTCTAGGGAGGATGGGGTCAGGTAGAGGAAGGGCTCCAATGGGGTATGATTTCATAGAGTCCAAGACACAGGAGAAGGAGGCCAACAGAATGATTTCTAAGTACATTTCAGGCCCCACACATTACTGTTGTTGTGTTTAATCTAACACTGGATAACATCTACCAGTTTTGGATTGCCAACAGTCGATCATTCCTGTTTCTGAGGACTCGCAACAAAATTTCGTGTGAGCGCACAAGCCCTTCAGGCCGCACAAGATGATGGTCATTTTAACTGCTGCCACAGGTCTAAAAGCACTGTCCAAGTTGACCCCAAAGAGTAAAAAGTCAACCTCCTTCCAGAACCAGTCACTGAGAAAAGGTGACACCTCAGCTGGCTCTACCCCGGACAGCCCTTTGTGTTTCCATAAAATCCTTTCTTTCCTTTATCATCTACTTTTCCGCCATTTAGAACAGGGAAGGTACTCAGGAAGAACCTCTGCTTTGCTTGCACAAAGTCCCCTGTTCAATTCCCAGTATCTCCAGCTAAAAGAGCCAGGTAGTAGATTATGTGAAAGATCTCAGATGGAGACCTGGAGAGCAGCTGCCAGTCTGAGTATACAATACAGGCCTTGATGGACCAAGTATAAGGCAGCTTCATATGTTTGTTCAACTCAAAACAGCACTGGAGATCCTTCAAGACAGCTACTCACCAGACCTAAACGAGCTTTGCATTACCATCCACTCAGGTTGACAGCAGCTCTTCAGAGTCTAAGGTGGAGATCTACAACATTTCTTACATCACATGTTCCCAGACCCATGCCCCAAACCCAAATTTGGTAGGGTGGGAAAATACCCCATCCCTCAAAGATTTGCTTCTAACTAATTCCTCCTCCATCATATGAGGCATGCTCCCAATGAACATGAGTAGAAGGTAAACTAAGGGTTTCCTTAATTAGGACAGTACAGAATCATAGAGTTGGAAGAGGCCACAAGGGCCATCCAATCCAACCTCCTGCCATGCAGGAACAAATAATCTAAGCACTCCTGACAGATGGCCATCCAGCCTCTGTCTAAAAGCCAGAGGCGTCGCTAGACCAGAGTGTGCCTGGTGCACACTCTGGCTTTTGCACACACACCCACGGCACCCCCCCTGCGCACCCCCCCCCCACACCCCACTTACTTTTAGGAAAGGAGCAGGCCAGAAAAGAAGGCTGGAAGCCTGCCTGCGTTGCCTGGACCTGGTGGGAACTACATTTCCCAGGAGCCCCTGGGAAATGTAGTTCCCACCAGGCCAGGCAACGCAGGCAGGCTTCCGGCCTGCTCCATTCCTAAAAGTAAGTGGGGTGGTGCACCGCGGGGGGCCGCCACGGGGGGCGCAGGGGAGGGGGATTTTTCCGCCCCCCTCGTGACGAGAAATGGTGCGCCCGGTGCGTCGCGCACCCCCCGTCCTCTGGTGGCTTTGCCACTGCTAAAAGCCTTCAAAGGAGACTCTACCATACTTCGAGGCAGCCTTCACTGCTGAACAGTGCAGACCATCAGGCAATTCTTTGTATTGTTTAGGTGGAATATCTTTTCCTATATTTTGAATCCATTACTCCTTGTCCTAGTATTTGGAGTATCAGAAAACAAGATTGCTCCATCTTCAGACTGACATCCCTTCAAATTAATCAACGGGAGCCAATTTTATTATTATTATTATTATTATTATTATTATTATTATTATTATTATTATTATTATTATTATTATTATTATTATTATTATTATTATTATTATTATTATTATTACTATTATTAGCCACCAAGTCACAATTGACTTATGGTGACTCATGGGGTTTTTCAAGGCAAGAGAGGTTCAGAGGCAGTTTGTCATCAGCTGCTTCTGAGAAGCAACCCTAGATTCCTGGATGGTCTCGCATCCAACTTCTTGCCAGGGCTGATCCTCCTTTGCTTCCAAACCCCTGATGATGCTAGCCTAAGGTTACCAGATGGTCACCTTTGTGAACCGGGACGGGGGGGGGGTAGGCAGCTGTGCGCAGCCGCAGGAGCACACTGCCTTCTGGGGCTTGCCGTTTCCCGCCCCAGAAGGCAGTGCGGCAGCCTCCAAAAATCAGGACAATTTGAAGAACCCGCGGGACAAATTGTTTAAAGGCTGGACTGTCCCGCCAAAAGCGGGACGTCTGGTCAGCCTATGCTAGCCTGGACCATCAAAGTCATGGTGGGCAGTAAATACCCTGAACTTATGGAAGGTACAGCTATCATTCCCAACTGGTGGTAAAAAGTTCTGTCAAGTCATAGCTGACTTATGGTGACCCCTCTGGTTTTCAAGGCAAGAGGCATTCAGAGGTGAACAGCTGTTGCCGCCCCCCTCTGTGTAGCAACCCTGGCCTTCCTGGGTGGTCTCGCATCCATATAGTAACCAAGAATGCCAACATAATTCTGGGCTGCCTCAACAGGACCATAGTGTTGAGGGCCTCTCTATTCTGCATTGGTCAGACCTCACCTGGAATGCTGTGTCCAGTTCTGGGCACTGGGCAATTCAAGAAGGATTTTGACAAGCTCACATGGGTCCAAAGGAAGGCGAACAAAATGGGCAAAAATCTGGAATCCATACCCTACAAGGAGATACTTAGGGAGCTGGATATGTTCTGTCTGGAGAAGAGAAGGTTAAGGGGGTGATCGATTCGGAAGCCTTTATTGGCATACAGGGTAAGGGGGTGATATGACAACCATTTGAAGGAACGTCATGTTGAAGATGGAACAAGCTGGTTTTCTGCTGCTCCAGAGATTAAGACAAAGGAGCGATGGATTCAAGGTGCAGGAAAAGAGATTCCACCTAAACATTCGAAAGAACTTCCTGACAGTCAGGGCTGTTTGACAGTAGAATATACTGCCTTGGAGTGTGGTGGAGTCTCCTTCTTTGGAGGGCTTCAAGAGAGGCTGGATGGCCAACTCTCAGGAGTGCTTTGACTGTGTATTGCTACATGGTGGGGGATTGGACTTGATGGCCCTTGGGGTCTCTTCCAACTCTAGGCTTCTAGGGCCAATCCTACTTAGCAGCAAAGATCTGATGATTTAATTTGATTTAATATGGTCATAGACCAATAGTAAGATCTGATGAGACTGGGCTAGGCTAAGCTGTCCAGATAAAGGCGATTTTAATTTTAATCAGTGAGGGGAGGTCACTTTAAACTAATGAGAATATTTTTTTCATTTTTGATGCAACACCCTTGTTGGAAACAAAAATGGCAGCATTCAAGGGTGTATTGTAAGCCATAGCATTTGAAGAAGAGCTGGATTGATAGCCTGCTTTTCTCTACCGTAACAAGTCTCAAGGCAGCATACAAACTCATTCCCTTCCTCGCCGCACAACAGAAACCTTGTGAGGTACGTGGGGCTGAGAGAGTTCTGAGTGAGCTGTGACTGGCCCAAGGTCACCCAGCAGGCTGCATGTGGAGGAGTAGGGAAACAAACTCAGTTCTGCAGATTAGAGTCTTCCGCTCTTAATCACTACGCTCGCTGGCTCTAAGAGCAAGAATTATTGGGTTCGAATCCCTCACTTGATCATGCAAGTCCACCAGGGGATCTTAGACCTGACACAATCTCTCAGCCTTCATAGAAGAGAAGAAGAGTTTGGATTTATATCCCCCCTTTGTCTCCTGCAGGAGACTCAAAGGGGCTTACAATCTCCTTGCCCTTCTCCCCTCACAACAAACACCCTGTGAGGTGGGTGAGGCTGAGAGAGCTCAGAAAAACTGTGACTAGCCCAAGGTCACCCAGCTGGCGTGTGTGGGAGTGCACAGGCTAATCTGAATTCCCCAGATAAGCCTCCACAGCTCAAGCAGCAGAGCTGGGAACCAAACCCAATTCCTCCAGATTAGATACACGAGCTCTTAACCTCCTACGCCACTGCTGCCCCTCATAAGTAGTTGTTGTGAGGATTAAAGTGGGGAGGGGAAAAATATTAAAAACTGCTTAGAGTCCCCAATTGAGGACAAAAGCAGGATATAAATTAAAAATGGCATAGACCAATAAACTGTTGCCTGAAGAAACACAGTCCTCTGGGCTCCTGCTTCTTCCCATAAAATAACATTCGAGGCTCAACACCCTGCCCCATCCACACACCATCTGAGGCGTGCTGTATACAAGCCAACCACCGTGCGCACTACCATACATATGTGGCACAAGAGGAGATCCGTGCCCACTCCAACACCACACAGACAAAACTGGCAGCCAGTGATAACAAACTCTGCCACAAGGTTGTGTTTGTGATCCTGATAGCCAGACTGGAGTGCCCACACTGACTCTTTAGAAACACACATGACCCTCCATCCAAAAGTACGGGTCACCTCCTCCCACCTAGACACACTTCCCCAGCCTTTGAACATCTCCTTGAACACCCAAGGAGGTTGCCGTGAAGTCACCTGTGACCTCGTAGCAAGCCAAAACAAAACAAAATCCAACCAAAAAGCTGACCCATACAGAACAGCGGGCCCCAGGGTTGCCAAATTTATCTTTTTTTTTCTCTCTTGAAAGAACAGCCAACATTTTAGAAGAACACGATTTGTTCCAGAGAAAGGTAACTCTCAGACATAGTCCTGGTTCCCCTCAGATATTTCAGTCACTCTCTACAAGTTTGTTGAACAAATTATTGGGGCAAGTCGTGCTTCAACATATTATGCCTCTGAATAATATTTCCACCGGTTTTGTTCCCAAAAGGCTGACTTTTCTCCCTCCGCAAAATTGAGGACATCAAAATGGGACATGGGAAATACGGGCCTCCCTTGGCAAATGCGGCCTGGAGAGGTCCCAGAATTATAACTGATCTCCACATGACCGAGGTCAGTTTCTGTGGAGAAAATGGCTGCTTCGAAGGGTGGCTTCTACCACATTTTACTCTGCTGAGCTCTCTCCTCGCTTCTGTACATGTCTTCACCCCACAATTTCCGACAATTTCCCAAACCTAAGATATAAGGGCCCAACTGACTATCACACCTTCTATGCGCCTGAGGTAAAATCCAGTGGTGGGATCCAAAAATTTTAGTAACAGGTCCCCATGGTGGTGGGATTCAAACTGTGGCGTAGCACCAATGGGGCTGGGCGGGGCACGACGGGGACGTGGCCGGGCATTCCATGGGCGGGGCATTCCAGGGGCGGGGCTGTGGCAGGGACGCAGCCGCTGCGCCGGTCCTTGGGCGGGAAACAAATGCACGCAGGCGCAGGCTGACACGCTCGCCGGTGCACCTCCTGCTAGACTGCTTCAAGTTCTGCGCGCGACTGCTGAGAGGAGGGGCGTAACTAAGGCCAAAATCACGTGGCAAAATCACCAATTAGTAACCCCCTCTCGGCCCACACAAATAATTAGTAACCTACTCTCGGGAACCTGTGAGAACCTTCTGGATCCCACCTCTGGTAAAATCCACTTTTTGGGATTTGTGACTACAGTGATACCCACCAGCAGGAATGACTTTTCATAGATAATTGACCAAACCCTGGTGGTTAGGTTTCGAGGTCTCCCCTGGCCATCAGCAGGAGTTGGGGAATCGTGCTGCCAGATCCAGGTTAGGTAACTCCTGGAGATGTGTGAATGGAGCCTGAAGAGGACAGAGACCTAGTGGGGTACAATGACACCTCCAAAGTGGCCATTTTCTCCAGGGGAACTGATCTTTGTAGTCTGGGAATGAGCTGTAGTTCCAGGGGATCCCCAGATCCCACCTGGAGATTGGTAGCATTACCAGGAGGATGGATCTACCCATGGATATTTTCCAGGATATTTAAATGAAACCTCTGTATCCATAGGCAGTAGTGTGCACTAGATGTAGAGGAAAATTATGTTCATTCCTCACTTATACATTTCCCAAAAGCATCATGCTGACCAGAACTGGAATCAATATATCAGATCAGATGGACCTTTGGTGTTGTCTAGCGTTGTCTAGGAGCGATCCCCTTCTTACGGCAAAACACAAAGGACCAACAGTGGGAAATAATTTTAGCTGCCCATCAAAGAGCATTATGTCCAACTGAGGTCCCTCCCCCTTCACAAGCCCCACCCTCCCCAGCTCCACCCCCAAATATCCAGGAATTCCCCAATCCAGAGTTGTCAACCCTAGATCCAACAGCCCTTCAAGCTAACTTGATTACTTCCATGACAGAAACATCATCAGGCTGCGTTAAATTGGCCATCAAGGGAAGATTCCTTCATGAAATGTCATCACTGCGCCTAACGGCAAAATGGTAGAACCCCCTGCGGATGACGGAAGCCACATTATTGGGCCACCCACAGACAAGGAAGGAGTTTGTGCCTGAGAGATTTCTCAAATATGTAGAAAAATATACCTTTTTAAATTACCCAGATGAGAAAACTCTTCCCCCGCCTCAAACAGTCTGAGGAGGACTTTGGAAAGTGCTCTAGAAGTAAGTTTGCCAACTCCGGGTTGGGACACAACTGAAGATTTCAGTGGTGGAGGGCGGGGACTTCAGCAGGGTATAATGTAGGGTTGCCGAATACCTGGAAATTTTGGGGGTGGAGCCTGAGGTGGGTGGGGTTTGGAAGGAGAAGGACTTCAGTGAGGTATAATGCTGTGGAGTCCACCTTCCAAAGCAGCCATTTTCCCCAGGTGACCCGAAGATCAGATATAATCCCAGGAGATCTCCAGCCACCA
Source organism: Sphaerodactylus townsendi (assembly GCF_021028975.2). Lineage (NCBI taxonomy): Eukaryota > Metazoa > Chordata > Lepidosauria > Squamata > Sphaerodactylidae > Sphaerodactylus > Sphaerodactylus townsendi. The sequence continues at coordinate 17,007,440 of NC_059430.1, forward strand.
CCTGGAGGTTGGTAACACTACCCAGAAGAAACAGACTGTTAAGAGTAGAAGGCACTAGTTAAAAATTGAGAGCGGGGTTGAAAAACTGTCCTGCTCAGAACCTGGCATCCCTCTTTGAAGATAAACACGTGACTGAGGATCATATTCAATTGCTTCATTGATCTCCTATTTGACCTAAATAAACAGCAGCTCAGCCTGCTCCGATCGGCCTCCTACTTAATCAAGCCTCTCCCTTTTCTCGATTAGACGGGCTCGCAAATATTAGTACGTGATTCAGTTTCCTCTTGGGCCATGCTTGCCCCAGACTGCCTTAACATGAACACACCATTAATGAGTGCTTCTAATTTGGGAACCCAACATTTTCTCGCTGACTAATCTGCCTGTTCTTTAAAGGTTCGGCTTTTAGGGGGCAAATTAGGACTGCCCCAATCTGGGTGGCCTTGGCTAGCCCGATCCCATCAGATCTCAAGAGCTTTTGAGGTTCAGCTGTTATGGATGGGAAACCACCAAGGAAGTCAAAAGTTGCTATGTTGAGGAAGACAATGGCAAATCGCTCTTGACGTTTCTGATCATAAATTGGCTGCGACTTGAGAGCACTTTACGCACACAAAACATATATCTAGGCTTTAGAGAACCTTTTTGACAGCCAGAAGAAACTCTAAGGAACAGAGCTTCAGGGATTTTTTGTTCCATGTTTAAATAAGTATTCATCCACAAGCTTGAGTCCTGGATCCATCCGTTTCCACTTATTGCCAGTTTTTTAAAAAAGAAAACTTGTAATTTTTTTTAAGCTTGTAAATATTGCTTTTTAAAAGTATATAAATATTGCTTGAATTCTGCAAAGTAAGGTGCCGTATCTCAAAAATGTCTGGAAACACCACCCCACGATACAGAAGATCAACATTCAGATGAAACCAGTTTGGGGGAATATAAGGTATGAAGAAGAAAGTTGACAACGTTTATTTAGATCATTTAAATTTAGTAAGGGAGAAAAGCATAAAATTGTGCGGTCTGCCAGCTAGCAGTGGATGTCCGTCAGCCGACTTCCAAACTAAATATTGTTTCGTACAATTGTAATTTTTGCAGTGATACTGGAATGGATTGTGTATGGTGTTCTAAAAGGAAAAAGATACCCTTAATCTTTATTGTGTGATAACTGTTTATATTTTCTCAGTCCAAATCTGGAGAATGTTCAATTGTGGTAGAAAGGGAATAAGAACAGATCCCGCAGATTTCAGTAAGAGTAATATGCTACTAACTTTCTCAACTCTATGCTGCCTTCATTGATTTGAAGGCAGCTTTTGACACAGTTCCCAGAGGACTTCTCTGGGCCAAGCTTGCTGCTCTTGGTATTGAGGACAGACTGCTCTTCCTCATAAGGCAAATCTATTCGGGCACCAGCTGTCGTATCAAATGCTCTCAGGAAGGCCTTCTTACTGACCCCATAGAGGCAAACAAAGGAGTTAAACAGGGATGCGTGTTGGCCCCCACACTTTTTAATCTTTATTTGAGTGACCTCCCCTCACTTCTGACAGGTCCCAACTTCCACGCTCCCAAGCTCTCCTCACATTTTTTATCAATCCTGCTTTACGGAGATGACTCTGTTCTGCTATCACGTTCCAGGGTGGGTCTAAGGCGGCTCATGAAACAATTCTCTGAGTACTACTAACTTTCTCTAGGATGGGGCCAAGATGTTCTGATATTGTGGGTTCCAACTGTTCCCAGGAACCCTGACATTTTGCACTGATTCGGTACTTCCACGAAAGCCAACAAGCCTTCATGCTGAGATAGGCATCACTCTCATCCATCTCTGCTTTCCAAAGATATTTCTAGAGATAATAAGGGAATCAACCTTTCTTTCCAAATACGTCGGACTTGTCCTTTCCCCTGAACCAAAACCTCAAGTGAATTTGGAGCATCATACTCATGCCAAAAAAAAATCTCTGTAGGAATTTTAAAGGAAGGTCAACAGCATCCACAAATTCCACTTCTGGCGTTGCCTCCAAATTCAACTGAATGGGAAGCTTAAGGGACTTTTAAAATTTTAATTGTATTTATTTATGATATTTAGACCTCGCCTCATACTAGTGTCTCTGGACGGCTTGCAAAGGTGAAAATAAACAAATAAAAGCCACAGGAAATCATGAGTAAATTTAGCAATTAAAACAGCAATAAAAATCACACTAAACCCCAGCCCTCACTCCTACCCCTTAGAAATGGGAATTGGAAATGAAAAACTTGGAAATCCTGATGGGATTTCAGGAAAATTTAAAGAATTTCAGTTAACCTTTCTCAGAATGTTTCCACACATTTTGCAATCAACCAAAATAAATACATTGTGGGATTATCATGGGGTTGTAGACCTTGTTCGCAAGTCCGAGCCTATTGGTTGATCCAGCAGCCGTACAAATCATCACTGAAAATTGTCGCCTTTGACGTGATCTTTAATTGTTTTTAAAAGGGATTTCACGTATTTTAATCGGTCGGTCACCTTCAGTGACCCTCGTGAGCAAGCCAAAACAAGATGTCAATTTGGTTGAAAAATAAAATAAGCATGAAATAAAATGCGAGACGACTTTAGGACAGTTTAGAGTCGTCACATGAACATTAAGAAGCGGACTGATGGATCGAGTAAAATGTCCCCCTCATCTAAGATTTTGTTTCCCTTCGGGGGCTAACCAGGTCACCTGGGATGTCTTCAAGGAGAAGGACACTAGCTAAAGCTTTTTTTTATTGTGCTCCAGAAAATGGTACAACCCAGATAACCTGGTTAGCCCCCTGGTTAGCTACTGATTTTAATGGATTTTTAATGCACCTGTTATATTGTCTATATTATGCTTTTGTCACTGTTTGTTGTTGGTTTTATTGTACTCCGCCCTAAGGCCTTAGGGGGTAGGGCGGTCTACTAAATCTAATAAATAATAATAATAACACAAAGAGGTATGAATGATAAAGCTGCCTTCTACCAAGTCAGCCTATTTATAAATGTTGATAGTGTCTATTCTAACTTTCAGTGGTTCCCCGGGGTTTTTCTGCATCAGCTATTACTTGGGACTTTTGTTAGCAGAAGATGCCAGGAATTGAACCTACAATCTTCTGCCCAGGATAGAGATGTCTAACCACTAAGCCACAGCCACTCCCAATATAATGCCTCCGAACACGAGGTCACCTTCAGACACCATAATGCATAGCCATTGGTGGTCCTGTGCTCTATGTCTCTAATTCCCTTTTTTCAGACTTTAACCAGTTGAGGACTATTTATGTATTTTATTTTTATTTGTTATATTTGAGATCCCATCCTTCCCGGCCAGAACCAGGCTCAGGGTGGCTTCCACCCATTATTAAAACAACCATCTTGAACCAGTTCCATATAAATCTAACTAACAGCTAGGGACCAGATTACGCCGGTCCTATACCAACTGCACTGGCTGCCAATCGAGTACCGGGTCATGCTTAAAGTTTTGGTATTGACCTTCAAAGCCATTCGTGGCCTTGGCCCTGCTTATCTGAGGGACCGTCTCTCCCTATACCGCCCTTCTAGGCCCCTCCGCTCATCGGAGGCGGACCTACTGGTGATCCCTGGCCCCAAGGCGATCCGGCTGCCCTCTACAAGGGCCAGGGCTTTTACGGCTCTGGCCCCTACCTGGTGGAACAGGCTTCCAGGTGAGATCAGGGCCCTGCGGGACTTACAAAGTTTCTGCAGGGCCTGCAAAACGGACCTGTTCCGCCAGGCGTTTGGCCAGCCGGGATGATGTCAAATCCGCCATAAGAACACCTGGCCTCCCGTGGGTACATAAAGGGGGAAGGAGGGGTTGAAGCCATCTGTAGTTTTAGTATTCTATGTATTATTTTATTGTAAATTATGTATTATGATGTTTTAAATTGTTTTATTGTTGATGGACACCGCCCTGAGCCTTTGGGGAGGGCGGTATATAAATAAATAAATAAATAAATAAATAAATATGCCATAGAAAGGTGGTAAGGAAAAACATATGACCAATCGGACTCTGCGAGCCTAAAAACAGCAGTCCTGTCCAATTTGTTAATTACTTATTAACTAATTATTTGGGATGGGGGGAGGAGGTAGAATATGGAGGTCAGCAAGACAGGCTATGGCAAAGACTCCAATGCTATCAATTGTGGCAAAAACTCCACATGTTCACCAGGGAATGCGCAAAGAAGTTCTTACTTTTGTGATAAACACAGAGAGGGGCAATCGCTCTGAAAGGCCTTAACTAGGTTAAGGCATTTCCCAGCCGAACCATTTAACCAAGGCAGAGATTGCTTTCAGTCATACGCAAGGTGGACATGTATCCCAAGTAGGGATTGGTCCATCTAGCTCAGTACTGTGTCTTCTGGCTGGCAGAGATAGCTTTCTGGGATGGCAGGCAGAGAAGGGTCTTCCCCATCATTTGTTACCAGTATCTCTGCCCGGGATTGAATCAGAGATCTTGCCATGTCAAGACAGTGCCCTGCCAATGAGCCACAAACCATCGAAAATTTTAGTGATGACGTCTCTCAAGACATCACATCCGAGGGTTGAACGAATGTTGAGTCTCTGGGTTCTTTATTCCCAGGCATGGAGGCAACATCTCTTGCTTTAAAGATTTGTCCCGAATGGCAGACTATAGAGCTGCCTTCCCAACCCTCACACCGCACCCCACCAACCCTCACCACCACAAACACAGCAAATGCTCCTTTTTTCAGAGCACAGAATGCTATGGAATGGATGCCTACCAATCCACACTTAAAATGGTACTCAGAAAACCATCCATCCCTGTCCGGTTGACCCTGTTTTATCCTGTCCTGGCTCTTCTCCCTGTAATGGTAGCCAAATGCACCAAAGTTTTTTTCTTGCCACTCCACAGCCTGGGAATTGTTGCGTTTCTTTCTAGCCAGGCTGCCATGAAAGGACTTAGGAGTGGCAGAAAATGGTAGGACATCCCTAAAAGTAGCTGACCACCTTCTGGCTGGCTCACCCCCACATTGTGTAAGGATCCCAGAAGGCAGTAAGCCTCAGTCTCTCTGCTTGCCTGTAGCAGCCACGGCATCGACACAAACATTCTTAGCCTTATGATATCGTAATCTCCCTTAGTTCCTCGGCCATAAGAGGACATTAATCCTGTGTATTACAAGTGTTGTAGGAATGATAAGTCGGGGTGCCAGTTTGCAATCCTGCAGAACCATCCTGTTTATTTCGTCAAGAACCTTAAGTACATAAGAACGAGCCTGCTGGATCAGATCAGAGTCCATCTAGTCCGGCACTCTGCAACTCGCAGTGGCCCACCAGGTGCCTTTGGGAGCTCACATGCAGGATGTGAAAGCAATGGCCTTCTGCTGCTTCCGAGGACCTGGTCTGCTAAGGCATTTGCAATCTCAGATCAAGGAGGATCAAGATTGGTTGACAGGAGGATCAACCTTGCAGACTCCAAAGAGACTGTAAGCACAGCTTCTATCATTCCACTGATAACAGAAAGCTCCTTCGAGATCCAGCCAAAAGTCTATCTATTCAAGATCCAACAGAAGCCATGCCCGTAGCTTGTACAAGGCCTATAAGCAGGGCATGAAGGTAACAGGTCCATCTTGCCGTTTGCTTCCATCAACTGGTATTGAAAGGTATACTGCTTCTGAAACTGGAAGCTCTGTTCAGCCAACATGTCCCAGTAACGTCAAGCATGAACATTCGCTAAGAATAACCCTGTTTGAATCTGACCCTAGCTGTGAACAACCTGAGCCAAAGGCAGCTTGAAAGAATGGTTAATGTTTAGGGTGGGAATATCCACCGCATCATCATTGACGATAAACAGTTTGGACATATTTCAGCAATTTCAATAACAAATGCGATGTACATTGCTGCAGGGGAAGCTGCCTCTTTAAACTTCTTGCATCTGGATTCAGAATAATTCTTAGTTTAGTCTTTAGTTTAGTTTAGACTAGTCAGTTTATTATTAGATTTTTAGCCCACTCTTCCCTGCTCATGGCTCTTTCACCGTCTTTGGCCAGTGGTCTTAAAGCTACTGCTAGGTCCCCCAGGCCTGCAACAGTTTGATGATTGCAGAAGCCTACTTTTCAGGGCCGTTGTCCAGACGGCTGACATAACCCACAACGAAGCGCAACGAATCCTCCAAGAGCTCTACGTCAATCATGAGATCATCCAGACTCTTCTCAGATGGCCTTCTAGCAAACGAGAGAGGAGGGCGGGCAAACCAACCCCACCTTTGAAGGCCGTTCGAGAGACTCGGCAGCTCGATAGATCTCACTGAAAGCCGCCTGGCCTATCTAGGTCTGTCTCAGCCACAACCCCAAAAGGTGTCTGTTTCTCGCCCACCATTTCCTCTTTGGCTGCTCGGCAGGATAAAAAAAGGCCCGCAAAGAGCGGCGCGAGCGACCGAGAAAGCTCTCCTGATCCCTGAAACCAGCCGTCTGGTTTGGGCTTCAACACTCATTTCCCACCTCGGTCCTTTACCTTCCCAGCCCCCTTTGCCTCACTTCACTTAAGCATGTCTGTATCTGGCGATCAGTTTCTTCGACACCCGTGTAGCTGCCTTATGCTGAAAGGGACCATCGGTCCATCAAGATCCGTACTGTCTGCTCAGACTGGCAAGCCGCTCTCTAAGATCTCAGGTTGAGGATCTTTCATAGGTTGAGGACCAGCAGCGGCATAGTGGTTAAGAGCAGGTGCGTCCTAATCTGCAGGAACCGGGTTCGATTCCCCGCTCTGCCGCCTGAGCTGTGGAGGCTGATCTGGGGAATTCAGATTAGCCTGGGCACTCCCACACACGCCAGCTGGTGACCTTGGGCTAGTCACAGCTTCTCAGAGCTCTCTCAGCCCCACCCACCTCACAGGGTGTTTGTTGTGAGGGGGGAAGGGCAAGGAGATTGTAAGCCCCTTTGAGTCTCCTACAGGAGAGAAAGGGGGATATAAATCCAAACTCCTCTTCTTCATCATCCCTTACTACCTAATCCTTAATTGGAGATACTAGGAATTGAACCTGGGAACTTCTGAATGCCACTCAGATGCTCTACCGCCCCTTTGCAACCTTTGAAACAAAGATGAGGAAGATTCAGACCAATTAAGATCTTTCCCCCCAAACTGCTACAACCGTGGGCAATTTCACTGTCGGAGCTGGGCCTGCGTAATGTCTTAAGCTGCCAGTCATTTTTGTGGGCCTTCCACAGTTACCCGGACAATACAGGAAACAAACAGCAGCTTCTCCAATGACTTCCCTTCTGTGCCGGAAAAAGGTGAACCTGCCAGATCTCGGACTGCGTGTAATATGTACATGACAAGCACAAGAGCCCCAGTGTGGAAAAGATTCCATCACGATGGGTAGCAGTTAGTCTTATGATGGAACACATCGTGGAAGCTTTCAAGGCACCATCGGGCTCCTGCAGAGGTCTATCAAGGGAAAATGTAGCTTGGTGCAAAATCTGAGTTTCCCACCCCACCCCGATATGAGTGGCCGCCCTCCCCCACCATGACCAAACAACTTTTTTTTGCACCAGGTCTTGAAGTCAGTGTATGGACCCGGGGGGGGGGGGTCAATTTTCTGCCCCTCCCCCACGTAACTAAATGGCTGCAGTCCGGGGACATTTGACCCCAAATGTTCCCCTGGGCAGTACACCCCTGGGCTCCTGTTTCTAGGAGGGGAAGCTGGCAATCTTCAGAGAGACCCATGTTCAATGTTTGGAATATGCTGCCACAGGAGGTGGGGATGGCCATTAACCTTGATAGCTTTAAAAGGGGCTTGGACAGATTTATGGAGGAGAAGTCGGTTTATGGCTACCAATCTTGATCCTCCTTGATCTGAGATTGCAAATGCCAGATGATTGGGAGCAACAGCCGCAGAAGGCCATTGCTTTCGCACCCTGCATGTGAGCTCCCAAAGGCACCTGGTGGGCCACTGCGAGTAGCAGAGAGCTGGACTAGATGGACTCTGGTCTGAACCAGCTGGCTTGTTCTTATGTTCTTAATCCAGATCATTTGCAATTTCAGGACTTGTTGCAGATGTGGGGGACCTAATGGTAGCTTTAAGGCCATTGGCTACAGACAGGGGAAGAGCCCTGAGCTGGGAAAGGATGGGATAAAAATCTAATAATAAACTGACTAGCCTAAACTAAACAAACTAAGACTAAACTAAGAATCATTCTAAAGAGAGATGAAAGACTCCAGCTTGAATTTATGGAGATTTGCCATCAGTAGGAATGGACCAGCGGCTCTCAAACAGTGCAGCGGGACCCCAAAGTTGGCCACGGAGCTGTCACAGGTGACAAACAAATCCAGAAGGAAGAAGGGAGAGGAGAAACAGCTACAACTCTGGCTTGTCCTTTGCAAGCTGTGTAAACCGGCTGTGCAATGCGGCTTGTTGCTATATGTAAACAGCAAAAAAAATTTAAAGTAGGTGTGCTCAGCGTGAACGGATGTGAAGTCCCGTGTTTTATACCAGGGAAGATGAAAATCGCATGTAGTTACGACGTATTTGAAACTGAGAAGCGGGTCCCGCTTCAATATTTTGTGTATATTATACCATTTATAGGCCACTTTGTTTATATCATATATTTGTTTATATTATAAGATTTATATCCCACTTTTCTGCCTTGTCAAAGACCACCAAGATGGCTGCTAAAGACCCATCACCCCTTCTAATTTAATTATACGGTGTAAGCTATCCAGGACTAGATGGATAAAAAATCAAATTTAAGGGGAAAGCGCCTTTCCTTTCATACCCCCCATCACCCCTTCTATTTTAATTATACGTTTTCTCTTTGCAGTGAGAGCCACTGATTGCAACAGAACTCAGCGGCGTCCCAGGAAAAGCGTTTGCGACTATCAACCTTTGGAAACCCTAATTTGTGCAAATTTGGGGGCAAAAGACTAGCAGCTCTTCTCCAGCCAGAAGTCATTCCCTTTTGAGACACATAGATAATACACCCAGGAAGAAATGTTGATGAAGAACGAGGAGGAGAAGAAGAATTTGGATTTATACCCCACCTTTCTCTCCTGTAAGGAGACTCAAGGTGGCTTAAAAACTCCTTTCCCTTCCTCTCCCCACAACAGACACCTTGAGAGGTAGGTGGGACTGAGAGAGTTCTGAAGAACTGTGACTAGCCCAAGGTCACCCAGCAGGAATGCAAGAGTGCAGAAACACATCTGATTCACCAGATAAGCCTCTGCCACTCAGGTGGAGGAGTGGGGAATCAAACCCTGTTCTCCAGATTAGAATCCACCTGCTCCTCCTAACCAGTGCACCATGCTGGCTCTCATGATTTTGCATCCACTATTCTTCAAGTCAGCTACACTGGCCACCCGGGTTACAGGCCACAGCTTAGTTCTGCAAGTCTATCAAAGGACCCGTTTGCCCTGGCAGGGGCCTGCCAAGGGCTTACAATAACCACAGTCTCCAAAGTTTATTATCAAAAGATGGGGACGAGTACAGGAAAACTAAACTGACAACCACAAAAACGTGCTGTTTTCAGAACATTCACAATCTTTTAATTAAACCCATATAACTATTTTTTTTTCTCTTTCTTCCTTGATAAACCACACAACTGCAACACGGTCCTTTCCCTCCGAATTCTCCCAGCCCCACCTACTTCACAAGGTGTCTGTTGTGGGGAGAGTCTTTGATGTATGACAGTTTTTAATGTTGTCCACTGTGTTTCAGATGACCATGTGAAAGGAGTATCTTCCTGGTTCACCACGTTCTCAAATTTGTTTATATTGAAATAGTATTAGGTTTGTAGCTGTGTCAGGGTGATGCAGCGGTTAAGGATGGTGGGTTCTAATCTGCAGAACCCAGTTTGATTCCCCGTTTCTGCACATGAAGCCTGCCGGATGAACTTGGGTGAGTCACAGTTCTCTCAGAACTCCCTCAGCTCCACCTATCTCACAGAGTGTCTGTTGTGGGGAGAGGAAGGGACGGAGTTTGTAAGCTGCTTTGAGGAGATAAAAGCAGGGGATAAATCCCCCTCCTTCTGCATGATAACCGCAATTGTGTGAGAATGCTTATTATCAAGAAAGAGGAAAATTATTCTCATATTTTTGTGTTGGAAATAAAATATAGGGAATATGTACAGATGGTTCAAACAGTTCCAGTTTGTTGTTGGAAATAGAGGCTCCAAAGCAGCAAGACTATTGCTCCTTTCCTCTTTCACACGGCAGCCCTAAAAGACTCAGGTGCTTTCGCCCGCCAGAAAGCGGCAGCTAGAACTAAACTCAGAGTTGGCGTTTGATTCCACTTCTGTTTCCTCTGTCTCTCCCTCGTTTCTCTTTCTCTCGGTCTGCTTGCATGTACAGAAACAGGCCGTTCTGGGCTTACACTCTCTCTCTTTGTCACTGTTAACCGCATCCGGACTCTATTAAAGTTCCTGGCGCTGGATAAACAATGTAACTGTCGCGTGCAGCAGTCTGAAAATAATTGGATTAGCTAAAACATATCAGCTAAATAGAGACAGTCCCTGCTCAGACAGTCAGAATAAATGTCACCCTGGAAAAACCCTGACAACTGATCCCTTCGCGGGGCTGGACTACGCTACTTTGCCGGCAGATCCCTCAAAGGGGTAGAGGAGAGAGGAGCCGGGAAGGGAAGGGGAAGAATTTGGACTGCGCCTGGTCTCTGCTTTATATGCAAACAGTCTGATCCAAGGGGCATTGATTCGGAAGTCAGTCAGGTTCCGGATAAGCACAGGAGAGTGGGCATTTGAACAAGTCCAGTTGGGATCAGGGTGGAAAATTATGCAGCCAATAAGAACATAAGAACAAGCCTGCTGGATCAGACCAGAGTCCACCTAGTCCAGCTCTCTGCTACTCGCAGTGGCCCACCAGGTGCCTTTGGGAGCTCACATGCAGGAGGTGAAAGCAAGGGCCTTCTGCAGCTGCTGCTCCCGAGCACCTGGACTGTTAAGGCATTTGCAATCTCAGATCAAAGAGGATCAAGATTGGTAGCCATAAAATCCGTTCAGGTTGCCAACTGGTCAGGGGGGAAAACTTCCCAGGCCTGCTATTGTACCTTAGTCACTTCCCAGCCTAGATTGCCCCCCTGGCCCACAGTGGAAGACGGAGATCTAGGACTGCCAACTCTGGACTGGAAAATTTCTGGAGATTTGGGGTACCTTATATACTCGCGTAGAAGTCTACTTTTTCAGCACATTTTTGTGCTGAAAAAAGCCCCCTTCCACTCATACACGAGTGAACAGGCGGTAAAGTCATCGTTGACACCGTACTGTTTCAAAAAACATTTTTATTGGTATCTATTTTTATTTTTGAAATTTACCAGCAGCTGCTGCATTTCCCACCCTAGTCTTATACTCGAGTCAATAAGTCTTCCCAGTTTTTTTTGTGGTAAAATTAGGTGCCTCGGCTTATATTCGCGTCGACTTATAGGCGAGTATATACGGTAATGCCTGAGAAAGGTGGAACCTGTGGAGGGCAGGGACTTCAGCAGAATATAATGCCATCAGGGGCACCCTCCTAAGCATCCCATTTCTCCAGGGGGGCTGATCTCTGTAACCTGAAGATGACCTGTAATTCCAGGGGATCCCAAGGTCCCACCTGGAGGCTGGCATCCATATTCAAACTACCAGGCACATGGTTGAGACAGCTACAGTTTATTGTCGAAGGCTTTCACGTCTGAGTTGGGAGGGAAAAGTCATAGTGATGCCTGCCAGAGGGCTGGCATCTTCAGATCCTCTGAAGATGCCAGCCACAGATGCAGGCGAAACGTCAGGAGAGAATGCTGCCAGAACTACGGCCATACAGCCCGGAAACCACACAGCACCACAGCTACAGTTGTTTCCTTCATTTTAGCATTTCCTTCCTTCATTGTTTCCGCCTCTTCTATTTTCCCATTCATCCCACCCAATCTTTCCACCTGATGAAATATAAAACTACTGAAACTGGGTTGCCATCATTTTGGGGTTTAAATTTTGGTTCGTATTTATAGTCTGGTTTTGACTGTACTGTATAAATTATGGAAGCTGCCCCGAGCCCATAAGGGGAAGGGTGGCATGGAAGTCCAATAATTAACAAATAAATGAAATGAAACGAAATGAAACACAGCTCTTGGCTTTTTGACTAGAGACTGCAAACACGCTCCGGAACAATTCCCACTGATTTCAGTGAGGCTTGCTTCGGACCACATTTCTGCACACTTTTGTTCCGTATGGGATCGTGACCCTTTCCTGAGGAGTCCCATCGAAGCAATGCAATTGTGATTCAGATCACTGCCTTTGCAATGCTGATCGTGAGATGCTTAGAAAACAAGCCCTGGTTGGGTAGCCTCAATAAAACCCGCATTTCCCCAAATGGTTTGCTTTCTAATTCTCCTCTCCAATATTTCAAACAAACTGGCTCTCGGGCTCTGAGAAGGGGGTGGAGAAACTTTTGAGTAGCAGCAGCAGATAGTTCTATCCATGTGCGTTTTCTTCAAATGGGGAAGTCACTGGACCAATAAATATTTCCGGAACACATTCGGGTTTTGTGGTGTGTGTGTCTGTGTCCCTTCTTCCACCACACCACAGGGCCCTTTAGACAACTCTCCAGAACTGTTCAAGTTAGCAGCAAATTCCGGCAAACAAGGCCAAGTTTCTGATATCCAAGACATGGGTTGAGAAGGAGGCTGATGTAGCTACAAATAACTGTGAGCTGGTTTCATTACTCGGCTTAAAAGGAAGGGTACCCCAGGCACCTAAGCCCAGAAAAAAACACACCAATGGAGTTTTGAAGAGGCACTGTTAAAATCCCTGTTCTTGCCATGTATGTTAATTTCAGCTAGGGCTCCCAAAGGCCCATTCGGCTCATGCAGAATAATGCACTTTCAATCCACTTTCAATGCACTTTGCAGCTGGATTTTACTGTGCGGAATAGCAAAATCCACTTGCAAACTGTGAAAGCGGGTTGAAAGCGCATTATTCTGCATGTGCGGAAGGGGCCAAAGGGTTGTTCTGTTTGCTTACGTCATTTTGACCCTGCCTTTCTCTCCAACAGGGACCCAAAGTGGCTAGCATCATTCTCCTCTCCTCTGTTCTATGCTCACAACAACCCTGAGAGGTAAGCTGAGAGAGTGGGACTGGCCCAAGGTCACACAGTAGGGTTCCATGACATAGGTAGGGATTCGAACCTTGTTCTCCCAGTTTCTAGCCCGACCAACCCACATTGAATTATTATTATTTTTTGCAATCTCGGAAGGGCTGTAAAATTACAACTGCTTGACCAAACACGCACATACTCTACAAAATGACCTACCCACCCACGCAAGACTGTGAATGAATATTGCCAACTGACCCAAAGCAAGTCGCCCTGACTCACTCCTGTGCTTTAAGGGAATAAATCACCAGGCAAAGCTTTTCCAAGCATTCCAACAAAGTCACCTGACAGTGGCTTTGTGCCAAACTGCTCTTAAAGGCACAGAACCACACTGGAAAGGTCTTCTATGAAAGCTCTACAGGATGACGGGCGCACTCATTTTGCACTGAACACACACAAGCCTGGAGAAGCCACTACCGGTATTAACCAGAACTTCCTGCCATGGCCAATTGTCTATGTATCATACGTGACGTGTACCAGCGAGGAATATGCCATACATTAACTGGCCCTGAAGTACATCCCGAGATGTGGCACTATTATGCTACTTGGGGACCTATATGGATTTTACTTTATCCCTTCCCACAAAGTTTGAAGAGGCCTAGCTCGTTGGACTTGGAGGGGCCGAGTTGGCCCAGAATTTGATTTGATTTAAATCAAATTCAGGTCACATTTCCCATTTAACTCAATTAAAAAGGAAACTGAAAATGTATTTAATGAGTACCGCTTTAGAGAAAACTTTCAAAAGCTGGGCTGTGGTAGGTGAGAAAAAACTGAGATTTGTGAGTGTGTGTAAAAAAATATACAATATGGATCAAACCCACTGATTGGCTGTTGTGGCTGTGGTCTGGTAGTTTTTGCTCCTAATGTTTCACCCACATCTATGGCTGGTCTCCTCAGAGGCATGTCACGGTAAGATGGGTTTCTCTCCATGGCACCGTATGGCCACTGACTAGAACCGTGGTGGCGAACCTTTGGCACTCCAGATGCTATGGACTACGATTCCCATCAGCCCCTGCCAGCATGGCCAATTGGCTGATGGGAATTGTAGTCCATAAAATCTGGAGTGCCAAAGGTTCGCCACCACTGGACTAGAACATAAATCTTATTAACTTCATGTATAGGATGGCCAGCTCTCTGTTAGGAAATACCTGGAAATTTTGGAGGTAGAGACTAATGCGGGCGGGATTCAGAGAGGAGAGGACCTGTCGGGTATGTCATTGAGTCCGCCTTCCAAACTGGCCAGTCCCCAGGTGAACTGACCTCTGCTTCCCGAAGATCTCCAGCCACTACCTGGAGTTTGGCAACCCCTAGTCATGTACCTCCATGCATGGCTACCTGGGACCATAACCGTTATCCAGGGGTAACTTCCTTCCCCTTCCCTATTACCCTGGGAAGGTGATTGCTGTAGGAAACCATTTCCTCCAGAGAACTACCAATCAGGGGCACAGAGTTTCTCTGGAGTAACAAAATGGCCGCCCACATTCCATTGCCGTGAATATCCTGGGAGCACATGGCAGCATAGCATTGCTAAAGATAAGCCACAGTCTGGGGAGACCTCAGGAAGCTCTGGTGCCATCTCAGTGGCTCGAACTTTGCTGAAAGACTATACAGTCAATACTTTGGCATGTGGTCTGACAGTATTTGGGGGTGCCTTTTGTCTATTTGAGGAAAGCTGGAATGGTCTAGGCCAATCGCATCAGATCTCGGAAGCTAAGCTACCCCACATTTCTCAGCCATAAAGAGTCTTAAAAGCGGCTTACAAACTCCTTCCCTTCCTCTCCCCGCAACAGGCACCTTGTGAGGTAGGTGGGGCTGAGAGAGTTCGGGGAGAACTGGGACTGGCCCAAGGTCATCCGGCAGGCTACGTGTGGAGGAGTGGGGAATCAAACCTAGTTCTCTAGATTGGAGTCCACTGCTCTTAACCATTACACCACACTTGCTAGTGACCCTTTACCTCTTTATGTGGATCATTGTCCTTTCCCATTTGCTGGCAATCTCCTTTCCTTTAATTTTTGCACTGGAATGTACGCATATTTTTGAACTGGAATGTATGCATATTTGGAGTGTTTCCCCCTCCCCCCAAAAATGCGATCATTTCCAGTTTGTTTCTTTTCCTGCCCGAGACGAACACGTTAAGGATCCATTGAAGGCCTTACCTGTGCTTGAACGTGCTTTCGGTCGGGATTTGCAACCGAACCCGGTCGGCGATCCCCCTAGTAAGCTGCTAGGGGGGAAGAGTCCAGAGCCATATTCGGGGACATAGGAAGGGTAAGTGGAGATCGGGTGGTGAGCCGAGGAGGAGGCCGCTCCTAAGGAGGACATGCCGGTCCGGGAATGAGAGGACTCCAGCTTCATGGTGTCAGCCAAAGACACCTGGTACTTAATACACTCCTTCTCCTCTTGCCGGCTGGAGCCCGTGGAGCCTGGGGTCGAGATGGAGGGATCCGGGGAGACATCTTTGGGAGGAGTTGGTGGGAAGGTGAACAGGTGCGGGCTGGAGTGGCCCGTGGATAAAGTGGAGGAGGATGCCGGAGGGTACACAGACAGGGGTCCGGGGGAGCTGTGGTGGATGGGAGTCTTGGAGAAGGGACTCAAGTTCCAGGGGGAGGCGCTGTGGTGGCTTCCCAGAGCTTTGCTCCCATCCAGCCACGGGAGAGACCCGTGCAGCAGAGGCGGACGACACACCTGGCCACCTGCTAGGACAGAAGACAAGAAGAGGCCAGTTAGTTGCTTTCTCCTAGAAAAAGCACACGAGAAATCAGCAAGAACTCCTTCTCCCAAAACTCAAGTTCTCTGGCAACCCCAAATCCAGTTCCAGCCAGCGTGGTGAAGTGGTTAAGAGCAGGTGCACTCTAATCTGGGTTTGATTCCCCGCTGTACCATTTGAGGCTTATCCGGTAAACCAGATTATTTTGTGCACTCCAACACATGCCAGCTGGGTGACCTTGGGCTAGTCACAGTTCTTTGGAGCTCTCTCAGCCGCACCTACCTCACAGGGTGTTTGTTGGGGGTGGGGAAGGGAAAGGAGATTGTAAGCCCCTTTGAGTCTCCTTACAGGAGAGAAAGGGGGGATATAAATCCAAACTCCTCTTCTTCTTAAACAATTTGGGATCCAGGCTGGCCAGAGTGGGGTTTTGTTTATTAGCGAGGGGGATGCTTCCTCCATTGAATTAAAATCAAGCATCCTGAGGACACAATTCAACTCAAGGAAGGCATTTTTAGGTACAGCAGATAAGACCTATCTCTATGTTTTAACCAAAATCCGTGGGGCTGAAATGTTCTTTAATTTTGGCTGGATCACAACTCTTGCAGGACAGGACATTAAAATGGTCAAGATCCAGTTAGGGCGCTTGAATCTCCACAGCTGATTCCCCCCTTCTCTCCACAGCTGTTTTGTGGGAAGCCAAGAGGGACTCCAAAGGGGTTCGACACTTTGAATGCAGGGAGGCGAGGACCTATGGTATTCCAGATAGTTCATGAGGATCTGAGACTTCCCATCAGCCCCTGCCAGGGCTGCCCTGTTGGGGCTGATGGGAATTGTAGTCCATGAACACCTGGAGCACCATAGGTTCGCCACCACTGCCCTAGAACATTATGTAGCAAGTAACCCAAAAGCTGGTAAGGTACCCTGTGTGGTCGTTTCTCACGGTAGCTCATGCTTGAACCCTCCTCTAGATCTTCACTAAATGGAGGCCAAACCCTCTGGAATTCAGCAGCTCTGAGGAGCAGTGTACTTTGAGGTTGGCCTACTCACAGTAGAACTTGGACTGCGCAACTGCGCAAGCCCATGAATAAGCCTTCTGCTGAGTCAAGCTGCCGGTCTAGCAAGGTCAGTATTGCCTACTTTGACTGGCAGAGGCTCTCCAGAATCTCAGGTTGACCTCTTTCGCATCATCTAGGACCTGATTCTTTTTCATGGAAGAACCAGAGACAGGACGGGGAACCTTCAAAATGCAAGAGCCACGGCCTCTACTGCAGAGCCACAGCCTGATACTGTAATCCTCTACAGAATCACACCGTTCAACATCCGTTGAAGCCAATGAGCTTAGGAGGGTGAAACTCTGCACAGGACTGCACCTAGAAAGAGAACATTCACAATCCTACCACACCCTGGGCCAGTCTCTCTAATAGGATTCCTCAGAAGTCACAATCTCCTTCTCGCGTCTACAAATACTCTGGGCTCGAAAGAATCCTCCTTGGTCTTTCATTTCAGTGAGGCAAACTTTTTAACCTACTGCAGTCAAAATAAACTGAAGTCCTTTGGCCCCTTAAAGACTACAATGTTTTACTCCAGCATAAATGTCCATGGACCAGAGACATAGTGACTGCAAGGGGTTCACTCACGGCAACTGACAAAGCAGTCTCAAGCCTGCAAAAGTATATGCTGGAATGAAACCTGACCAGCCCTCGCTGCAAGAATCCTGCTGACACTGTCTATAGCTTCCCCACCAATATCCCCATCCTAAACGCCCCGGCTCTCAAGCAAAGAGAAGACCAGAGAATGGAGAAAAACAGAATTTCAAATGGCTACCCTCGGACATTGCCTTAATACACCCAATATCGCCCTGAAAGGCTGGATAGTTTCACCCATTGTTGGCAAGCACCAGTGAGCAATTTGGTGCTTCAGTCCCTGTGTAAGAGGAGAATATGAGGGCGAAGCTTTTGCCTTGCTTTGAGGTCTTTAACCCCAGTTCTCAGCCAACTTGTTTGGAAATGAGTCTGCATCCGACAGGCAGAACAGAATGCAATGCAATCAATATCATTCAAGATCAAGGCATTTCCTCTCGGTTTCCTGCATTTGCACCCTACTATTTTCCCCCCACCAGGGATCCAGAGCAGCTTCTGACATTTTCCCCCTTTCCCGTTCACCTTCACAACAACCCTGTGAGGTAGATTAGGCTGAAAATGTGTGACGGACCCCAAGGTCACCCAGCAAGCTGCCAGGACAGAGCGGAATTTGGGTCTACCAGATCCCAGACCAGAACTTCACCCCCTACATCGCAAAGGCTGGCCTCTTAAACTCCTCCACCTAAAACCAGGTAGACTTATTCTCAGGGACAATATATATGTTCCATTCAAATTCAAATAAATGCCATTCACAAGCCAACGGGTTTTAAATCACAGCCAGTCTTGAGAAGGCAAAGACGGGAACACTCAGATGATCCTACATCCACCAGAACCGTAGATTGTGTTCAAATAACTAGAACTAACTTCCATGTTTAGTTTTGGGCTACGTGCAAGTCCCGCACCAAACCCCAGTTAAAATCACCAAAGCTCAGCTTTGCATCAAATAAACACTAAATACGGCCCATTTTATTCAGCAGGGCTGCCAGCCTACACATGTAGTGTTTGACGTCAAGATTTGTTGTAAACAACACATTCTGAAAAGGCCTTACATTCGGGGTATGTGCAAGTCCAGCTCCGAACCCCCGTTAAAAACACTAAACAAAACCCATTTTATTCAATAGGGCCAGCAAAAATATGCCCAGAATCAAACCTGATTTTTTTTAGTAAAAGCACTTGCTAAACACCAAATCCTAAACAACTCAGCAACTCATCCTTCAAGTTCAAACTGAACAAGTATGACTTAGAATTGCATTGTCAACAGAGAATAAACTCCATTCAATAGCTTTTTATCACATCTTCTCATGTGCAGGCGAATAAACTCTAGCTGATTTTAATGGGGGGGTCCTTTGTGTCCTACTAATTGCTACAACTCTGTACACTATTAATGCACCCATAGTACAGGTACATGGATCACACAGGCTGCTGAGTTTTGAGTTGTGCCCTTCAGGAGACATCAGCAAGTGACAAAGTTTGGTTTCGTACCTACATCCTCCTTATAACAAGTGGGACTTACACCCCAGTTAGAGAAGGGAAAGTGTTGGTATGAAGGGGGGGGGAGAAACTGAACCAGAGAGGGGTGACAGGTAGACATAGCCCAAAGTTGTGGCCAGTTGGAGTTTTTCATTGATGTAGGCTGACCTTTTTCAGTCCCTTGCCAATAGGGGCTTTTCTCTCTTTGCCTTCCCACCCCCACCCCCCCCCCACAGTCCCCTTTCTCTGGGCCAGCCCCAATCTGCCCTGCAGGACCATCTGAAGCTGCCAGTGTGAAATTGAGCCAAAACAAAAAACCGGCATTGACCCTGCTGCCTTTCACATTTTTTTCTGCCCTCCGCTGCAAACATTGCAAGCTCGCCTCCTTTGCGGGTGAGGGGGGAAGGCAGGGTCCCTCACCCGTTTAGGCCACTGTCTTCAAGCTGAAGCCAGCTCTTAAGCCTTGGCGTGAGTCACCTTTCAGCTGAGCGAAGCCCAATTATGCCAACAGAGATCTTGCAACCTAAATAGGTCTACTAAGAAGCAGTGCCCCCTAAAGTCATCAGACTTTACTCCCAAGTTCAAGAAGCTGGTTTGAGGGCCAGTGAGTTTCTCTCACCTACCTCTGAGTAAACGTGCTTACTCAGAAGGAGTTATGCTTCAAATGAAGAGGGTTTTAAATTCCAGAGTGCCTTGGATTTTAAACAAGCCAAACCCTAACAGACCCAGAAGTGCTTCGTGTGTATCCTCAAATCTACTGGGGGGGGGGGGTTCTGTCTCTCTCTCTCTTGCCCCCTTTTTAAAAAATCCTGATGAAAAATTCTGGAGAGTTGAAAACTTTTGACTTCTTCCTAATAAAAAGCATTGGCGGAGTCTGTTACAGACTTCTGCAGGGCTCACTCTCAAGGGTAGGTAGGGCTGCGTGGGGCCTACTCGAAAGTAAGTGAAAACTTTTCCAACCCCATCCCAGTTAAATGCCAGGGGTCGTATTTTAAGTAAACTAGTGCAGAGCGAGCTAAAACCAGTCAATTAAAAGAGATCAGTCATGCTAAAGAGATAAGTGAGTTTAGGCTGCAGGTAATGTTCCTTTAAAAAAAAAATAGTGCAACTCTAGGGAGAGTTACTCCTTTCTAAATACATGGAAATCAATGTCCTCAGAGTGCCATAACTTTGCATAGGATTGCACTGTGAATACCCGGGCACCTAGAAGAAAGTATTTTTCACACCTCGACAAAATTCCCTTCCTCCAAACACAAAACACACACACACAAGCCTGATTTGTAGCTATTTCACAAAACATTTTTCAGAACTGGGGCTGCATAGCTTGCTTGGAAGTCAGTCCCGGGTGAACGCAATGGGGTTTACTTCCAAGCAAGTCTGCTCAGAGGCTCAGGAGAAAAAGTCCGGGTTTTTAATTCCCACTTCTAGGCAAAGTTTCCATTTATTTGTGTGACCCTTCAATTTTTTCAGATTAGGATTCAGGGGCTAACAGTAGGGAGTCCAGTCCTCCATTATGTACTCTTCTAAAGATCTAAAGGGCAACTAAAACATCTCTCTTCTCCCCACCCCACTTCAAATACCTACATCCAGGATTAGGGCCTGAGAGAGCAACCTAAACAGGTCTATTCTGAATCCTACTTGTATTTATCCAATGGGGTTCACAGTGTTCGAAGGATTACAATGTAAACCAGGCTGAATTAGATCTTCCCGGGCTCCTAATTCGGGCTGCTATTTTTCGGGACAGCTTTGGGATATTTTGTAGGAACTGATGTGGCCAGGCCTCTCGACTTGCAGTGCAGAACGAGAAAGGGGGAAAAGATGTTTTAAAACACTGTCAGACCTGGGGGACTAAATTCCGGGTAAGTGGGGCTGGCCGGTGGATTGAAATCCTGGCCTGGGTTGTGGGTTTGAATGGCTAAAGCCTCTGCAGGTCTACTCAGAAGTCGGTCCCGCTAGGGTCAATGGAGCTCTGGTCCCCCCAAAAACGTACAGAGTCTTTCCTCCTCGGCCCTATGCTGTGAAAATGTGGGTCAAGCTTTGCAACTGGGGGGTGGGGGGAGAAACAGGATGAACCGTATTTTGCAACCTGTTGGAAGGATTCCTAGCGAGGATGGCTAATTAGTTTTGCTTGCTCAACCCTGTGGGGTGACTCCAACCAATCTATTCCAGTTGGGAGGGGGGAACACCCCTTCCCCCAAAAATATCTCCCAGACACTGGAATAGTGCCTTCCTTCCAAAATCTGGAGACATTTCGATGTCACCACAAGATTTCTTCGGGTCTTTTTTGCCAGTATATCAATGTGTCCCCCTCCCTCCCAAAAAATCTATTATTAATTTTCTGCATTAGGGCCTTCTAGCATATTTCCCCACATGTTGTCTTGTATAAGAGCACACGTGTGTGTCGGTAATTTTGGGAAAGGAAGGCTTTTGTAGCCAAACAGAACTCTTCTACCAGGGTGGAATAGTGTGGTGTTTTTTTTTAAGGGGCATGGCCCAGTCAAAGTGGAACCACGATTTGAAAGCTAATCTTTCAGGCTTTGTGCTAACTCAGAAGTAAAATTGACTCCCTACTTGGGGGAAGGAGTATAATTAATCTTAAACCTGGTGAGATGCCGTCAACCTTCCATCCAAAGATGCTAAGATGCTCCCCACAAAAACAAAAAGATTTCAGTTGGAAGCCTCCAGCATCCCCACCCTCAGATCGTTCCAGAGGAAGAGTTCTGTGCCGCTCAAAAACAGGCACTCAAGAAGCTCACTTTCACTAGGCCCAAATCCAGCTCCTCTAGCACTGGGCTGAATATTCGCCAGCACAAATTCATACACGCTGGTGGAAAAGTCCCTATGAGACAATCGCTTCTCTCCCCCCACCTTGCCAGGCTTAATTCGCGCATCTCAGCCCGGAGGCAAACTCATTATGCCTATTTTTTGAATGCTAGTTCTGAACAGGCTGCATATTTTCCTCCTGTGTCTCCCAATTGCCCAACCTGGCTTTTTCTTTCTTCAGAACAGTTAATTGTGCGGTTTCAACAACCCTGCCAAAAGAAGGCTGTTGTGTTTTCCCCCCGCAATTGGTGTTATTATTATTATTATTAAAAGCAGAAATGACAGCCAGAGAGAAGAGAAAAGGGGGGGGGGGGTGAAATGGCTGGTTTCTACAAGTTTTGGAAATGTTCCGTTGAGGCCTGTACTGGGAAGCGCGATCCAGCGAGTTCACGGGAATTACTTCTGTGTAAATATGTGCACCCCTAATGCTGGGGGAGGTAAAGTAGACCACCTTGTCCTTCTCCATCGTGGCTTGCAAACTTGGGGGATTAGACAGGGGTGCGATCTGGCTCAAGCTGTGAGCAGTTTTAACTAGGGGGGGGGGGTCTCGCTCTTCCTTTCCCCAATAACTGTTCGCATCAGGGACACTTTTACGCAGGAGTTTCTTCACCCTGCTGAAATTGGTCAGAATAGCTCAAGAAAAGTGCTTCCCTTCCTCTGGATTAAGTCCCCCTGCTCGCCTAGGCCTGAACCATCCACCACTAGCGCAAAACTGGAATATTTCAGGCTTTTGGCCCACAGGAAAGCCCCTCTTCTATGCAATTCATTCCTAAGCAAACACCTTTAAGAATCGCCTTCCATGATATTTATTCCCAAACAAACACCTTTAAGAATCGCCTTCCATGCAGTTGATTCCCAAGCAAACACCTTTTAAGAATCGCCTTCCATGGTGTTTATTCCCAAAAGCAAATACTTTTAAGAATCGCCTTCCATGCGGTTTATTCCCAAGCAAACACCTTTAAGGATCCCCAGCCCTGGATCGACTGAATTCTTCCTCTCAAGGTTTTCGGTCCGAGCTACCTAATTCTGGCCCATCTCTCCACTAAAAGTTGCTCCTCTCCCTCCCGCCCATATTTGGACCGAAGACACTGCATCCTATTGGAGACCAAACTATCTCTGCGGGGCTTTCTTGGGCCCAGGTGTCGGAGCCTAAGAAGAGGACTTATTTCCTGAGCACACCTTCAATGGGGTACCTGGTCGGGCTGCTTCTGTTTCCGTCGGAGCCGGCCGAGCGAGAGGAAAGGGGGCATCTAATACAACATGCCGGCCGTGTCAATTTCACAGGCCGCCTTCCCTGGGCCGGTCGATTTCAAACGGCCCGCTCGGCTTGCGTTAGATCCGCACTTTAGAAGAGTTCCAGTGCGGAATCGCGGCGGGCCAGAGAGACACATAAGCAGCGGTTCTGTTTCCGCACATGCAGAATAATGCACTTTCAATCCACGTTCACAATTGCTTGAAAGTGGATGTTGCTATTCCGCCCTGCTGCAAAAACAATTCATTGAAAGTGGATTGAAAGCGCATCCTTCTGCATGTGCGGAAGGGGCCGGGCTGACCAGATCTACCTAGCCTAGCAGGGGTGGATAAGAGAGATCTCCGGGCCGGGATCCCTGTAGCGACTCACCGTGATGGGCCGGCGGGTACCGCTGCACCGTGGCTCTCACCGAGTTGCTGTAATAGGACGGGACGTGGTTGCCTTGGCCGTCGATATTAAAAAGTACATCCACTTCCTCGGCCAGAGGGTACTGGGTGGGGTCCATGTAGGAATGGGCCAGTCCGGGGTGGTGAGAGTCGGGGTGCTGTCCGTTGAGAACGGCCGGGTGGTGGTGGCTGACCCACCGGGGCTGATCGGTGGTCACTTCCATGCTTGCTGGGCTGGAGAGAGTCGAGCTGGCTTGGTGGAAGGCGGTGGGTTTTTTCAAAAGTCCTCGTCCCCGCGTGCCAAAGCGACCAAACAAAAAAAGTTTTCAAAAGTGATAACAACAATAAAAGGAAACCGAAAAGAGCGCCGATAAAGAGCTGAAAGTTCGTCAAACAGTCCGAGGGTTCGAGTCTATGTACTTCGGGGGGGGGGGGAGTTCTTAGAAAGTTTTCTCCCCCTCCCTTAAAAAAAAGGAGACCGTGGAGAATTCTTCCCCCGGCGAGCGCTTTCTGTTCCTCGCCTTCCTTCTGCGATCACCTGCAATGAAGAGAAAGGAGGGGGGGATAGGGAGGAGGGGAAAGAAACTTTGTTAAAAGTATTTTTTGCAACACCTGGAGTTTTCTTTTTCAGGCGTCGGAGACTCCGGTTCTTCCAAGCGCTGCCCGGCAGCTCCTTTCCCCCTAAAAGTCTCGGATCTCACCTAGCCGAAAAGGTTCTCTTTCTCTCCCCCGGAGATCCGGGCAGTGAAACCGACCGGGGATCTAGCGCCGAACAGCCGCTCGGCTCGCCAATTTCCCCCTCGCGGCCGGCTCCCGGCGAGTCAATTTCACATGGAGCGGCGTCGGGGAAAAAAAAGTTCTATTAAAAATCGCGGAGCGTTGCAAATGTCCCGGCCTTATTGAATGCTATTTCTAAGGGGCTGGCAACATTTTGAATGCAACTTTAAAAAAAAACCCATAGAACCAAGGCAGCTTCAGAGGCGGAGAAGTCGTTGGGGAGGGACAGAGAGAGAGAAAGCGAGAGAGAGAGAGAGAGGCGCTCTTAAAGGCAAAAAATCGGCTGCCTCGGAAAAAGTTCCAGGGGAGGACCCGAGGGAGAACCTGGTCGGCTCAAATGGTGCTCCCCAGCTCTTCCCCCACCCTCCCCTCTCTCTCACTCTCCCCCTCCCCCTTTACTTCTCTCTCTCTCTCTCTCTCTTTTTAAAGGGAAGGCATTCTTTCTGAAAGAACCAGGATGGCGCCAGCCGACTCAATGCTCACAGACAGCTGCGGCGAGACACAACTTAAGGAGGGTTGAGTGTCATCAGGAGGGAGGGGCGGGGCTGTCATTAGGCAAGGACGGGCCCAGAGCGGAGGAAAAAGGAAGAGGACTGTGGCGGGTCAGCCTCCCCTCCCCTCCCTCACAGATCTCTCTCTCTCTCTCTCTCTCTCTCTCTCTCTGTGTGTGTGTGTATACAGAGAGATCTAGCTCTTTATTTGTATGTGTGTGTACATATACACACATATATGCATGTATATATTCACACACACACCTGCATATATCTATCTAGATATATATACATGCACTCACTTTCTAAAATATAGATCTCTCTCTCTATACATATATCTATATCTAACACACATATACCTATATATTCACATACACACACATATCTACATATATCTAGATATACATACATGCACCCCAATCTAAGAGATATAGATCTCTCTATGTTTACATATATCTATCTCTAACTCTTTATATATGTGTGTGCACGTGTACACGCATATCTACATATGTATACATACATACATGGACACACGTATGTTCGCACACATACACATATTTCTGTGTACATCTATATATACATACATGCACTCCCTGTAAAAGATAGATAGATCTTATTGTAAGATAGATAGATCTTAATGAAGATCTTATAGAAAGATATACATATCTATCTCTTTTATACGTGTGTGTGATATATGTGTGTGTACACGCATATGCATACACATATATATACACACAGAGATATATCTGTATTTATCTAGATCTGTCTATCTAGATATACATACATATATACACACATATCTGTGTATATCTATATCTATCTAGGTATATATGTCTATCTATCTGCATACATATATAAATATATAAAGCACCCCTTTCCTTCCAAGCCCCAGCGAGCCGGAAAAAATCGAACTCAAACTTCTGTAGGAGTTATGGAGACATAGCCAAGTGCATATGTGGGGAATGGGGGCTAAAGGAAGCACCGCACACGCATTTCCTGCTGTTGTTTTAGAAAGTACCCCCCAAAATAATTTTTTGGCTTTTGTTTTGCAGGAGGGAAGAAGTCCACATTTTCAAGATGCAGTTTTGTGGAATTGGAACCGCTTAGGTACAGGTCGGGGTGGGGGGAAATCTGAGCAAAGCCAAGTGCTATTGAAATATGGCCCCTTAACATTTGCATGAAAGTAAACCATGGGGAAGAAACTGGGGATGTTTAAAATATTGGCTGGCAGCTCTTAAAATAATGGCGAGCGTGGGGGGGGGGGCGGGGAGGGGAGCTGCGCGATCCAATGCAGAGTTGCTCCGGTCCAAGTAGGATTGAAATGAATAGGCCTAGAACCGATTAGCTCTGCAGAGGATGGCCGTGTAGGATTTAGATATATTACAAACTCCTTTTCTGTTCAATGCGAAACTGGGAGAAGCGAGTTAAGGATCGTTGCATGCCAATAAAGGCTTGCTGTTGTTGTTGAGTTGAGGATCGCCCTGGGTCTTCTGAGAAAGCGAAATCCAATGGAACCCTCTCCCGACCCGGGACTCGCTTTTCGGGGATCGGAAGAATCCGACTGATCCACGTGGGTCCGAAGAGGCAAACGAAACGCGAGCCGGTCTCTCCGAGCTCTGGGGCCATTGGGGTTCAGAGAACCGAAAGGAAACGAAAGGCCAGCCTGTCGACCAATCAGGAGGTCGCCAGAGCCGGCGCCTGGCCTCGGCCGCCCGCGATTGGCTGCGGCGCGCGGCGTTGGAACGTTGGCTTTCCTCGGCGTTCTGTCCTTTGAGCCAGGGCATCCCCTAGCGGTGCGTTCAGACTCGAGAATGGCCAGCGCGCAACATGGTGGAGCGTCTTCTTCCCCCCCCCCACCCCCACCCCACCCCCGCTGGTCCGTCGCCCCCTTTCCGGCCGCTGGACCGTTCAGAAAAATGATTGACTCAAAGGAGCCAAACTAAGGAAAGGGGAGACTCAGTTAGGCCAGAGAAGACCAATTAGAGTCGATCTAGTACAACTTGAAAGAGGACACACTGGGTGGGTGCGCTGGTGGGTGGGTTCGGGGGCACCTGTAATGTGTTAAAAGCAAGATTTAATTCCCGGCTGTGTTGGGTGTAAAGGGGGAGCAGCGTGAAGACAGGAAGGATTTTTTCTTAGGGGGGGGAGAAATGGACCCCAAACGAAAATACTTTCATTTCTGAACCGTTTTCACGTTGGCATCCTGCGCAGATCGGAAAAACGACCCGGCTTCTCGAGGGATACACCCCCCCAAGTAGAGGCGTGTTTATTCCACCCTTTTACACCATTTTTACACTGTTTTCACACTGCTGTTTTTGGCCCCAGCGGAATCAGCCTCAGTTTCCAGTCGAAATCCATTAATTCAGTGGAAATTTGCTACCGAGAAAACGGGCACGTGCATACCACCCAAAACGCTTCAATTTTGTTAGTGGGAGGTTTATGACGCCTTCTATTATCCAGTTCCTATCCCTATTCTGTTTTATTGCGAGTATTTGAGTGGGGGGAATAGCCCCTAACTTTACACCTCCTCTCTACAAATCAGCAGAAAAATGCCTGCAAACGTTGACAGATCTCGCGCCTCTCAATAGTTCTCCGGTGCCAATTGCAAAGTCCAGCTCCAAAGGTCCATTCTTTCTGCAGCCAGCCCTGCTCAGAACTCCCAGTACAAGAGTTAGTCCAGCCTAAGCCCTTTTATTTCAATAAGCTTAGATTGGAGAAGCTCTGCCTAGCCCATTCATTCCAGTGGGCTCAGACTCTGCGTAGCCCATTCATGTCAATGGGTTTAGGCTGGGATTATTCTGGATGGATTTGGCTGCCAATCCCATTAAACCAAATGGGATTTACTTCTGAGCAAGAACCTGAGCCCATGCCTTATAGATCCAGGCCGAATGCCAGTCTGGTCTGACAACTCTGACTTTCTTTTTAAAACTTTCCCAAAGTCCATGAAGTATCCTTGAA
Source organism: Sphaerodactylus townsendi (assembly GCF_021028975.2). Lineage (NCBI taxonomy): Eukaryota > Metazoa > Chordata > Lepidosauria > Squamata > Sphaerodactylidae > Sphaerodactylus > Sphaerodactylus townsendi. Next base: position 17,035,028 of record NC_059430.1, read on the forward strand.
GGCCCTGAAATATTAATTGGAACCACTTTTTAAAAAATAAAATTAGAAAAGTCTTCTTAAACGAAACCCCACCTTCTGAAGCCGTAGATGGGGGGGGGGGGGATCCTAACTCTTCCTAGGACTGTCCTCTAGTTATCTTTGGCTCATTCCGCACATGCAGAATAATGCACTTTCAAACTGCTTTCAGTGCTCTTTGAAGCTGTGTGGAATAGCAAAATCCACTTGCAAACAGTTGTGAAAGTGGTTTGAAAATGCATTATTTTGCGTGTGCGGAAGGGGCCTTTGAGAGCCCATGGACTCAGAAGCAAGTCCCGTTGAGGATCTCTCAGCCCTTGATTCTTGCAAACCTCCCCAGCGATCTGGCAGATGTGGATAGAAAAAACAACACCCAGCCACGTATTAATTGTTTTCCAGGGCAGGAATTAGATTAAGCAAACAGACTCAACAATTCTTTCCCCCATTGCTAAATATCTATCACAGCTTCTTGTTTTGTCTGTTCCGGACGCCCTCTGGCTCAGTTCCATTTCTGGGCGTTCTGGGGGGGGGGGGGGGGGACGGGTTTGACCCTTTCCGTCCCCTTTTTCTTAACAACCAATACTTAATAGTCATACAAAGTACGGGGGGGGGGGGAGAGAACGCACGGGTTTTCTTGCAGCCTACACACCAGTCTTGCGAGGTAGGCCAGTAGGATTCCTGACCTGGAGGCTGGGGTCTCTTTAAGCTGTCCAGGATGCTGGAGCCCAGTGGAGGAAGGGGATGGGGTTTTTCCTTGCTTCGTTGCTGGATGGTCAGGTTGTCATCCAAAGCAACTTTGAAGCAGCCTGTCGGGCAGACGCCACCGGCCGCCACCATTTCTGGGCGAGGGGGGGAAACTGGGGACTTCTCCCCAGACAGCTTCTCCCCCTCCCAGAGAAATGGACTTGAAGGGGCTCTCGGATCCTACAGACTGGGGGTTTTGTTTTAAAGGTGCGGGGACTGAAGCCTTCCTGGGATCCTTGTGCCATTACTCGGAAGTAAAGCCCACGGCGCGACACTGGATCTGCTGGCTACGGTGCGACATTCTTCCCCAAACCCCGTCGATTTCCGTAGGGCTAGGCCTGGGGCGAGCAGGCGCTCTGCACAGGCTCAGACAGAGCCAGGTAAGCGAGTTCGAGACCAAAGCTGGCAAGATCGCCGTTTGCAAGCAGGGGCCTGCTTTTGCAAAACGGAGCCGGCTGCAAAGGTGCGTTTCCTTACCGGCGCCTGGCGATACAAGACCATTGAAGCCATGCGAGTAAATACGCCGGTTTAATGAAGCCCATCCGGACGCCAACTCGCTCAATCGATACACACACAAACACCCGCCTCTGGGATCCCCGGGAGAAGCCTAGTTCCGCACCTGCTTGACTTAAACCGAATAGGACTACTCTAAAACGACTCCCTAGCACACCATGCCTTGAACAGCCTGTCTCTTCGAAAGGAAATCCCCGGGAGATTGCTGCAATCCTAATAGTACTCTGCGGAGTGGGGGGAATTGGAATTACTCCTGAGTAGACCGACTTCGGCTCGCTGCCACTTACTTCCAAGGGTGTGCGCCAGATGTGAGCAAGCGCGAACCTTGAAACGGGTTAATTCTGGCCAGTTCTCCGGTCTTTCGCAACGCGTTTCGAGTTCCAGCCTGTTTTTTTTTAGGGGAAACGCGTGGACGGAATTAAATGCCTATAGAGAGGTTTCGATGTCGTCCAGTTTAGGTTTGGGGATCTATTTATTTTTAGTACAAGAACCTGTAGAACTCCTCTGAAGATGCCAGCCACAGATGCTGGCGAAACAGTCAGGAGAAAAGGCTACTGGAACAGGGCCATATAACCCGGAAAACCCACAACAACCTGTAGAACTGTTTCAAGTTCGACCTTTCAGCTTTTCCCAAGCGCTATGCTGCCTCTATTTATGATGTTATTTTATTTTATTTATTTATATTTCGATGTTATAGCCCGCACTTCCCCGCAGGGCTGAGGGCGGTGAACAACAACAATATTAAAACAATACAAAACAGAATAAGCATAAAAGCGTAAAAGTTTTAAAACAATAACATAGATGGCGCCATCCCATACCCTTAATACATTCCTGGGAGGCCACAAACAACGTGGCTCTACCCCACTAGTAAAATAGGATTGGGATCCAAACTGGTGCCCGTTTACTCGTAAGCAAGTGCCCTTTGCAGGAGCATAACCTTAAAGCTATTTCTCTCACCTTCAAGGACTCTGGTAATCTCTCAGTACTAGTAAGGAAACTCCCTTTCCCTTGAGGAGGAGGGTTTTTAAAAAAAAAATACCCAAAGATGGACTCTCACTTGGTTAAAGAATGACACCCATTCTGTCCTGGTGGGTTAAGGTCGGGGACTTTTGACAAGGCCCTGGTCACTCTAAACCACACGGGGCCTCCCTCCCTAGTGGGAAAATTCAAACAGGCTGATCTACTGGATGAGTGAGGTTTAATGACAGATCTGCAGCAAATCCATGGGTGCATCTCAAATCCATTCCTAGTGGAGGTGAGTTCCAACGACCTGCCTTGAAAATATTCCCTCAACACACACACACACACACACATGTTCTAGACTCCACGGCTGGAAGTAAAGCCAAAAAAATATACTGTGCACCTTAAGCTAGGGGGCGGAAGAGGGAGTCCAACTGAATTCCCTGGTTTCTACTTCCGAGTAAGCAGGACGCCCGAGTTGTTCTGTTTAGCGACCTCGGCAAGCCTCCGACTCGACTCGCGTAGCTGATGGTGAATTCAACGTCTTGCTGGAGAATCCAGCTCGGAAATTCATCTCTGCCTCCCTGGCTGGGCCAGCCCTGCAACCGGGCCAAAGCGTTTCCTCGCAGCTTACTTAAGATCTAGAGATTTTCAAAAGCCAAATCACCTTCCCCCACCCAAAAAAAATCCCCCCCTCCTCCCGGTTAGAGACCCATTCCGGGCAGCTGAGCTCTCTTGGCTGACTTCTGCCTCTCTCTCTCTCAACTGGAAAGGATCTACAAAGCGCGGGCCGGGATCGCAGACCCGCACGCCCTCGCCTCCGAAATCGAATTGAGCGCCCTCCCTCCTCCTCCTCCTCCTCCTCCCTCCCCCCCCCCCCAGCAGGGCTCTCAGCCTGCCCCCTCCCCACCCCTCTTGTCTGGCTAATTGCTCCCAACAATGCGCTCCATTGGGGCCACGCTGTCAATTAAAGCCCCTGCCGGCGAAGGGGATGAAAAACGAGAGGTCGCCTTCCCAGCTGGCGGGGAATCAAGGGAGGAGAGAACCGAGCCCGGCGGCGCGATCCTCAGCCGAGTTAGGCCGGGCCAAACCCGCCGCGCTAGCAGCAGGCGGCGCCCACCCGAATTAGAATCCCCGATCCGGAGTAAGCGCTCCTGCCGAGATTCCACCCCCTGTCCCGTTTCCTCGAGAGTAAGCCCCGACGACGGCCTTCGAGAGAGCTTTAACTCGGCGAGCCGGGGGGGGGGGGGAACCCCCTTCGAGTCCAAAACTCTCCGGCAGAATTGATTTGGGATGGAGGCAACGCGTTTAGGGACCGCGTTGAGGACTGGTGGCGGGAAGTGTGTGGACCGCTTCCTCTGGAAAGAAAGAGAACTACTCGGGACCGACGTAGGGTCTTGATCCGAACCGAAAAATCCACGTACATTTTTTGGGGGCGGTCCTAAAGATCAATTACTGGGGGGGGGGGGGGGGGCGCCAGGGATTCCTGTGCGAATCACTTCCGCGTGGAAAGAAAACAGCCCGGCTCTTCGCACGGAAAGAAAGCTTCATTTTAATTCGAAGTCGCTCAGCTTGGAAAGTTTTGCCTTACATGAGTTCAAGGGGGGGAAAGGTGACCTCTGCACAGCTTCCTTTCCCACCCAGCCAAGTTCGGATGCTGCCCCCAATAAATGCAGGAGGGGGGGCCTCTACAAGATCAGTCACCCTCTCTTTTTTACCCACAAACCTCCGGTCAGCAGAAGCCTCTGATATCAGCGCGCCCGGCTCTGTTTCAGCCTCCGGTTAGCACAGGGGTCTGCAACCTGCGGCTCTCCAGATGTTCATGGACTACAATTCCCATCAGCCCCTGCCACCATGGCCAATTAATTGGCAGACCTGATGGAATTCGTAGTCTCGCGAGGTGGGGAAGAGAGAAAGCCCCCCCCCCCCCTACATATTGCAAAGCGACTCTGACCACCGAGACGAGCGGGGCTTTGAAACCAGACTTCCAAAGGACCTGCGTTTATCGAAACACACAGCTGGAAGGGACCTCAAGGGTCATCTAGTCCAACCCCCAGTAGGATGCAGGAAATTCACAACTGCCTCCCCCTGTGACCCGTGCTCTAGGCCCAGAGGAAGGCAAAAAAAAAACCCTACAAGATCCCAAGGCCCATCTTGCCTTGGAAGGAAATTATTTCCTGCCCCCCCTCCCGGCATGCCCTTTGCTTTTGAAAATGTTGCTGCGGCTTTTGGTGAAGGGCTACTGGAAGAAGGGGGGAGGGTTCAGCCACCCTACTAATCTGGAAGGCTGATATATATATCAGTATATATTTTAAACCACCTACAGGAAAGATCACAGCCGGATTTGTCCTCTGCACAGGTCCTCTTTACCATCCGAGGGACCCAAAAGGATTGGTCATCCTTCACCATTCCTTAGCTCGAGCCAAAAGCATCGATTTGCAGCCCAGCCTCCCTTCCTGAATGCCAGTTCGTGTTCAGACTGGGAAGCCTTAATTCGCATTAATGGATGCCGATGGCGATTACCTCGCATTAATTGGTCCGGGATCGGAACTGCTTTTCCTATTTACAACACTGGAGTAGGATTCTAATTTCTGACCTATAGTTCCATGGGAGGAGAAATGGGGGGGGGGGGGCACGTTGTAATTTATTCAAAATTTAGCCTTTCTACCCAAGCAGGGCCCTCGAGGCGGGTCCCCCCCCCCAATTCCCCTTTGATGAGGAGTACACCTTATATGCCAAATTTGACGGGACAAACCCCATTGAGCAAAGGCCGAGCTCTGAGTAAAACCCACGCAGACTTGCGCTGAAGAAGACCAGGAGGCGGTGGGGAGCCAGCAGATGGGGCGCAGTGGGGTTTGCTCGGAAGTAACGCACCCTCTAAATCTCTCTAAGCCGGTGCTCTGGTTGTCCAATGAGATTCCTCCTCCTCCCCCCCCCCCCCCCCCACTTTCTAAGGGAAATGCTTCAGCTGGAGACGGCGGGAATTGAACCCGGGGCCTTTCGCAAGCACGGGATGTGTCCCAGCAGGGTGTTTTGACCCCTTCCTCCGGGCGGATCTTCCGCTCAAGCAAACTGTGCTTAAGACAGCAGCTTCATCCGCCCGCCCCCCCCCCCCTCCTAACTCCACTCATACAGAGAGAGCATCTGGTCCCTTATACACTATATGCCCACCAGGATTACCGGCACCTGGTCTGAATTTCTCTGTCCTGGTGTGGGGGGGGGGGCGGAGAGAGAGAATCCAGCTCTCCCCCCCACACACACACACACATCCCTCCAGCTTCCTCTAACCCCCCTCCCCACTTTTTAGGCGACACACAATTGAGTGGATGGGATTATGTTACGTTTACCGGGCTGGGATTTTACAGGGAAAGAACGTAGCACAGGTAAAGCTGTGTAAACAGCCCGCGGCTCTAGATGGGAGGGTTACGGAGGGGACACGGGTCAGGGCAGAGATCTAAAGATTCTCTCCCCCCCCCCCCCGCCGTAAAACAACTTCTGTGCTTGGATGGGAATGTAGGTGGGCGGATTGAAGCCGAATTTTAATACAGGCGGGAGGGGGAGGAGCTGGTTTCAAGGGCCGAGAAAGAGGACCTGACCCCCGATTCCCTCAATCACAGGTATAAGACAAAAGGAACCCAAATGCTGAATTAGCCCCCCCCCTCTCAAACTCTGAAGTCGCCCCTCCCTTCTGGAGCGGCAGCCTGCCATCCCCAGCCCCCTTAAGCTGGGGGAGGGAGGTTGAGATGGTTCCCACCGAACCCAAACTTTTGGGTCCAATTGCGTGGGGTTGACCCCGGTCCCTGCTTCGCCTCACTGAAACTGCGTTAAGTTGGTTTGGTGTGTTGATGGGATTGGGGGGGCGGGGGAGAAAAACAGAGAACGGGTCACGATCCTGCTAACGTTTTCCTTTTTTTTCCCCAAAGGGGAAATAATCAGGCACGTGGCGAGGGTGGCTGCGGGGGTGCTTACCTTTGGCTGGATCGTGCCCACTGGGGTCTACTTTAACCCCCTCCCCACGACGATTGGATTCCTCCACCCCCTTCCTTCCACCCTTCGCTGCCTTTCCTGGAATACTTCCTGCCAGCCACACATGGCAGCCGCAGTTTTTACAAACGGGGGACCAGACCCTCCCACGCCACCCCCACCCCCACTTTGTCTTTTCCACTCATCTTGGAAATTCGCGCGCACCAGCGGAAGAGCGAAATGCCTCAACCCTTGATGGTATCGATTCTGCTTATCTCTCCGGCTTCCCCGCCCCCATCCAGCGTCTTCTGGCGAAATGAGGGGTGGGGGGGAGAGAGAGAAGCAGATTCCTGCGAGCAAGCAGACGTAGGTGGGCGGAAAGCGGAGGGGAGGGGAGCCCCACTTTTCGAGGAAGAACCATTTGAGCAAGGCAAAGGTCGAGTGGGACAGAAGACATGCGTTTTTGAATGGCGAATCCCCCTCCTTTTTCTGCGGGGGGGGGAAAGGGGGAATCAAAGGACTCCACTGCCCCAGGACAACTTTAAAGGGGAAAAAAAGCAGGCGCAGCAGAACCAAACCGGCTCCACCAGTCTGAGAGGCGACCCTTCCCCCAGAGACATTCCCAGCCGGGAGAGAAAGTGCGCGCCGCAGACGCCGAGGAAAGAAAGAAGCGGCGAGGAGGAACCGCGAAGGGGCGGGGGGGGGGGGTTCCTCTAGAAGGCCGAGCTCCTCCTCACCCGTCTCCGGGATCGCCAGGGATCGAGCCTCTCCCAAACTCACCCCTTCCAAGGAGCCGGCAGAGCCCGGTCTCTTCAGCCCGAGTCCAATTGCAAGCATTCATGTGGTCAGTTTCAAGCCGCGCGCTGGTCAGTTTCCAGCGCCGATCTGGTAAGTTTCACTTTCTCGCGTCTCCGGGCGTCTGCTCCGAGCCGGAGCGACTGGCCAGGAAGGTTTCCAGAGGGGGAGGGACGGGATAAAAACAAATGCTCCCCCCCCCTCTCCTTCTCTCCATACACCCCCCTCCCCATCGCAAAGGATATATATAGCTCGGGTCAAAGAGCAATCTCAGGCCCCTTCCGCCCATGCGGAATAATGCATCTTTGATGCACTTTGCCGCGGGATTTTACTGTGCCGGGTGGCAAAGTACACTTGCAAACAATTGTGAAAGTGGATTGAAAGTGTGTTATTCTGCACGTGCGGAAAGGGCCTCAGAGTTGGCCCTCGGACGCACCTCGCCAGCTCACCTCGCCTTTCGAGCAATTCTGCGCGGACAACGAACCGGGCAACCGTACGGCTCCCACCAGACCCAAACGCTTTCTTCACTATGGGGTTTTAGGCAGAAGTTCAACCGGAAGGAATGGGCCTCGTTTCAGGCTGCAACCTGATCCTCACGTTTACTCGCCTGTAAAGTCCACTGACATACGGGCTGCTTTTCAGTCCAGGTAGCCAGGATGAAATCCGGATTCCGACTGACCATCTATTTACATCATCATCATTCGCTGTAGCACTGTTAGTATTACTGGTCACAACAATAATGTTGGCAATAAGATTCTGATCTGACGCTTAAATTCTTTCTGGTGGTTCCAGACTCCTGAATCCTAATGCACTAATGATTGATTTTCTCTGTTTTGTCAGCGTTGAATACCCGCATTTCGTTGACTGTAATCTCACTGTGTGTAATCCGCCTTACCTCCCTGTGAGAAAGGCGAAGTATAAATAAATCCAATTAAATTATTATTATTAGTACTTAATTTTGTTTAATGTCACAGCTGACAGTTCTTTAGCTGGTTGTTGGCCTTTCATTACATATTATTCTCATTACTTAAATTTATTTAATATCACAGCTGACGGTTCTCTAACTGGTTGTTGGCCTTTCATTACATATTATTCTTATTACTTAAGTTTATTTAATATCGCAGCTGACGGTTCTCTAGCTGGTTGTTGGAGTTTCATTACGTAGTATTATTCTTATTACTTAATTTTGTTTAATATCACAGCTGCCAGTTCTTTAGCTGGCTGTTAGCCTTTCATTACAATTCGAGCCTCACCCAGAGGCCTAGGACATTGTAATTGTAATGTGTCCCTGTAGTGTATTGTCGAAAACCCAGAAACCACACAGCACCCCACTGTCCCTGTAGTATTTGTGTGGATTTTAACAGGATTATCTTCTGATTGATGATGATGATGTCAACAACCAGCTAAAGAACTGGCAGCTGTGAAATCAACCAATAATAATATTTATTGCCTTCGAACTGCGACCTAATAGAGAGGAATTGAGTGGTAACTTAGCAGTATTAAGTCAATAAAAAGAACGCCTTCTTCAAACCGTGGTGTGATTTGTGGAATTATCATAGTTTTTTTTTCAGCTGTGCATTTTTTTTGGGGGGGGGGAAGAATCCCCCTTCCCCGCACCCACCGGTTTCTCTACCACCATTCCCTTGCAAACTAACCTCATTAAAATGCAAATCTTTAAAAATCTTTTGGAATGAATCCTAGCGGAGGCCTTACCTGTCATATGGGTGGGGGGGCTGCAGCCATTAAAGCCGGGCTCGGCGCTCTTCTCCTAGCTCTTTCCCAGACACCGAATGGTTTCAGGGTGTCGATCACGTGACACCTTTCAAGAGGATTTTCCCGTCTAGGGTTTCAAATGAGAAATTACATAATTGGAACAAAGGAATTGGCCCGGTTTTCGGACTGCGAAGGGCCTACTCCAGGTCCTAGGGGCATGTTTCGAAACCTGGCAACTCGTAAAATCCTCGCCTCTAAGCTTGTACGGGAGATAAATTATGGGATTCCCCACCCCCCACCTCCATCAGAGGCGTCTTGTCAGAAGAAGATCCAAACGACTGCAGCGAGCTACAGCAGACAGCAGCGTAGATGGAAACAAAGTACTCCCCACACCCGAACGGGGCTGGGGGCCGGAGCCGTATCTGCCTCTGAATGGCCGCTCATTCCTCCGGCTGACTGCGCCGCTTAACGAGCTCTATCCCCAGCCGACGATGCCTGCCCATTTGGTCGAGTTGATTTCAGCCGCAGTTCTGAGTTGGTTTTGGGAAAAAAATCCATTTGATCAACCAGTTTCGTCTTAATATGCGTTAGGTTTTAGGTTTCAACTCAGCCAGTATGCCTTGAATCTCGATGTGGAACTCGGAAAGGAACGAAGGAAAAGGATGGATAGATAGATAGATAGATAGATAGATAGATAGATAGATAGATAGATAGATAGATAGATAGATAGATAGATAGATAGATAGATAGATAGATAGATAGATAGATAGATAGATAGATAGATAGATAGATAGATAGATAGATAGATAGATAGATAGATAGATAGATAGATAGATAGATAGATAGATTTTCAATGTGATGACGTTATGACTGTCAGAGCTACAGGGAAATTCAATGCGTGAGTTTGCCATAAATCCACTAGGTGGCCTTAACAAACTATTGTTTGTACATTTGTTTCCTTCCTCCGTTTCCACAATACAGGGTAATACTGACCTACCTTTCAGGGTAATTTTAAGGGTCGCTGAGATAAGCCAGGAACCTAAGTGTGAGGTGATCTTTGAACCCTCAGGACTATTTAAATGCACACACCAGCCCCGGCTAACTGGAGTTTGCTGGATGAATTCTATTAACTCAGGTTGAACTGCCCCCCCCCCCCACTGTATTCGAATGCTACCCGATTTAATGGCAGGGATTGGGTGGTCTCTGGGGGAGGGAATAGTGCTGGGCTTGGGACCCTCAGCCCATTGGCTCTCCACATGTCACAATAATTTCATGTTAGTTCATTTATATCTCTGGCCTTTGTCGCTTTCCTTTCCTCCCTTGTATCCTACCAACAACCCTGTAATACAGATTAAAGGCTGGATATATGTGACTGGTCCAAACCAGACCAAGCTTCCCCAGTGGGGATTCGAACCCAGATATTTCAAATCTGAGTCCGACCCCTAACCACGACACCACCAGGATTCTCCTAAGAAGAAACAGAGCAGGTGTCCCCTAATGTTGAAGGGGAGAGTCGTGGGATGGTTGCCCCTAAATTCTAAGGAGATCCACCCAATGATGCCGGAGATCTCTTGAAGGGTCACTTGTCTCTCTGATCTGCTCTGTCACTTTCTCTTTCCCAGTGGGTCTTCGTCCCTCCTGCCGGGCCTGCCTTTGAAACCCCAATAACTCTGGTTCCGTGATGGGTATTGCGGGGTAAATGGCCTGTGGGAAAGCCGTGCCATATTCTCCAGCGGGCGACAGCTGAAGTCCCCTGGACTCTTTTGGCCCGCAAAACTCATGCAGGGGGAAAATAATAATAATAATGTCATCCCTCCCATTCCCACAAACCTCCACGGACATTTGTTTTTATTAGGCCCCTTCCGCACACGCAAAATAATGCGTTTTCAAACCACTTTCACAACTGTTTGCAAGTGGATTTTGCCATTCCGCACAGCTTCAAAGAGCACTGAAAGCAGTTTGAAAGTGCATTATTCTGCTTGTGCGGAATGAGCCTTAGAGAATGTCAGTTTTGGGGTTGGTTTTGCACAACGCCTTTCGAGAATGGTCCGATTGGTCCGATTGGTCCAAACGCAGGAAAAACCGAAGGATGGCTGAGTCCAAAGATCTTCCGCGGATCAGGCTGGTTGCCCGATCCACCAGCCATTTCAGCAAACCAATAGGTACGGCTATGTTCTGTTTTCAAAACCTTGTTGGGCTACGAAGCTTCGGTGAAAGCAAATGACGTAGATTCCGCGCTTTAGGGACAACGAGTTCATTTATCACGATTGCAACTCGTTATAAGTACACTGTGCGGAATGAGCCTCTGAGTTTCAGGATCCCGGCTTAACTTGTCTGAGAAGTAGCGTTTTCACACCCGTCCATAAGCCTACAACTGCAGCCTTTCTCCCTCGGCCATTAAAAAATGAAGGGGAAAAATCACATTCAGCCTCGCAGTAGTTCTGAACTAACATTGGTTTGGGGTAGACAGTTTCTTTCCCAAGTCAATACCCCCGGTCGCAAGACGGATCTTCCAGAAAGGTTGCGTGTCTAAATCAGCCAGACACCCCGTGTCGGGCGTAATTGGTGGAGGGATCACAGCTAATTCGACGGCACCCGACCGAATGGATCGAGGCCAGCGAAGGACGCCGCTAGCCCTGAAGTTTAAAAAAAAGCCATACTGGCAAAGGCCCAAGTCAAATGGAATCAGTGTAAAGCTTGGGTGCGAAAATCCATACACGTTTAACCAGAATCGTGGGATTGCTACATTTAGGGGTTGGAAATACACGTCAGAGCACACACGGGACTAGAACACCCACCCATCCCCCAAATAGAGAGGCATACAGAAACCCGAGCGCCCCAGGGAGCGTTTCTCCCATTCGTTTCCATCGGGTTTGCGCTGGAGGAGGCCACGCAGGAATGCGTCCCCAAGCAACACGGTCGCCTGCCCAGAAGCGGAGCGAATGGAAAGCCGTCCGCCGGTGCCAAGTCCCCAAACATCCAGACAAAATAAAGCGACAGGCGAGTCGGGGCAACAGAGGAAAGGGGGGAGGGATAGAAAAGGGAGTTGCGGATGGACCCGGTTTGGGAACGCGACAGCGAAGCACGTTTACGCACGGGTCATCTGGAAAAGGCTGCGCTTTCCGCCCGGGTCCGTTCAACCGGCTAGTTCGGAACAGCACCAGACGGAGTCCCACCTACCGAGAAGAAATCCATGTCCCTGGGAATAATTCGAGACCAGCCTGTCTGTTGTGCGGGAGCCAATTCCGTGGAAAGCAACGCGTTCCCTTCCATCTAAGCTCGCTCCGGATCGAGATCACGCTCAGCATCCGCTAAGGGTCTGGCCGATGCACCCCTGAAGGACATTCCGATCCGAGCGTGACCGGCGCCCCCCCCCCCCCCCAACGTTAACAAATAGGCACGGCATCTCAAGGCCCTGGAACGAAGTCCTTACGCACGGCACACAAATACACAGCAGGGAAATGTTCAAACCGAGGGACCGACTCGGCCTGTTTTAGCCATTTCTTCCCGACCGGCCTCAAGGATTTCACGGAGGAGTCGGTGAGTCCCCGAAGGATCAAGCGGTTTCCGGATCGCAGCGTTCTCCCTTTAAGCTTAATCCAACATTGTACACACAAGCATATACACCAACACAGTGCCGAAGGAGGGATTCTAGAAATTCCTGCAAACCATTGTTTTTTTTTCGCCCTAAAGCTAACACAGGCCCAAGATCAGAGGCTCGCTCTTTCCCAACGCAAATAACGTTTTTCCAAAAAAAAGAAAAAACACCTTCACTTTTAATTTGTTAGCGAAGGAGTTCTTTCTAGCCGCTTGTCTGCCGCTTATTTCAGTGGCATTTGTCAAGCGGGGGTCTTCTCGAGCCTAACAAAAGACCCTCGCAGCTAAATCACTGATCTCCATTAAGCACTTAACCATTCACTTAACCGATTTCGTTTTGACATTTCGGCGGGTCACTGCAAACCAAGCAGAGCCCTTCAGATTTTCACACTGCCCCGTCACCCAAAGAAAAGTGTTTCCGAATTTTCTTTCTTTCTTTCTTTCTTTCTTTCTTTCTTTCTTTCTTTCTTTCTTTCTTTCTTTCTTTCTTTCTTTCCCGCCCTCCTTATCTCACACAACAGAATTTTGAAACACCACCTGGCTAATTTGGGGGCAGCCATTGATCCCTGGATGGAGAGAAGTGCCGAAGAAACAAACCTTTCCACACCCAAACCAAGAGGAATCGTGGGTTTCAAATGGTAGCTGTGGGGTCTGATTTATCCCCGGGTTAATTTGCCTCTCTCTCTGTCCCCCCCAGCGTTTCTACACGTTTATCTTCCTGATCTGGAGCCGAATATAATTTTAACGCTTTTTTCTTCCAGTCCACAGACACGGGATCCGTGGTAAATGCCGAGGGGCATTCCCTGCGATTGAGGCATTTTAGAACTGGAAATAGGGCCGTTATTTTAGGGCTGGTGGGATCGCAGAAGGAAGGCGCGGAGATCCTGAGATCCCTATTTTGGAGGGCACTTCTGGCTATACAGGTGGAAGAAAGTCAATCAGAAAAAAAAACCAATTGGGAGTCGGGAGAGAGAGAAGAGAGTGAAATTGACCAGGGTGGACAAAGGCGGCCCTTGAAGGAGGAAATTGACGAGATAGATTCGGAGGCAAGACCAAAAATTACACAAACGTTTATCTGCCCTTCGCCGCCGCTTCGAAGTTCCCCAGAATAGTCGAAAAGTCACACACATGCCGTAAATGCAGACGGGAGATGCTTCTTTCTAGCCTGACGCTTCCTAAGGCCTCGAGATGGGTACAATCATGTTTCAAACCGCGCACTGCGCCACGCTCGAAGCCAGAGCCTGCAACTTGTTTCCAACGCCTGGCGCGCAAAATCCCCCCCCCCCTCTTGCGCTCCCAGGCCCTCGCCGTCTTTAAAGGGAACAGATCGGCCCCGGAGCGACCAGAAATTCTCCCCTCCCCTCTCCCTAAAACCCAGCCTTGTGCCGGAGCTTTGAAACCGACCTCCCGTCTTTCCACCGCCCCAAATTCGGCCAATTGCCCCGTCGCGTCCACCCGTCTCCTTCTCGCCGCGATCCACAAGACTTCTTCTCCCCCGAGGCCAGTATTTTGATCCCCGAGGGGCAAGTCCGTGGCTCCCAAGTTGACCAGCCCCTCCGGTCTCTTTCAAGGTCACCGGCCCAGACAGGGTAAGCCGGGGGAGCGAACGGCCAAGGCGATCCCGAGGAACCCTCCCCGGCGCAGGCGGAGGAGAGGGAAGGCCCGGGTGGGTTTCTTTTGGGGGGCCCCACGTGGAGCCACAGAAAATGAAGCCACGGGGGACCTCGCGGGAGGGGTTTCCCACCAAACTGGGGCCGGTGCTGGACTCACCTGCAGCGCCTCGGGGGTGGCGGGAGGTTTATGGGATGGCTTCAATGGCTCTCCTGCGGGTGGCCTTCTGGGCGCTCAGAACTGGAGAGGCGAGTGTGGGTTGCCCGGGCGGCGCGCATGGCTGCAGCTGCTGGCGGGCGCCGGGAGCGGAATGGGGGTGACCCGCATCTTCCACGCAGCCAGCCGCGATCTCTCTCCCACCTGCCTCCTCCTCTTCCTCGCTGTGCAAGAGAGAACTCTTCCGGGTTGGGCTGGAGCGCAGGACGAGTGGAGTGGGTGGGAGGAAAGATGACGGGCAGGTGGTTTTGACGCACCCCCTCCTGCGGCTGGCGTGTGGGGCTGTCGGGAAGGAGGGGGGAGGAAGGGGGAGGGGACCGACGGAGGCCTCTCCCGGGCCGGGGACTCGAGGCGAGAGCCGTGATGTCACGGCAGGCAACCCGGGCCGGGCACTCCCCTGGCAGGGCGCTCGGCCCCCGGTGGAGACAGAAGAGGCATCTGCGCGAATCAATGGGCTGACAGCAAAAGCTTTCGAGGAAATATAAATGGCGTTTGTCAAACGGCTTCAATGCGGAGCGACCTTAGTCAGTCTCACCGCCCCTTTTTTGTGAATCAGGGATCTGGCATTGAAAGCCCGCACGAGACTCGCCGCCTTTCTTTCTTTCTTTCTTTCTTTCTTTCTTTCTTTCTTTCTTTCTTTCTTTCTTTCCTTTTCTCTCTGTTGTTCCTTTCTTTTCTCTTTCTTCCATCTTTCTTTCTTTGCTTGTATCACTGTTTTTCTTTCTTCTTTCTTTCCTTTTCTCTGCTGTTTCTACGTTTTCCTCTATCCTTCCTTCCTTCCGTTTTTCCTTTCCTTGAATCGCTATTATTCCTTCCTTCTTTATTTTCTCACTGCTCCCATCTTTTGTTCTTTCTCTTTCTCTGTGCTGCTCCTTCTTTTTTCCTCTTCCTTCAATCTTTCTTTCTTTCTTTTCTTTCTCCATTGTTCTCTCCATCTTTCTTTCCTTTCTTTTATTCTCTGTTGTTCCTTCCTTCCATCTTTCTTTCTTTTTCTCTCTGTTGTTTCTACTTCATTTTCTCTTTCTTTCTTCCTTCCTTCCCTGTATCTCTGTTCTTTCCTTTCTTTTCTAACTCACCTTTCATTCTTTCATCTCTCATTCTTGCATTCTTTTCTCTTTGTTCTTTCTTTCTTTCTTTCTTTCTTTCTTTCTTTCTTTCTTTCTTTCTTTCTTTCTTTCTTACCCTTCCAACAAGCCAGAGAAGTTCGAAACAGGAAAGGAGGCCTTTCTGCCACTTGCAGGCACCCCAGATCTTGAGACCCAGCCATAACAAGGAAAGGGCCACAGAGAACACAGCCCCCTCGGCGAGGCTGGATGGAAATCGGTTAGGCCTAGATTTACTTGCAAGCAAATGAGTCGATTTGCTTTTCTTTCAACCACCCGCCCTTCCCCGCTGAGAGGGTTGGATCTGGTTTAAAATGCCTAAGTGGATTGTGGATCGTCAGCTGCGACAGACAGTCGTGAAAGTGGGGAAAGGACGTCCCAAACGCGCACGCAGATCTTCTGATGTCTCTCCCGCACAAGCACACAATACACAACAAGCAGCTGCCAACACAGCCTTTTTCAGGTCTCCCTCGGAGTGGGGCGAACGGGAACCCCGCCAAGCTATATTTGGGGAAGGGGGCTCGCAGCACCAACACGTCACGATCCTGCTCCAGATTCCCCATCCTTTGCTCCCACCCCACAGTCGTGACCCGAACTACGTTTAACGCCCGAGTCCCTCTGAAACGTTTGCAGAACCTTTTCAGAACCAAAGACGACGAAACCGCCCCGAATTTCCTCCCTCACTTCAAGGGCCGAATGTATCGAAGGAGGACGGGTTCTTAACGCTTCCTTCCCGCTGGACTTCACCTTTGAAGCCGGGGATCCCCGCCCTCCAGGGTCAAACCAATCCTTTCCAAACGCTTGCAAACATCGGGTTTCCATTCTGATTTTCCCTCTGAGAAAGATTGGAAGGGGAGGGGGTGGCGGGCCCTCTGTCTCTCTCCCCCCTCCCCGAGAAGCGACGCCAACGGTAGCTGACGGGAGAAATCTCGGGCGACACACACACACACACACACCCCGAACTTCAGTTTAATCATCGAGTCGGTGGATTCGTTTGAATCAAACAGGGCGTGGAAAAGCATCAAGAGGATTCTTTGTCAATTTCTCGAGTCAGTTTCCTGAACGGTGTTCGCTTGGGAGATCGCCGGCGTTTTCTCTCAGTGGAACCGTGCGTGTGCGTGTGCGTGTGCGTGTGCGTGTGTGAGAGAAAGGAAGAAAGAGGGAGAGGGAGGGAGGGAGGGAGGGAGAGAGAGAGAGAGAGAGAGAGAGAGCATCACCACAGTGACAGGCAGACAAAAGCCGGGCTTCCCTGGGAAATGCAGACGCGTGTGTGTGTGTGTGTGTCTGAACGGCTTGTATGCGAGAATTTCGGGGTCCTTCCTATCCGGGCCAGCGGTGATCACTCCTAGATGTCCTGGGGACTGAAAAAGAATTCAGCATCCTTCTTTCTCTACAAGCCTTCTTGTTTTCCCATTCATACCCCCCCCCCACCCTCACACACAGCTCCTTATTGTTTCAAGTTGACCCGCAAGGCGCCCCAGTTTGGGGACACCCCAAAACCGATTCCCTAATTGAGAAGGGGGGGTTCTGGGTGGGATCCTGGCCTCTTCTGGCACCAGCTCAGGACCTTTGGCGAGCGGGAGAAGGGAGCCCCCCCCCCCCCTGGGCGAATCCCCCACCAGCGCCCCAGAAGGAGGCGAGTCTGGCTCTGAAGCATCCGGGTGAATATTGTTTAGTTCGCCCGGTTGGGACGCTGTTGAGAAGTCGTCGGATTCCGAATCAGGACGGAGCCCTTATTGATGGGCTTCGTTTAAAAGGGGGGTGACCCCTGGATTCTATGGGGAGGCCAGAATTCAATGCTTGGGTTGGGGGGGGGGTGGATTTAAAAGGCTGGTTTTAAATATATGTGTATATCCCACCCCCCTCACTGAATTATCAAACCCAGGCATTAAAATAGCCCCCTGATAGGAACATGTCTCCACTCTTCCAGCCCGGGTGGGACGGCTGACTCTCCCTCCCTCCCTCCCTCCTCCCCCTTTTTCTGTTGACGCGGGGGAGTTTGCTATCTCCTCTTCTAAAATGACTCTCCCTTTCTAAGGTGAAAGGCAACACGATCCGACGCCCATTTCTATCTTTAGCAAACAAATTCAATTAAGGTAATAAATTAAAGATCGGTTTGGACGGGAAAGGGTGGGGGGGGAGAGAGAACAGATGAAAACGGAAGGTGGGAAGACGCCATTCACCAGCGTGACGTTTTTTAAAATAATGAAAATAATAATAATAATTATCAGGTGAGGAGGAGCTGTTATCCTAAACGGGACCTCCGTCGCCTTCGTACTGGGGAGGGGACCGACTAGAGCGCGGCGCAATTGAGTGTTTGGGGAAAGAAAATTAATCTGTCGCCTAAATGGCACAGCGTTGGAAGGAGAGGAGAATTAAATGGAAATGTGAGCTAAAAGCAAACGTGATGTTCGTGGTTATAAATCAGATAGAGAGAAAGAGAGGCAGACAGAAAGACTGACAGACGTTAGTAAGAAATATGATAGATAGATAGATAGATAGATAGATAGATAGATAGATAGATAGATAGATAGATAGATAGATAGATAGATAGATAGATAGATAGATAGATAGATAGATAAAACACATGTATAGAGAGAGTTCAGATACATGATAAACAGAACATAAACATAGACAGGCAGGCAGGCGGGCATCATATCTATCATATGATATATATGATAGAATACATGGATAGAGACAGACAGACAGACAGACAGACAGACGATAAAACACATGGATAGAGAAAGTTCAGATGAATGATAAACAGAACATAAATATAGACAGACAGACAGGCGGGCGGGCATCATATGAGATATATGATAGAATACATGGAGACAGACAGACAGACGTTTTCCACTCATTTCCACTGGCCCTTGCTATAAAGCTGAACGCATACATTCCCACAGTCTAACATCTTTGGGGAGTTTCATGGCAGGGGAGGCAGAAGGCTGGGATGGGGTGGGGGGAGTGGGTCCCTTTTCCTCTGTTTTTGATCCCAAGAATATCTCCAGGTTCTTCCTGGGTGTTGGGCGCCCGCCTCCTCCATGATGAGCCGAGCAGCCGGGCATGCCGTCCTCCTTCGACACTCTGGCAAGGGGGGGGGCAGGCAAGGAGAAGGTCGCAGAGACCCCGGAGTGGCGTGGAGGGGTCGACCTCTGCCCCATCCGCTCTCCAGTCTGTCCCCCAAAAACCCGGAAAGAGGCAGAGCTCCAGATTTGTATCTTCTGCTCATCAGAACCCACTCGGTGGTTTAGAAGCCATGATCCACGAACCAGATCGAAACCCAGGGATTTAGGGGTGAGACTAGGCTCTGCGTGCGTTTACTCGGGAGCAAGCTCTGTGGACTTCAGCGGCGCTTCCTCCCGAGAAAGCCCGCTTCAACGTGAGGCCAGGCGACCCTAGAGAAATCAGTGCTTCTGTACTGCCAAGTTAGGAGGCTGAACTTTGGATGTGAGGCCCCAACTGCGTTTCAGCTGGATCACTTCTCGCCCTCTCTCCAAACTGTCCTGTTTAGGGGTGGGAGGAGGGGGTGGGAAAGCTGTCCCCAAATCTTTCTGAAGCTAAACCCTTTGTGGAGATCCCGAGTTCTGATCCTCTATCAAAACAGCCCCGAGGAAAACGTTGGGGCCCATCTCTGGTTCCCTCAACCGCCCTGCTCGTAACGATTGCGCAAAAGTGTGGGTGGGCTAACTCGCGTGTAATCCAGCCCCGCTTGTCTCCCACCGTACAAACACGTCGTATACGCGTGTCCAGACGCTCGACCAAAGCTGTAACCAAACAAGCCCGTCAAATCTAAGAAGAGACACATTTTTGCGACGATGCTTGGCCTCGTTTTGAATCTTCTCCATCTTTCCTGCATTGACTCTCCCGAATAACCCGAGTAACCGGCGAGCCCACCTCCATTCAGGAACAATGACATACACACACCCTCCACTCACACTCACACTCGCACACGCACACAAACATGGACAATTCTTTTTGGAAGTTCTCCTGTGTGAACCTCATTGGACACGAATGAATCCCATTCGTTTTCACGCTCAACTCTGCCTTGAATCTCCCCCACCCCACCTTCGACCTGGCCAGTTGGTTCTCCCCCGATTTCTTCTTCAACTTCGATCCTGCTTGGGTGACTATTCCCCCCCGCGCGCGCGCGCGCGCACGCGCGCCACCGCCTGCATTTGAGAGAAGGACAGACCTAAAAGGCTGTGCGCCTTGAATCAATCGGATGGGAAGGGGGAAAAAACGCTAGAGAAGCCTCCTCTCTTTAAAGAAACCACAGCCTATAAAATATGACATCCAACGCTTTGGAGGTGTTTTTTCTTAAATAAGTCATAAATTCTACAAAACACGCCACATGTCAATGGCGCATCATGGAAAAATCAGAGGCTCCAAACACCTTCAAGGTGGTTTTTTTTTAATTTAAAAAAATCAATTCTCCAAAACACGTGAAAGGTTATGCACTTGTGAACGGCGCACGGTGGAAAATCAGAGGCGCCAAGCACCTTTCAGGTGGGTTTTTTAAAAAATCAATTCTCCATAACACGTGAAAGGTTATGCACTTGTGAATGGCGCACCGTGGAAAACGAGGCTCGCCTGTTCCTTTGTCGCTTACCGTCTCTCTCCAATAACACGCAAGTGATTCCCATTTCCAAGTTTGCCATCCCCTCCTCTCTCTTTTTTTGCGTTGGGTCTCTCTCGCGCGCGCTCCTTCCCCCCTTTCCAGGCGCGCGCCCGAGCCCGGATTTGATGACGTCCCCGCCCGCCTCTGCCTTTATTTTAAAATATTAGGCGAGGTGAAGAATTATAAATGATTCGCTCCTTATCTTGGCCGCTCACATATCCAGGATCAGAGGAGCTGATTAAGGAGGGAGTCAGAAGCAACGCCGGATTCATAATGATTCAGAATAATGAATTCTTATCTCTGCTTTCCAGATTATCAACCTTTCAGCTCCCGATGTTTTGTTACTGGGGATAATTTATTGCATCTAATACATCACAATGAATCTGATGGCAGGAAGCGATGGGAGAGGGGGGGGGGAAGGCGCTCTCTACCCCCCCCCCGTTTTTTTTCTCCATTTTGGGGAAAAGGGGAAGAAAACGCCGCCGTTTGAGATGCCTGTTTTTAATTGGGGAAAATAGAAAGTAGATCTGATTTTTTTAAAAAAATAAAATAAAATAAAAGTTAGAAAGAAAAGAGATATTCGCGCCACTTTAATTATTGTGTCAATTTCAGGACGGCGTTTCACCGAAATGGACTTGGAAAACGTTCCGGGGGAAGGGAAAAAATTAATTTCGTCTTATTTACTTCGGGGGGAAGGAGGGCAGAGGCGATCATTGATCATATATATCTATTTATAGAGGGGAGCCGAGTGCCAAGTCAAGATAAGGAGTCATTTGCATCTTGTTTGGTTTTGGGGTGTTTTTTTTTTGTTTCAAAACGGGGGGTTATAGATTTGGGCGCACAGACACCCCCGGGAAGAAAAGAGACGCCCCGAATCGATTATTCCTTTGGGTGGGAAAATATATTTTAAAATACTCTAATTTTTTTTTTTAAGAAAACACTAATTAAAAAAAAAATCGCCCAAAAGCGTCTTTTGACTGTTTTGTGTGCAGATAAACCCGAAGATGTTTTGTTTATTTTTTACCAGAATTAGTGCTCCCTTGGAAATTATATGGGGCCGTTTGAAAACGGGGGATGGGGTATCAAATCTGTTAACACCTCTAATAAGAAACGGGTTTTCTCCTCTCCCTCCTTTTTGCAGCCTGATCCTCAATAGGCCTCCTCAGAAGTAAAACCTCCCCCACCCCGCAGTGGGACTTGGTAGCAAGTCACTGCGCTTTAGAACAGCTCCCTAGCAGCCGAAGCATCTGCAGGTTGACTCAGGAGTAAATGCCGCTGAACGCAATGTCATTTACTCCTGAAGTCAAGGAGGGGGGGGGGTGTACAGCCCCATCTTTGCTCCGAATTGGGTCTGGCTCACTCCAATAGGATTGCCTCTGAAATAAATGCGCCCAGCCAGAAGCGAAGCTCAGATCTAGTAAAGAAATGGCCAGCCGGCCAGATCTCCTTCCCCCTTGGACGCCCCCCCCCATCTACCTCGCTGATCTTTCTCTCCCCCCCCCCCCCCGTCAGGCGATGCCCAGCTCTGCTTCTCCTTGCAATAGCAAAACGCACGCCTGCAAAAATCGATTGATCGGCCTGGGAGAAAGTCGGCTTTGTTCTAAAGGGCGGGGGGGGGGGGGCGGGGAGGAGGGGAACCAGCCAGCGGCCAAACCGGTGCCAAAAGACCTGGAAGGTGCGGGCGGGGCCCCTTTCCCCAAATGATGTTTCCTGCTCCGTTGGCCCTGATCCAGGCCGGTTCCGAATGGGCTGGGTTGACCGCGTGGAGAACGCGCAGGGCGGGCCCCTTTGAAAGGGACCCGAGTGCATGTCAGTTTCACAGGCGGGGTTTTGTTTAAGGGGATGGGGTTTTTATTTTGGGGGGGGGGGCTTCCGACTGTCTGAACAGAAGACGTCGTCAGGCTTTCTGGTTCTGCTTGATGCGGGTGCCAGCCCCTCTCCAAAACACAGCCTCCGGGCGCTGATTGGCTGATGGGGTTTCCCCTCCCCCTCTTTCCTCCCCCTCCCCGCCAGCTCGTGCACGCGACACATTCCCCGCCCCCCCCCCCCCGCGCACCAGGGCGAGCTTCAAGGAGACCGTTTGGGAAGGGGGGGGGGCAAAGGAGAAGATTGGGGCTACAGCCAGATCCCAGGCGATAATCGCCCGCTGCTGGCTTCCCTCCCCAAGCCAGTAGAGGTGAACCCATCCCGGTGGGAGATCCTGGCGTTTCCATCTCTCTTTATCTCCCCCCCGCCCTCCTTCGACATGTATTGTGCCATTCACCGCGCTCTGCCCTTCGCAGAGGCGCTCCCGTCTAAACCCACGGGTTTCAGTGGCCTCAAACCGGAGTCAACCTGCCTGGCGCGGCGCGGTCGGTTTCTTCCAATCTACTGCTCCGGAGAGGGTTCATCCAGTGACCACTTTTTAAGTCCACTAGAGTCAGGATATGAACTTTGGCGCTGGACGACACCAGTGAACCGGTATATACTGTACACAGGTATAGGGGTGCAGAAACATAGAATAATTCTGGGACGCTTCTGAAGCGAACCATCTTGCCCTAGGACAGACTTTTATAGGCTCCAGCCCTGGATGAGATGCCGGAAGTGGATATAGCCAAATACTTGTGCCTATGTTGTTGTTTTGGATTTTTATGTTGGTTTTTGGCCCCTTCCGCACATGCAGAATAATACACTCTCAATCCACTTTCACAATTGTTTGCAAGCGGGCTTTGCTCTTCTGCACAGTAAAATCCAACTGCAAAGTGCATTGAAAGTGGATTGAAAGTGCATTATTTTTCATGTGCGGAAGGGGCCTTTGCTGTGGAATTGTCACGCTTATGGGCAGTTCCCAGAGAGCAAAATCTCCTGGATGGATAGATGGATGGATAGACATACATTAATAAGCTACATGATATATAGAAGATAGGAAAAAACACAGAGAGATAAACGATAGATAGATAGATAGATAGATAGATAGATAGATAGATAGATAGATAGATAGATAGATAGATAGATAGATAGATAGATAGATAGATAGATAGATAGATAGATAGATAGATAGATAGATAGATAGATATTATTGTTGTTGATTCTACATTATATTGCATTTCATTGTTAGTATTTACTCCGAGCCTGCTCCAGCAGGGAGAGAGAGATATAAATCTACATACATACATAAACAGAGTACTGAGAAACGTTTTAGTGCCCTGCCCATTCCATCACCCAAACATCTAAGGAAGCTAGCATAAGCAGGTCTACTCAGTGAAAAGTCCCTTTTTATTTAAGAGGACTTCCTCTTCGAAGAAAATGCTCCTAGGACTGCCCTGTTAAAATACTTAGGACCCGCTCCCTTACTTAAACTTGCTGTTTGCAGGTAGGGGTTGTGAACCGACTTAAATCCAGATGCTGGGGAGTGAGTGAGACTCCGAAAGGACGTTTCATGGACTTTCTGACGTGTTTTCCTAAAGAGATTGATTCGCTTTTCAGAAGCACCATATAGATTCTGGTATAGATGTTTATGTATTTCCACTCTCCGGCTATCGATTCATCTCTCCTTCCTGAATTACTCTGAGTCAGCAGACCCGAGCAGTTTGTTGGAAAGTGAGTTCCTTTGAATGCCATGGGATGTATCTGCGAGCAAACTTGTTTGGAATAAAGATTGTTAGCAATGATCTGAAATCGATTACTAGTGATTGGAGTGGGGGAGGGGAAGAATCATACTGGCTGGACAATGTACACAGTTCTCTCTTCATGCTTCTAATATAAGCACAGGGCTGGTAAATCACCATTGTTTGTGCACATGCTCCATTCAATGAAACCCTCCTTTGAAGAAAACTGGGTCAAACCCAAACTCATTGTGGCTATAATATTTTGTGGGTGGGTTTTTTCCCCCAGGAATAAGCCCTTCTAGAATGAGAAGGGCCCTGCTGGATCAGACCAGTGGTCCAACTAGTGCAGCATCCTGAGAACATCAGAAGAGCCCTGATGGATCAGGCCAGTGGTCCATCTAGTCCAGCATCCTGAGAACATCAGAAGAGCCCTGATGGATCAGACCAGTGGTCCAGCATCCTGAGAACATCAGAAGAGCCCTGCTGGATCAGGCCAGTGGTCCATCTAGTCCAGCATCCTGAGAACATCAGAAGAGCCCTGCTGGATCAGACCAGTGGTCCATCTAGTCCAGCATCCTGAGAACCTCAGAAGAGCCCTGCTGGATCAAGGCGGTAGGTCCCATCTAGTCCAGCATCCTGAGAACATCAGAAGAACCCTGCTGGATCAGACCAGTGGTCCATCTAGTCCAGCATCCTGAGAACCTCAGAAGAGCCCTGATGGATCAGACCAGTGGTCCATCTAGTCCAGCATCCTGAGAACATCAGAAGAGCCCTGCTGGATCAGGCCAGTGGTCCATCTAGTCCAGCATCCTGAGAACATCAGAAGAGCCCTGCTGGATCAGACCAGTGGTCCATCAGCATCCTGAGAACATCAGAAGAGCCCTGCTGGATCAGGCCAGTGGTCCATCTAGTCCAGCATCCTGAGAACATCAGAAGAGCCCTGCTGGATCAGGCCAGTGGTCCATCTAGTCCAGCATCCTGAGAACATCAGAAGAGCCCTGCTGGATCAGACCAGTGGTCCATCTAGTCCAGCATCCTGAGAACATCCGAAGAGCCCTGCTGGATCAGGCCAGTGGTCCATCTAGTCCAGCATCCTGAGAACATCAGAAGAGCCCTGCTGGATCAGGCCAGTGATCCATCTAGTCCAGCATCCTGAGAACATCAGAAGAGCCATGCTGGATCAGGCCAGTGGTCCATCTAGTCCAGCATCCTGTCTCACTTAGTGGCCAACCAGTTATTTTGGAGGGCCAACACCAGGACATAGATGCCCGGGTTTTCCCCTGATGTTGCTTCCTGGCAAGGGAAGTCAGGTTGACTGCCTATGAACATGGAGGTTCCCGTAAGTTATTACCTTTGCTCAGCATGGCTAGTAGTTACTGATAGGCCTGTCTTCCATGAATTTACCAGTTCCCTCATAAGGCTGTCTATGCCTGGGATCCACTGCTACTCTCAATGCTTGGGGTCCACTCTGCCCCCCCCCCCAAAAGCTCCTATATTTTAATCACTCAGTGTAAAGAAGTATTTCCTCCGGTCCACCTTAAATCTACTGCCCATCAACTGGATCAGACGCCCTCCAGTTCTGGTATTCTGAGTGAGCCATTGAAAGAAAAATCTTTTACCAGAATGACTGGGGCGGAACAGCACATAACTCTGGCTGGGCTCTGTCCCGATGCCAGTTGCCTTGTTTGTGTGTTTACAAGGCTGTACTCACACGTGTCTGTATATACAGACCTGGTACCAGTTAGGAATCTCTGTATTGCGATGGCCTTTTATATCCAATGCCTGGGTCTGATAGCTCAGGCCGCCTTTGGATGCGTCCAGCCTGGATGGACGCCTTCCCATGCCAAGATGGATGTTCAATTTTCTCGCATTATCTCCGCTCTTAAACTCGGCCTTCGCGGTGGCACTGCCAAGCGTCATTTGCATAATAGCTGCGCTTGTAATTAGCTGATGAGCATCTCCCAGCCTTTCTGTTTTGCCTGCAGTTCCGTCTTTGGCGCCTGACAGGTTTTGATCTTCAATATTGCAACTGTCCCCGGCAGGAGAGGAAGTATTTCACATCTGCCGTTTGTAAAAAGCCCTACCTCAAATTTCAGAAAAGAGGAGGAGGTAATAAAGAGAAAGGGGGGGAGTAAATAGCATCTGCATTCATCTTTCTCTCCCTCCTTCCCTCTTTCGCTCTCTCTTACTCCCTCTTTATGGGGGGGGGATCCCCCAGCTCTCTCTCCTCTCTCTCCCTCTTCCCCCTCTCTCCTTCTCTCTCACTTCCCCACTGTCTATCTTGCTGCTCCACCTCTTTCCTCCTCTCTTTCTCTTTTTTCCTCTCCCCTTTCCTCTCTCCCTCCCTCCCTCCCTCTCTCTCCTCCTCTTCCCACTCTCCCTTTCATTTTCTCTCCCTCTCCCTCTCCCTCCCCCTCTCTTTCTCTTCTCCCTCTCCTTCTCTCTCCCTCTCCTTCTCCCTTCCTCTCCCCACACTGCCCTCTCTCTCTGTCATTGCTATGCTACTAAATCTTAAAATAAATGGGACAGAGAACCCTGCTTCTGAACATGACCCCCCAGGACAGAAGTGCTATTAAAATAGATGGGCTTTATTCCCCAAACACTTAGGGGGGGGGGGGAGAATTTCCATCAGTGGAAATAGGAACCATTCTGCTGTGTCTGCCCAATTGGTTCCCCACAGTCAATTAATCACGTGATACTCACGCAAAATATCCAGGTTTCAGCAAGAACTCCCCACTGCATGAGTGACGAACAGAGATTCATCCTGTTTCTGGCACTCATTCTCCCCCTTATCCCACGTCTCGGCAGAACCTGCTTGCAAGTACAACTTTTCCCCTTAACACGCTTTTGATCCAGTTTCATGGGGAGCAATGGGGTCCAATCTGTGTTTGAAATTCCTGAAATTCGTGGAGCGTGACTCAAGTCTAGCAACCAATCAGCTCTCGGCGGGCTGAGCGATGCGCACACAGCCTCTTCCGGGTTTTGATTTTGCTGTTGGTCTCGGTGTTAGCATAACGAAAAACCGCTTCAACGATTAACCATTCACCCTTCCAAACGAGCGAAAACCTGCTTAGCGCCTAAACGCTTAAACGTTCATCCTTGCAAACAAGCAAACCTCAGGTTAGCAAGTCTCAGGGGAAAAATTCCTGCGCCTACACAGCACGTGAGCCAATCAAGAGAGACCCGCAAAGGAGGTCGCGTGGTAGTGGGGATTGCTACATTTCTGGGGTCCAAGATAGGCCTACATGTCTTCACTGGATACATGCTGCGGTGGGGAGGTTGAAACCCTGATGAAAAAGTGCGGTTTCTTTACAAATTTGGTTTGATCTAGATAGAATTTCCCCGTGGGGAATCAACTGATAGTCCTTTCCAATCCAGCTGCTTGAGATGCCGGGTCTTGAACCTGGAACCTTCTGTGTACTAAGTTCTGTCCCTTCACATGACTGGAGATGATTTTCCTCCTAGGCTATTTTACACTCTTGTTGGGAAAACCAGCACGTGTCAATCACGGGCACCTCAACCCTTAAACACCTTTATATGAAAACTAGTGGGTTCAGCAGTGGCGTAGGAGGTTAAGAGCTCGTGTATTTAATCTGGAGGAACCAGGTTTGATTCCCAGCTCTGCCGCCTGAGCTGTGGAGGCTTATCTGGGGAATTCAGACTAGCCTGCACACTCCCACACACGCCAGCTGGGTGACCTTGGGCTAGTCACAGCTTCTCGGAGCTCTCTCAGCCCCACCTACCTCACAGGGTGTTTGTTGTGAGGGGGGAAGGGCAAGGAGATTGTAAACCCCTTTGAGTCTCCTGCAGGAGAGAAAGGGGGGATAGAAATCCAAACTCCTCCTCCTCCTCCTCCTCCTCCTCCTCCTCCTCCTCCTCCTCTTCTTCTTCTTCTTCTTCTTCTTCTTCTTCTTCTTCTTCTACTACTACTACTACTACTATTGGGCCTTGCACAAGAGAAGATTGCAGTGGATGAAGTCCTTGATGCACTAGAAGAAAAAGAAGAGTTTGGATTTATACCCCACCTTTCTTTCCTTAAGGCACCTTGCAAACTGCTTTCCCTTCCTCTCCCCACAACAGACACCTTGTGAGGTAGGTGAGGCTGAGACAGTTCTGAGAGAGCTGTGACCGACCCAAGGTCACCCAATAGGCTTCAGGTGGAGGAGCAGGGAAACACATCCAGTTCACCAGATAAGAGTCCACTGCTCATCTGGAGGAGTGGGGAATCAAAACCCGGTTTCCCAGATGAGAGTCCACCACTCTTAACTACTCCACCACACTGGTTCTATAACCACATCAGGACAAACCACTTCAGGCAGGTATCTAAACAATGCCAGTTTCATTGGGATGAAGTCAAGGGGTCGAATTTGTCTGCCCACGATCTGTACTCTTTTATTCCAGATGAATGAAATTGGGTTCTTGGCTAAGCCCCACTGGATTCAACTCCAGGTAGTTAATCAAGGATAGAAGTCATTTTTGGTGCTTCTCCTCTTCAATGGTTGCATGAAGACAAGAAGTTGGCTTCTATTGAATCAAATCCTAGGTCCATCAAAATTATTGTCAACTCAGGCTGGCAGCAGGACTCCAGGGGAAAAAGTGGGGCAAGTTATCTGATGGATCGCCTAATCCCATAGTAACCGGCCCCATTAGTAAGATTACCAGCTGAGGGACCATTCTTTCTTCATCCCTTCAGTGAATCTGAGAAGGTCCCCGGGAAACAGCCTTCTTGGTGGTGGTGCCTGGACTTTGGAACACTCTTCCTACGGAAGCCCGCAGTGCTCCTTCCTTGCTCTCCTTCAGTCATAAGGTGAAGATGTTTTATATCTCAAACAGCTTTTAACATTAGAAGGAGCAATTTAGGTTTTATTGGTGTACTTTATTGTAGGCTTGATTCTTGTTATTGCATGGCATGAGTTTGTTGAATTTTTTATACTGGGTTTAAGTGTTTTATTGTTATTGCATCATGTTATTGTATTTCATTGTATTTTGTCAGCTGTCTTGAACGCAACTGTAAAAAGATGGGAGAATGAATGAATGAATGAATATGTAAATAAACACATGTTATGAGAGCAGCAGTGGCGTAGTAGTTAAGAGCAGGTGCGCACTCTAATCTGAAGAATCGGGTTTGATTCCCCACTCTGCGACTTGAGCTGTGGAGTCTTTTATCTGGTGAGCCACATTAGCTTGTGCACTCCAACATATGCCACCTGGGTGACTTTGGGCTAGTCACAGGTCTATGGAGCTCTCTCAGCCCCACCCTCACAGGGTGCTTGTTGTGGGGAGGGGGGGAAGGGAAAGGAGATCGTAAGCCCCTTTGAGTCTCCTATAAATCCAAACTCTTCTTCTTCTACTATTGATTAATGGTCCATCAAGGTCAGTATTGTCTACGGCAGGGGTCTGCAACCTATGGCTCTCCAGATGTTCATGAACTACAATTCCCAATTGGCCATGCTAGCAGGAGCTGATGAGAATTGTAGTCCATGAACATCTGGAAAGCCGCAGGTTGCAGACCCCTGGCAGCTGTTCTCCGGGGTCTCCAGGTGGAAGTCTCCTGCACCTGATTCTTTTACCTGGAGATGCTGGGGACTTAACCTGGGATCAGAGGCTCTTCCAGTGAGCCACAGCATTTCCTTCAACACACAGTGCTGCCTTATGTTGAATCAGGCCCTAGGTCCATCAATTATCTACTCAGGTGGCTCTCCAGAGACCCAGGGGGAGATTTCAGCAGCTCTTTAGGGTCTTAAGTGGAGGTCTTCCACCTGCCACCTGACTCTTCCAATTGGGGGTGCTGGGGAGTGGGTATTGAACTTGGGGCCTTCTGATTGCCAAGCAGATGTTCTTCCACTGAGCTACCATCCCTCCAGGACGTGTGCTGGAACCCAAGCCCCTACTGGGGATTGAAGTTCTCTCCTGCAGTTCCCCTCAAGGCCAAAGGGGACACCGTTTAACACCCCCCCTCCATTTTAGATTCACAACAGGCCTGTGAGGTAGGTTGGAAAGATGGAATGAGGGGGAGGAAGGGAGGAAGGACAGAGAAGGAAGGAAAAGCAAAAGAAATATGGAAGGAGAGGAGAGGAGAGGAAAGAAAGAAAACAAGAAAGAAAACAAGAAAACAAGAAAAAAGGAAGGAAGGAAGGAGAGCAGAGGAGAGGAGAGGAGAGGAGAGAAGCAAAGAGAAAGAAAGAAAGAAAGAAAGAAAGAAAGAAAGAAAGAAAGAAAGAAAGAAAGAAAGAAAGAAAGAAAGAAAGAAAGAAGGAAGGAAGAAGGAAGGAAGGAAGGAAGAAAAAGCAAAAGAAAGAAAGAAACATGGAAGGAGAGGAGAGAAGCAAAGAGAAAGAAAGAAAGAAAGAAAGAAAGAAAGAAAGAAAGAAAGAAAGGAAGAAAGAAAGAAAGAAAGGAAGAAAGAAAGAAGGAAGGAAGGAAGGAAGGAAGGAAGGAAAAGCAAAAGAAAGAAAGAAACATGGAAGGAGAGGAGAGAAGCAAAGAGAAAGAAAGAAAGAAAGAAAGAAAGAAGGAAGGAAGGAAGGAAGGAAGGAAGGAAGGAAGGAAGGAAGGAAAAGCAAAAGAAAGAAAGAAACATGGAAGGAGAGGAGAGAAGCAAAGAGAAAGAAAGAAAGAAAGAAAGAAAGAAAGAAAGAAAGAAAGAAAGAAAGAAAGAAAGAAAGAAAGAAAGAAAGAAAGAAAGAAAGAAAGAAAGAATTTCCCCACTCCCCTGCTTTGCCCGGGGGAAGGGGGTCTGGGGGGGGGGGGCGCCTCATGAATGGGGGCTTGTGCGCTTCTTGGGGGCGCGAGGGCCGCGCGCGCCGCCTTCCGCGCAGTCTCCGGGCGCCCCGTGGCGACTGGCTGGCGCTGGCCAGGCTGCCGATGCGGGCTGGAGGCGTCCGGGCCGCCCGGGGAGCGCGCTCGAGTTTCCCGCTATCAGCGGCTGCCGATCTGGCCCCCTCGGCCGCGGGCTTCGGTTTCAGGCTATCCGGCGCGGCGCGAGGTGTCCAGGGGGCCCGGATCGGATGGCTCCCCGGGCGACGTGGGTCGCCGGCTGGCTGGCTGGCCGGCTGGCTGCGCTCCCTGCAAGGACCGCTTCGGCCCACCTCCGGTTGCCAAATCCGGGTTGGGAAATTCCGGGAGATTTGGGGTGTGTGGTCTAGGGAGCGCCGGTTTGGGGGAGGGGAGAGACTTCAGCAAATCCCAAAGCAGCAGAGTCCAGCCCCTCAGCCCCTCCCCCTCAAAGCGGCCATTTTCTCTAAAGGTACACACCTGGTAATTGCAGACCTCCAGGTCTCACCAGGAGGTTGGCAAACTGTGCTCGATCCAGAAATCTGCTGCTTTATCCCCTCCAGGTGGTCTCTTTTTCTGAATCTTGTGCTTCTTCAATATGCTTCTTTCGTATCTGCGTAA